>NC_090446.1:1190725960-1191039872 GCF_031143425.1 Pleurodeles waltl
ATAGGTGGTCGCTCTGCTAGGTGACAAATCCCCCTTTCTGGGCAATTTAGGGTCTCTCTCTTGGGTAGGTCCTCAGATTTGACGTGCAAAATTCCAGCAAGACTCCGCTGCATCGTTTACTTCATCTTCTGGCCACCGAGACTGCAACTGGACTCTCCATGAACCGACAATCTGCAACTCCAGCGACGTCTCCACTTTGCAACATTGTTTCTCCTTCCAGCAACTGCAACCTTTCCCTGGCTGTGCATCCTCTGAGGGAGATGAGTCTTCAGACTGCACCCGAAGGAATCTCCTTTGGAGTGAAGGAGTCACTCTCTCCTGCATCCACAGGCGCCAACATCAATGACGACAGACTGTGTGGATGTTCTCTCCTGCAAAACTGTGCGGATCCTGCAACACAGGTGGTGTCCTGGAGTGGTCCCCTTGGTCCCCTCTACCAGCTGTCCAATGTGGGAGACGGTAAGTCCTTGTCTCTCCTTGCAGGACAGTACCCCTGTGCACCGTGACTCTTGCAGCTACCAAGGGTTGTTGGCTTCTCTTCTGAAGGATCTTCAGGCTCCATGTGGACCCAGCCTCCAGCATTCTTCCCTGCAAAGCACAGTCTCCTGTCTGCTACTCCAGTGATGTGTGACTCCTCTCCAGGTGTGCTGAGAAAGCCGCACAGCGACTCCTGTGCCTGCTGCCTGTGAGTTGCCTGTGGGGGCTGCATCCTCGACTTCTGACTCTCCTCACTGCTGAGGGTCACCAGGGACTCCCCCGGGACCTTTCTGGTCCCCAGCAGGTCTGCAACTTCCTCTGCGACTCTTGCCTATGCCAAGGCTTATTTGTGGTTTTTCCACACCTCTGACCGACTGCAACTCTTCTTCCAATGTGGGACATCGACTGCATTACTCCTGGAACTCTTCTCTAGCTCCTGTGTTGCATACCTGAATCCTGGTACTTACTTTTGGAGGTTCCCAGTTCCTCCAGCTCTCCTCTACAAATGACACTTCTTTGGGTGGGAGACTAACTTTCGCAATCCCGTTACCTAGTATATGGTTTGGTCTCCCCCTAGGGTCTCCATTATTTTCTGTTCTTCCCTGTTTTCTATTGCTTTCTATTGCAATTCCTGACTACTAATGTGTATATAATAGTGTGTTTACTCACCTGCTGGTGGAGTATTGCCTATACAGTATTTTCATATTTGTGTTACCATAATAAAGTACCTTTATTTTTTTAACACTGGGTGGTTCTTTCATGTCTGTAAGAGCTGTGTGACTCAGTGGTATTGCCTAAGCTTTGCATGTCTCCTAGATAAGACTTTGCTGCTCGTCTACAGCTACTGCTAGAGAGCCCTGGCTTCCTTGACACTACCTACACCTCACTAATAGGGGATGCCTGGACCTGGTATAATGTGATAACACCATAGGTGCTCACCACACACCAGGCCAGCTTCGTACACTCCCAGTAGGCAAATAGCAGCCATGTGAGAAGGGCATATCATATCTACCTGAGTTCCTAAGGTAAGCCCAAGATCATGTATTTCATGGTCTTGTTGAACCTCTCAATTAGACCATTACCTCGGGTGATAGGGAGTGGTCAATTTAAGTCACACCACACTGAATCCACATAGCATTCAGATAGGTAGAAAGAAAATGGTGCACCTATGTGAGATCATCTCCTTGGGGAACCCAACTCTGGTGAAGATTCCAAGGAAGGTCCTAGCCACTGCAGGGGAAGTGGCCGTTCTAAGGGGAATAGCCTCTAGATTTCTGGAGGCATGTTCCACTACTACAAAACTACTTCCCTGAGGCTGTTGGGGGAATCTGGGGGACCAATGTCAGTCCACAACCTCTCAAAGGGGGTCCCTACCATTGAAGTGCGATTAGGGGCACCTTTGACTTGCCCCTGACTTGCCACTGGCTTGGCAGGTGACACAGGAGCAACAAAACCTTCCTTAGACATATGGGATCATGAAACATGGTTGAACAGCATCTCCTAGGTCTTGTTTTTCCCCGGGTGTCCAGGTAAGGGGATATTATGGGCCAGGTTAAAGAGGGACTCCCTGTACTTCGGGGGAACACAAATATTCTGGTTGCCCCTAGTTTTGGGACCCATGCTTCACTGTAAAGGAGGCCTTTCTCCCAGTATACTCTATGGGCACCACTGGTATCAACTAGTTCCTGCTTGACAGCTAACTGCCACAGGTCTTCCAGAGTAGGGCACATCCTGTGTCCATTGCTGAGGTCCCCCAGGAAGTGAACCGCTGCTCCCTGGATTTCAGCCAAATCTGGCAAGTTCCAAGAGGAGCAGTTTCTCTCCTTCAGGTACCAGGCCTCCCTCTCGATGGGTTAGGCTCCTTTTTGTCCTATGGACGTTTGGAGGGTGAGTTGCCAGCCTTTCTGTCCCTTTTCTTGGCTCTAGGGATATGGTTTATTTTTTCAGGCTCCAGGATCCCTTGACTTTCCCTCAAGGCTCTCTGTGCTCTTGTGGTTACACAAACCCCATTCAGGCTTCAAGATCATTGCCCAGAAGGCACTCTACCGGGATGGCAGAGGACACAACTACTTTTTTTGTGCCAGCAACTCCTTATTCAAAGTCAACCACAGTCAGGGTGTGACTTTGTGACATTGTCAGCACTGAAAATCTTGTGCTCTACCTTTGGTAGGATCTGGCCTAGGGAGACCAGTTTAGGCAATACCATGGTTACAATGGCACCTTTATCCCTCAGAGCCTTCACCTCCACCCCATTCATTTTGGGACACTGTTGATATTCCCCATACTGGGAGGCCAGTCTGCCAAAGGTTCAATGCTCTCCCCAACCCCATGAACACTAAGATGGCTTTGGTGTACCCTTTGGGATTTCTCGGGGCACTATCCCACCCCATCCCTACACTAGTTAACCCCTAGTAATGGTTACCATTGGGAGCCTTCTTGGTGCACACTGCATCTCACCATCTCAGTCTGGTGTCCTGTCAGATTATAGTCAAAACCCACCCCAGCCTTCAAAGAGCCACACTTCTTTCCTAGGTCCCTCTTCCCTCTTCCCTTGGACTGGGACGTGGCTCTGGACTCCACCCCTTTGGCATCTTTTGGGGACCTGTTGGAATGCTTTTATTTATTAATCTTACACACCCCCTTCTCCTAAAGGGGTGCCTGAACACCTTTTGTCTGGTCATGTCCCAGGGATGTCTTGGAGACCCTGGTACAAACCCACTCAAGAGTCCACTGGATGCTAGTGCAATTCTCGGAATGACAGGTTGTTAAACTGTGCTCCTTGAAAACACAATTGTAGAACTCTTCAAATGTGTCTACTTTGTTGCCCTTGACGCAACCATCTAGTGCCTTTCCTGAAATGTCAACAAAGTCAACCCATGTCTGTGTTGTCCCCTACTGGGTTGTCCTAAGATTCTGCTCATCTCTCCAGAGGTCAAACCGAAGAGATCAACAAGGGCTGCCTTCAAGTGTGAGCAGCTGTCTCATCCTCAAATGTGAGCAGCCTCTCCCAAACAACTACTTGTACTAAGTTCCATAATAGTGCTCCGCAGTGTTGTGTACCCATATTCCTCATTCTGAGAGCTCTTTCATATAAGGCCAGTCACCTCTATAGGTCATCCCCCTGGACATACCTAGGGACAAACCCTTTGGGCAATCTGACACTCATAGGCACCCCTATCAAACTCCAACTACACCTCTGCTGCTACCATCTTCTCTGGGCTTTAAGTCCAGTCCGCCTCTTCTTTCCTCAAGTGACAATCTAGCTCTGGCCTTTCCACCAGATCCAAATCTGCCATTTCCTCCTGAAGGGACCTCTGGCTAGTGATGGAGCCTGCTCTGGAAGCCACCCCTGGCCTTGTGTAAGGGGGTAGGCTCCACCGCTTCATCAACAATACTGTTGCTATCTTTCCTGCTTCCCTGGGGTAGTTCCTTCTCCAGCTTCAGCCCAAGCTTCGAGGGTCTTGAGCAATTCATTTTTCCTGGCTTTGACCCTCATTTTGATCTTTCTGTCTTCGCAAAGTGCCATCAGCTCATAGTAGGTTTTGCTTGTAAAACCCTCCAGGTCAACCCTGGGAGCTGTGGCACTGAAAAGTAAGGCCTGCACCAAGGAAAAAGTATAAAGTATTTAAACAGTTTGAAAACAATTGCAGAAATGAACAAGACACTTATAAAATACAACAAATATTTATAAAAAATAAAACAGATTTTTATATAGTTTTAGACACCGAAACAAAAAAGATTAACCAGAGAGTTCTGGAGATACAGATTTTACAAGGTACAGTAAATATGCACTTTTTACTTAACCGTGTACTAGGTGCGGCAGGTGCAGTCCATGTTGGTGCAGACTTTCTTCCCTGGGAAATTGGAGATGCGTGGCAGTCCTTCTTCCAGCCCAATTGAGATCTGAGTTCAAGGTGCCAGGGGTGCCCTGGTTATGCACCGAAAACGTCCTCTGGGTCAGATGTGGTTGGTAGCCAATGGGCTACCATGTCCGTTCCATCTGATGAACACTTCCTGCAAAGTTTTGCATCTGGGCATCCTAGAATGCGCCATTTTGCTAACTTCCAATATGGCGGGACACTTCTTCTGGATTGTGAAACTCCTGAACCCACTCAAAGGTGTGGCTACCAATGGAGTTACATGATACTGGAAAGAAGTTTGGCAACTGGTTTCCCCTCTCCTACCCAAGTGCCAGCATGCCTACCTCAAAAATATGGCAGCTCCTCTCCCAAATGTTCAAAGGCCCTTCAAAGGAAGCTTCACCTTTGAAGTTTGCACTTTGGGCCAACACCCGTGTGGCTTCCTCCCAGGGCGAGATCACACGTCTCTGCCACAGAGGGGACAATTGTCTTCTTTCCTGGAAGTTGTTTGCACCTCTTCCCAGGAGGGCAGAGAGCTGCCTCTAGGAAAATAAAAACCCTGTGCAGCCGTGAACGGGCACAGGGGATTTACAGCAACAAAGTGGCAACTTTGTAAAAGTTGCATACCTAACAAGTTACATTAATTTCAACTTTGGCAACAAGTCAGGGTTGATGTAACAAGTTGTTTCATACCTTACAGTATCAACTTTAGTAGTCCCAGTCAGAAGTGAGCAGGGCTATGGTGGCAGCCTGCCACTCTGCACTCGCCAATGGGGCTATTAGCCTTTTCCACAGTAAAAACGACAATAACATGGTTTGCACTGTTGGAACACATAAAAAACACATGTTCTACTTTATAATGAACAGCATCCTGCCTTGGGGCTCTCTAGGCCGTTAGGGGTGATTTATGTACACAAAAAAGGAGGACTTGGCTTTGCTATAACTTTAAATAGCAAAATTGAGTTAGCAGCTCGGAAACTGCCCTTCCAGTCTGCAGTAATACAAAACTACAATGGTCCATCCGGAGATTATTTCTCGTCAACAATGTACAATTGATGATCTATACAAGATAAGAAATATATTCTAAAATTGCAGCATAACATAACAAAAACAATAATAAAAAAAACATAAATTACTCCATATACAAAAATATACACTTTTAATTATTCTTTACATAATTCTAAAATTCCTACCACATCAAGACAGAAAAGAGGACAGAAAAATTGTGCAAAAGTAAAGTGCTCATGAATAGAGAATGTAGGATTAAACAACCAATCCACAATATATCTACAAATATTTCAATTTACGAAGCCTGTTGGTTGACCCTTTATACAGTTAAGTCAAACTAATTTCTTCTGGGTCATGTTCCCATAACCTCTATTGTCCTCAACTTGACTTGTCGAACTGGTCTCCAAATTTTCACAGGTCTATAATATATGAATCAGTAACTCTGAAGACTGCGGTCTCTGTTTGTGGAGTGGAACGAATAACTAACACACCGGCCGGGACCCTAAGGAGTAAATGGGATAGTGGTGACTAATGCACCCCCTGGCTCTAAAAAGATGTTGGATATGGAAAAAAATTCATATATTATAGATATCTGAACATTTGGGGACCAGTTTGAAATCTCATGCATTGGAAGTTGGTGTGGATATCACTCCATAGAAGGAAGTGTATGGAACTTTCCTACCTCTGAGTCCCGATGAGCGCCTTTGAGCACGGAATTGGCCTTATTATTGTTATGGGGTCAAAACGTCGACAATAATGTTTTAGCTTGGACTGGTTTATTAAGTCAAGTTGAGGAAAATAGAGATTATGGGAACATGACCCAGAAGAAATGACTATGACTTAACTGTATAAATGGTCAACCAACAGGCTTTGTAAATTGAAATATTTGTAGATATATTGTGGACTGGTTGCTTAATCCTACATTTTCTATTCACGAGTACTTTACTTTTGCTCATTTTTTCTGTCCTCTTTTCTGTCTTGATGTGGTAGGAATTTTAGAATTATGTAAAGAATAATTAAAAGTGTATATTTTCGTATATGGAGTAATTTATGGTTTTATGATTGTTTTTGTTATGTTATGCTGCATGTTTAGAATATATTTCTTATCTTGTATGGATCATTAATTGTACATTATTGACGAGAAATAATCTCCGGATGGACCATTGTAGGTTTATATTATGAGCAACACAGGTCCTTCGGGTTACTATTGGGTTACCCTGCATATATTGTAACATACTTCCAGCCTGCAGTGGCAGACTAGAAGCCATGGTGTTATTTTTGCCACACCCAGGTTGGCATAGTCAGTGCTGCAGTTCCTGGTCTAATCCTCCAAATTAAAGGCCCTGTGTACCTGGGTACCATATAGTAGGGACTTACAGGCAAGTAAGCTTAACACTATTAGGTACAAGCCAATTAAACATACGCCGGTTAAGGTTATGGCACAGACACTGGAGTCTGGTTAGCAGGGCTCAGTGCATTCTGAGTCCAAAAACAAGTAGCATTAGTCCAAAAAATTGGGGGTTATCATACAAAAAGAGGCATTTCTTTACACTAGACAACCATCCAGGGCAGACAGAATCTGGACAAAGGCAGACAAAACCTGGATCAATGTGAGCAATTTGAATTTGTCCTTACACAAAAAGGCAATCAGAAGGCGGAGATCTAAAACAGGATGAAGGTCCCACACCTCCTAAGCACAAGGCAATAGCATGAGTAACAATCCATCCCCACTTCCTAAGCTGGTACACTCCGGTTGGGACTTTTTGGCCAGTAAGGCTTGCACCTTTTGTAGGAAGATGGAGGGATGCGCCTCTGAAAGACACACTGATGTGGGAGGACGTTGTGGTTGGTTGGAGAGAAAAAAGAGGGAATAAAACTGCTAAGTGATCTGACACTCCAGACAGACTGCCATCCTTGGAAAAAATGCTTGATTTCTCCTCCCACAGGATGACTGTGTGCTACTAACGGTATTCCGTGGTGGTTTGAAGGCTGATTCCACCAGGGAAGGTGACTGAGAAGATGTCTTGCTTGATCCCCGTCACTGACCAAGAAAGGACTGTGGCGGCATTGTCTATAAACCAGCCCTCAGGAAGAACCTTCAAATGAGCCAACAATGGGAATACCGTGGAGAAGGGGGGGAAGGCCCAATGAACTCACCTTGGCTCAGCTTTACTTAAAGCATTCAAGGGGTAGAGTCGGCTTATTGACAAATAGGCGGGACCACTGAAAGGCATATCTACAAGGGATGTGTCCACACTGTGTTTTGGGGCATGTCCTGTAATGGGAACTGGGCCTACCCACACAAGTGAGGTACCATTTGTATCAGGAGACTTGGGGAAATGCTGGGTGGAAGGGGGTTTGTGGCTCCCCTCAGATTCCAGAACTTTACATCACCGAAATGTGAGGCAAATTAGTTTTTTTGCCAAATTTTGAAGTTTGAAAAGGATTCTGGGTAATATAACCTGGTGAGAGCCCCACAAGTCACCCAATTCTGGTTCCCATAGGTGTCTAGTTTTCAAAAATGCACAAATCTACAGGTAGGAACTTTCCAAAAACACGTCCGATTTTAATTTAAAAATGTGATGTGCCCATGTTGCGTTTTGGGGTGTTTCCTGTCGCGGGTACTAGGCCTACCCACACAAGTGAGGTACCATTTTTATCAGGAGACTTGGGGAAACAGAATTGCCCCTTGTCTTTCTCTACATTTTTTCCTTCCAAATGTAAGACAGTGTGTGAAAGAAGTCTATAGTATATCTTGTGCCCATTTTGGAAATACAAAGGTTTCTTTGACACCTATGTTTCACTCTTGATATTTCACCAAATGAACTGCTGTATACCCGGTATACAATGCCAAAATAGCACCACAGATCTGCAGAATATCCTATTGGAAGGCCAAATTCGCTGCAGGGTTGACAACAGGCCAGTGACCGCAGGGCACAGTGGGACCAAATATGGGATAATGTTAGACACAGGACACATCATGTTAATGTGAGGTTTATCATGTCATCATTGCTCTTTCTCGCTAGTATCTAAGTGGCAGGATGGGGAAAAGACACGCTGGCCTTTGTACGCTATTGTGTAAACTTTGACTTACCGGAAGACTTTGGGCAGGAAGTGGCCTGTATTCTGGAGCAGCCTTGTGACCATGATCAGGCCTGTTGCAAGGGATCAGAGATAGGGCTATACTTGGACCGTGACCCCCTAAACGCTACAGGCATACGTTGCTCCAGTAACTGGAGTCTTTAGTCCAGTGTGTTACAGGAGCCTACACATCGGATTTGCACGAATCTTCTACCACACAAGGGGATGTGTATGATTGTGATTAATTTATGCGATGAGTTGAATCTCAGGACTGGTGAGTGTCAAATTTCAATATTTTCCTGAAACCACCTCCATCCATACAATTCTCATCACCTCAAACATCTGAGCTAGGTTTCTTGCTTAATGTGCACAACATGATTTCCCTCTCTCAATCCTGTCTTGATGAATAGTGGTAATACAGGATGTGTTTCTTATTACAGAAAAATAGGCAACCTGCTTTTGCTGCATACCTGCTGATGTTTCCTCTCCATCTCCACAAGCTCTCCCTCCACTTTTGACTGTTTCTCTTTCACCTTTAGGAGTTCCTCGTCTTTAGCCAAGAGTTCTTCCTCCTGTCGAGTCACCTGCAGCAAAGGCTTTACCTGTAGCAAAGAAAAGCCACTCTAAGATGAAGATCTCAGACAATCAGAGCCTTAAACTTGCCTTCACCAGCCTGATTAGGGCACAAAGCCATTTGTCACACCAACAAAGACATACAAACCTTTGTAAAAAGTCTCCACCACTGCCAGTGACGAAGCTTGAGATAAGCTGCGCAATTCCTCTGCAGGACCTTCAATGCACTAAGCTGCTGTTGCTTCTTCGCAAAGGCTCTAAAAATAATAAGCCAAAAATTAACTTATGTTCTAAAAAGTGAGGGGAAGGTTTTGACCAATAAGTTTCCCTCCCTCGCAGCATTTACCAAAATATGCACAAAAAAGAGACATTGATATTCACACACATCCCTCCACCCCAACACAGAAATGAATATTGAAAATCATATGATGCATTGTTACATGAATTCTTTTTATTTTTAATTGTATTAAAAACGATCAGTTTCCTTTAGTGCATAATCTCATAAAAGAGAATTTTTTTTTAAATTGTGACGGGTGGAAGGGTCCATTCCTACCACTGAAAGCCTGTGCGTACCTGCTGAATCTGTCAATATGCGTGATTCAAATAAGCAATTTTAATAATGCGCTCCAAGATAAGACTGAATAAGTAGGCAGATTAAGACCAGCCCCAGGTGAGGACTAAACAAACTTATCAGTTGAACCAATATTATGCTAGCAAGGAAATGTTGATGAAAAGGAACGGATAGCCCTGAATGAGATTATGTAAAGTTTATACAGCTTGTCAAGCATTTATTGAGAATCGAAGAATATCAGGAAAGACAACAAGTTTTATCTGAATGGGCTGGTAATATGAATAAGCATGTTATCTCACAAAGACAACAAGCTGAATGCAAGCTTTAACATTTGAGCCTGCAGAAGACTTGTACTAGATACCAATATTGTATGGAGCTGGATTCAGGTTGCAGTACCTGCCCCACTCCCCCAACACACATCTTGCTTGTGTTTTAGGTGCAACTTTGACTGGAGTTCACTGGGTTCCTGCTAACAAGGTCGTCAGTGCCAGTGTTCCTTGCCTAAAACAAGACACCTGGTCACTTGACCCCCAAGTGACCAGGCCCTTCAGCACCTCTAAAAGTTCCTAGTAAATGGTACCCCTGGTACCTAGGGCATAGGGTACAGAAGAGGGCCCCTTCGAGCTCCAGCATAACCTCTGACACTCTGAGGGACCCAGCCCTAACCTTATGCAGACTGCTTTTTCTATGTCCCCCAGGCTTGTGAGATCCAAGCCCACCTGTTGGTTCGGCCAGACTGGCCCTCCAGTCCAAACATGCAGCCTGTTTCTGTGGGCCCCCTGCACCGCTTCCAGTGTCCAAACCACCCTACACCCGGACCAAGAAGAACAGGACCACTGGTGTCCCTACATCCAGAGCATCGCAAGAACTGAACCCCCCTCGGTGGTTCACCTGGCCTTGACTCTCAGTCTACCCCTGCAGCAACTTTGTGACCGGACCAATAGATTTACATGGGGCATCTGACACTGAACTGCACCACTGCATCCGACTGCCCCTGTGCCGCCTAAGGTAACCTGTTGGTGGGGTCTTGGACCTTGCCCCATAGTTACTCTAAATCCAGGAGATTGGTCCCGGTAGTCACTGTACTATACCTGTAGACAGTGCTTGTTCTTCCTCCACAGGGTAACATTACTGCATCTGAAAAAGTGTTGACTTTTGTAAACTCTATAAATTAATAACTCAAAAAGTATTCAACTGACTTTGGTGATCTTGGTATCAAAGTTTATATACAAGTATGTGTTATGTTTAGAAATTGGTGTTGGATTTCTTTATGGAGTGTGTCTCACTTATTGCATGTATATGTGCCTTAAATGCTTAGCACTACCCTCTGATATGCCTAATTGCTCGACCACATTGCCCAACAAGAGAGCATTTGGGATGTAATTTGTGCCTCTGTGATACTGCTGGGGATTGTTAGGACTCTTTGCCCAGCTTACCTCATTTTGGTCCTCTGCTTCCTACAAGTATCATGAACAACTGTTTTGGATTAAGGAATGAGGAATCAACCTGTATCACAAGTTCCAATGTGGTGTGTTTAGTACATCAGGAAAGGATTACTGGATCTAGTCCTCTAGAAGAAAACGAGGGCCCAAAGCTGTCTAAAATTTAAACTATAAACAGCAGCTTCTCTATCAAAATGAAATAAGAATGAAAGTCCTTTGACTTGAACATGGAAAAGTTAATTTAAACATCCATAAACATAAGAAACCTATATAAGAACCTGGCCGGGGGAAAGTATTTCCAGCAGTCAGTACCCAACCGAGTCGTTAAATATCCACAGCTGGGTAGAGGAACCACTACTGTTGGTCGAAAATGGAATCCAGCTTCGCTATATCACTGAAGGTGGGAGGAGAATTTACTGACACTCTGAAGGGCTTGGTGGGGCTTATAACCTATTAGTGTATTATATTAAGTGACCACAAACATACAAAAGGAACATTCTTCCCAGTCACCGCTCACTAAAAAAGCTAAATGGCAATACTAATCTGGGTCACAAATAACATCACCTTAGACATGGCTGAAATTCACCTTTTTTTTCATAATTAGAGATAATAATATCATACATTGCAAATTTTATTTACTAAAATGTATAACTTCTCTAGTTGTCTTGTGCCTTAAACTCACACTCGTAGTATGGATCTGAAATGTTGCTTAAAAATAGAGGCATTGTTCCTTGTGAAAAGATATATAAAGGTCAAAGAAATAGAACTTATTTGCCTGCTTCTAAAGTTTTAGTTTTCACTTACTTCCGTGCCAAATATCCTCTGCATACCGCTTGGAAAAGGATAATGACATCAGTGATCTTAAGATCCCGTTCTTCTTCCAAATGTGCCAACACTCCAGCTCTAAAAAATATTTTACTTTGTCCGATCCGGTACAAGTTGGGATCCAATTCCAAGGCTCGAATCTATGGAAGGAAAATATATTTTAGGATGCTCAAATCAGTAAACTGACATCACTCTCTAGTATTTAAGACCGATTAAGCAGTGATTCAAATCATCTGTTTTTTGAAGCACCTTTATAAGCTGTATGAGAATTCCCAAACTCAATCACAATCTAAGGTATTCATTTGTGCCTCTAAAACCATTAATAGCACTTTAAGAAAATGAGTCATTTTTCTTTTAAGTTACTTGTACTTAAGTAGTTGCATTATACTTAGATGACCACAATGGGAACCCCCACACTGGTATGGCTAACTACTGGGTTGTTTTACCAGCAATGGTTATGCATTCGTATAGATCTTTATGTGAAGGTTTGAGGCTGTATGTGGAACTCTTTAGTCGCAATAGCAGGTTACTAGTGCCTTTGGGGTTTGAAGGAAAAGACCCTATTGAGAAAAAGTAATTGTACATATAATCACGGAAGTTGGCAAAATGTGACATGCTACTGCCAGGAGCTTACCATTCGTTCACAAGCCTGCTTGCCATCCATGAAGCCTTTGGGAATAGCATTAGGTGTCAGGATTTCGTACCTAAGCAACAGGAGAAATCATGGGCAAGAAGAACAACATGGGAACAAAACGAAAACATGATCAGCATATCATAGAAAGACCTGCAATATAGTCAAACACAAGAAGGATGTTTGGGAAGACCAACCTAATGGCTAACGAAAATAAGGAAACAATATTATTTCTGTTCCTGCTGATCAATAATGGGTATTTTCCTTAAACTGACTTACATTATATTATCTCTCCTAATGTGATATAGCATAACACAATTTTAAAGAAATAAATGCCTATTAGAGGCAATCATTTTCTGTCTTTTTCATTGGCTAATACAAATTAGCCAATAATCACCACAAAAGAATACGTTACTTATCCTGTAAGGATCAGCTCATATTTTGTAGTGCTGTAGATACACATGCTCTGCACACACCTGCCATCTAGTGTTGGGTTTGGCTATTGCAAGTTGTTTTCTTAGAAGAATCACAAATTACGCTATGACTACTCCCTTAGTAAGGAATGCGCATGGGCAATGACTCCATTGTTAGATTATTTTCCGCACAGCAGGTGAGAGTAAGTATAGAGTAACAAAGAAGAGATGACCATGCAAATGGTGGTTAAAAATTAAAGTATATTTGTTGGACCTGGCTTTTTGACAGGGACATCCCCAAACTTTTTGCCGCCTTCCTCCTATTTTTCTGACCTGTTGTTGTTGGCTTTTGACCTCTGGGCACTTTACCACTGCTAACCAGTGCTAAAGTGCATATGCTCTCTGGGTAAATTGTACTACTGATTGGTTTATCCATGATTGACTATTTAATGTACTTGTAAGTCCCTGGTAGAGTGCACTACATGTGCCTAGGGCAGGTAGATTAAATGCTACTAGTGGGCCTGCAGCACTGGTTGTGCCACCCACCTCAGTAGCCCCTTAACCCTGTCTCAGGCCTGCCATTGCAAGGCCTGTGTGTGCAGTTTCACTGCCACTTCGACTTGGCATTTAAAAGTACTTGCCAAGCCTAGAACTCCCCTTTTACTACATATAAGTCATCCCTAATATGTGCCCTAGGTAACCCCTAGAGCAGGGTGCTGTGTAGGTAAAAGGCAGGACATGTACCTGTGTAGTTATATGTCCTGGTAGTGTAAAACTCCTAAATTCGTTTTTGCACTACTGTGAGGCCTGCTCCTTTCATAGGCTAACATTGGGGCTGCCCTCATACACTGTTGAAGTGGCAGCTGCTGATCTGAAAGGAGCAGGAAGGTCATATTTAGTATGGCCAGAATGGTAATACAAAATCCTGCTGACTGTGAAGTCGGATTTAATATTACTATTCTAGAAATGCCACTTTTAGAAAGTAGCATTTCTTTGCACTAAAATCTTGTTGTGCCCTTCAATCCACGTCTGGCTAGGTTTAGTTGACAGCTCCTTGTGCATTCACTCAGACACACCCCAAACACAGGGTACTCAGCCTCACTTGCATACATCTGCATTTTGAATGGGTCTTCCTGGGCTGGGAGGGTGGAGGGCCTGCCCTCACACAAAGGACTGCCACACCCCCTACTGGGTCTCTGGCAGACAGGATTGAACTGAAAGGGGGCTTGGTGCATTTCTTAGAGACTCTTTGAAGTCACCCCCACTTCAAAGGCACAACTTAGTATAAAACAGGGCCTCTGCCCTACCTCATCAGACACTTGCTGGAGAAGAAACCTGAACCAGAAACTACATCCTGCCAAGAAGAACTGCCTGGCTGCTCAAAGGACTCACCTGTCTGCTTTTCTACAAAGGACTGCTGCCTTGCTGTTGGCCTGCTGCCTTGCTGAACTCTTGCCTGGCTGTAAAATTGCTCTCCAAGGGCTTGGATAGAGCTTGCCTCCTGTTCCCTGAAGTCTCAGGACCAAAAAGACTTCACTCTTCCTCTTGGACGCTCCGTGCGCCGAACTTTTCGACGCACAGCTTGTTCCGCGGCAAGAAAAACGCCGCACACCAACGCTGATCAATGCGACGCCTTCGGGACGACCGAAACTTTGACGCACGGCCTCGCAAGGACAACGGCGCCCGACTCCGCAGGAGAAATCGGCGCGACGCCTGCCGTGAGATCGAAACTTCGACGCGCAGCCCCGCAGAACGACGCGCAGCCGGAAAACAAGCAGGAAAATCCACGCACAGACCCGGGACATCTGGTAATCCCCGTGACCCACAGAAAGAGACTGTCCGCGCGCCGGAAAACGACGCACGACTTACCAGCGTGGAAAATAACGACGCAAGTCCGTGTCTGCTGGGGAGAAATCGACGCACACACCCTTTTTCCACGCACCTCTTCCTTTGTGGCCCTCTGAGGAGATTTTCCACCAGAAACCAGGTACTTTGTGTTTGAAAGAGACTCTGTTTACTTTCTAAAGACTTAAGACACTTTATATCACTTTTCAGTGATATCTTTACAAATTCATATTGCAACTTTGATCGTTTTGACCTGAAGATACCCAGATAAATATTATATATTTTTCTAAACACTGTGTGGTGTATTTTTGTGGTGTTATGCTATGGTGTTGTATGATTTATTGCACAAATGCTTCACACATTGCCTTCTAAGTTAAGCCTGACTGCTCGTGCCAAGCTACCGGAGGGTGAGCACAGGCTGATTTTGGATTGTGTGTGACTTACCCTGACTAGAGTGAGGGTTCTTGCTTGGACAGAGGGCAACCGGACTGCCAACCAAAAACCCAATTTCTAACAATATTCTTTTTGTTACAGGGACCTGCAAACAAGGCACTGGCTCCGGGGAGGAGGTTGTGCATCTAGAGCACACCGTTCGAAGTATGTGTGGCTGTATATGTACATGCTATGCTTATACTGTAAAGAAGTACTCGTCTAATCAGCGGCTAGTCAGTGGGTGATGCAAACATCTGAAACAGTTCTTAATAAAGTTTGGCCAACTCTATCATGTTGGCAGGAGAGAATATCAACACTGTAATTGTAAGTAAACAGGCTTTTTGCAGGCTTATCCCCACTTTGTACCCCCATCTGGCCTACTAGGTACTGGTGTGATGGCTCTGAAATGCCCTGAGACCTGCTAAAGAGGACTCAGTGTGTGTGTGTGTGTGTGTGATCTAGCCCTTACAATGGAGCATGTTCCATTGGCTTGTCCCCAATTGGCATGGCTGAACTTACTTACAAGTCCCTAGTATATGGTACCAGTAGTACTCAGGGCCTGTAAGTTAGAGTGTCCCCAGGGACTAAAGCACTGGTTGTGCCACCCTGACGGAAATAAGTAAAACATGGCTACCAGACTGCCACTGCAGACTGGTGGGGTAGTTTTAAACTGCTATCTAGACTTTGCCATTTAAGGTGAAGTCAAAGTCAAAACCTCCCTTCTTAATACATGTAACTCCCACTTAATGTAGGCCTAATGTGCTCTATTGCAGGGTGTTGTATGTTAAAAAGTGGAATAGGTACTTTTACATGTTCCAGCGGTAAATCCATATCTAATAGAGACTTTTAACTGCAGATTCCTTAAGTCAGAATTATCCTAAGGTGTCAGACGGGATCCGAAATGTTGTGTGGGCGGTATCCCTGTGCACCAATAGGCGAAGTCTTTTAGCTTTGCGTGGCATCATCAGCGTCGGAAGCGACACGCTCTGTGCCTATATAGACGTCACCCTATTGAGCAGACATCAGTTTCCTTCTGCGATTGGCCACCCCTTCCCAAGAGTGATGCACGTCACTATTGTCAGATCCGATTGGGGAAGGGATAGGAGTCTGCTGCTGACCCAATAGAGGTCCGTCATCTGCCACTACAGATCTTTTGCAGTGCCCTCAGAGTTCTGGAACATGTCAGACAGATATCCCTGATGCTGCGCTCACTCGTGCTTCAAGACACACTGCAAAGCTGGCATATGCTAATGGGCATGCATCACTAGCAGCACAAAGGAGGCCATGAGGCCCAGCAGCCTCAGTCAGGGTAGGAATGTGCCCCTTTTTGACGTGGTCAACCCCACTTTTTTCCTCACTGATACTGATGTTGATTGGTAGTGCACTGAGATCCTGCTAACCAGGCCCCAGTGCTAGTGCTCTTTCCCCTAAAATAAGACAAATGATCAATTACACTACACGTGAGGGCACCTCTGCATGAGCAGATGTATTCTGGTAATGCATAGTTCCATTGCTAGACATTGCCAGTGAGAATATGCACTGGTCATTACGAGTTACCCAGCTACATGATGGCTTCACTGAAAATAGTGTGTTTTGTATCAAACACCTAGTTTTAATAAATCCGTGATGATGCCAGTATCGGATTTATTAAGATATGCACTCACCGGGCACCTGAATCCCTACCAGTCACTTAATGTGTTGGCTGACTGGTGCAGTCCAGCCTGCCACCACAGACGGGTTTCTGACCACCTGAAGGTGAGAGTCATGCTCTTAAGAGGCCAGAAACAAGGCTCGCCTGGCGGAAGGCGATCACATCTCTTCCAGCAGTATGGCTAGTTAATTTTGTTTACCAAGGCAAGGGGTTTGAAAGCCTCTGCCACAATCGTTTGTTACCCAGGCTTCCCCCAGACCTAGGGAACGCCACCCCCTGCCATAAAGGCCAATTTGCCACCAGAGCAGACAGGAGATTAGATGTTTAGAAGGGGTGTCACACATGTTGGGCACAGCCCTAAGAGTAACCACCTTAGGCAGACAGTCGAAGAAGGGTTTAAAATTTGTTTTTGCTGAACTAAGAAATTCTGGGTTAGAATTATGCCCACTCCTCACAGGAAGTGGTCATAAAGGGGTTGTAGTCAACCCAGGGTTAAGTAGCCCATTGGCTACTACCCTACATTCCTGTAAACGCCCCTAAATTGAGTATTTAAGGGACCCTCTCAACACCACATAGAGTCGACTACCTGGGAACAGAAAATACACATGACTTGGTGGCAAACCCTGACCTGCCGTGGGTACTTTGACAATTGCACCATCCCAGCGCGTCCAGAAGCCTGTGCATCCTCCCAAGCCCTTGGGGGACTGTCCAGCCCTTGCCAACCATCTAGCATCTCCCTTGCATCTGCAGGCACCATCTGCATCTGTCTGGTACAACGTTTTGCTGGGCATTGGGCCCAACATGTGAACATCATGCCAGAAGGAGGTTTTGTGGCTCCAGGAGGTCAGCCCAGTCTCTCTTTGTATTTTTGAGATGCTACACCGTCCTGGAGCCTTTTTGCACCAATACCCTAAGTACCGGAGCATCTGCACCAGCCAAGGCTTGTTCGCCATCCAGCCCGGGCCCCAGCACCTTGAAACCCAACCTGCCAATGAAGGACGTCAGGGCCGACAAGGCCACACCGAGAGTGGCCCTGCTATTGTGTTTTCTTTCCCTGTGCAGGTCAACAAAAGACCCGTTAGAGCCTCCAACACAAGGGACCAGTCGGCAAAACACCTCTGCACCGAACCCTCCAGCTCGGGTTCATGACAACCAGCTGCACCCCATTGCTCTAAATACCCTCACAAACCGAGCCCCTCTGAGGGTCCTGACGGACTTGTCCCCAAGTTCCCCAGCATCCCCTTGCAGTCTGGATTCACAGGTGCCTATTGCTTCCTACTGGAGTAGCATTCAAGGCTACCAAACTGTACAGAACCTCTGCACCCAGACAAGTAAACTAAAACTGCTGCTGGTTCCTTGAACCTTGGCCCGTAGCACCTTAGGTTCCAAAGGGGACCCGAACTTTGACTACAAGTATATATTTGCAGTGAATGTCTTTCTTCCCATAGGATAACATAATCGTCTTCGAGGCTGCCACCTCAAGACCGTTATTTGTGCATTTTTGCTGTCTGCTTGTAACTCTGAAAGCACTTACCTAATATTGATGATCTTGATGCAGAAACATATAAAAATCTGTGTTATTTTTATAAGCTGGTCTTTGATTTCTTTCTGTGTGTACCATTTACTGACGTGTATGCAACAAATGCTTAACACTCCTCTCTGATAAGCCTAAGCTGCTCAACCACACTACCACTAACAGAGCACGTGGGATTATTAAAGCTAGCCCTGTAAACCAAATAGGGGTCGTCTGGACTTTTTATTTGGTGTGCCCTTACACTGGCTGTAGGAAAATGGCTCCCTCTTGTAGTTACCCCCCACTTTTTGCCTGATATTGATGCGGACATGACTAAGAAGTGTGCTGGGACCCTGCTAACCAGGCCTCAGCACCAGTGTTCTTTCACTAAAAATGTACCAATTTGTGTCCACAATTGGCAAACCCCTGGCACACAGGTAAGTCCCTTGTAAAAGGTACCAGTGGTACCAAGGGCCCTGTGACCAGGGAAAGTCCCTAAGGGCTGCAGCATGTGTTGCGCCACCCTAAGGGACCCTCACCTAACACATGCACACTGCCATTGCAGATTGTGTGTGTTGGTGGGGAGAAAAGGAAAAGTCGACCTGGCATCACCCTCAACATGCCATGCACACAAAATACTGCCTGTGGCACAGGTAAGTCACCCCTCTAGCAGGACTTAAAGCCCTATGGCAGGGTGCACTATACCACAGGTGAGGGCATAGCTGCATGAGCAATATGCCCCTACAGTGTCTAAGTCCATTCTTAGACATTGTAAGTGCACTTTGGCCATATTAAGTATATGATCTGTGAGTTTGTCAAAAATGAACTCCACAGTTCCATAATGGCTACACTGAATACTGGGAAGTTTGATATCAAACTTCTCAGAATAATAAACCAACACTGATGCCAGTGCTTGATTTATTAAAAATGCACACAGAGGGCATCTTAGAGATGGCCCCTGTATTTTACCCAATCCTTCAGTGCAGGACTGACTGGTCTGTGCCAGCCTGCCACTGAGACGAGTTTCTGACCCCATGAGGTGAGAGCCTTTGTGCTCTGTGTGGCCAGAAACAAAGCCGCACTGGGTGGAGACGCTTCACACCTCCCCCCGCAGGAACTAACACCTAGCAGTGAGCCTCAAAGGATCAGGCTTCATGTTACAATGCCCCAAGGCACTCCAGGTGCAGAGGTCAAAGAGGTGCCCAAAACACATAGGCGCCTATGGGGAACAGGGGTGCTCCTGTTCCAGTCTGCCAGCAGGTAAGTACCTGCCTCCTCGGGGGCCAGACCAGGTTTTTTTTTGTAGAGCACCGGGTGGGGTGGAGGTTGGAGGGGGGGTCAGGGGAAGACACAAGAAGGCACACAAAGTACACCCTCAGTGGCACAGGGGCGGCGGGGTGCAGTGAGCAAAGCAGGGGTCGGGTTTCAGGTAGGAATCAATGGAGGGACCTGGGGGTCACTAGCGGTGCAGGCACGGGGGGACTTCACGGGACAGCCACCACCTGGGCTAGGCAGAGGGTCGCCTGGGTGTCACTCCTGCGTTGAAGTTCGGTTCCTTCAGGTCCTGGGGGATGCGGGTGCAGTGTTGGTTCTAGGCGTCGGGTCCCTTGTTCCAGGCAGTCGCGGTCAGGGGGAGCCTCTGGATTCTCTCTGCAGGCGTCGCTGTGAGGGCTCAGGGGGGCCGTCTCTGGTTACTCACGGGCTCGCAGTCGCCGGAGAGTCCTCCCTGAGGTGTTTGTTCTCTGGATCTCGAGGCGGGGGCGTCGGGTGCAGAGTGTGAAGTCTCACGCTTCCGGCAGGAAACGTGCAGTCTTTGAAAGTTGCTTCTTTGTTGCAAAGAGGTAGCTGGTTTTGAACAGGGCCGCTGTTCACAGGAGTTTCTTGGTCCTTTAGTCCAGGGCAGTCCTCTGAGGCTTCAGAGGTCAATGGTCCCTGTTGGATGCGTCGCTGGAGCAGGTTTTCAAAGTTGGGGACAGGCCGGTAGGGCTGGGGCTAAATCAGTTGTCGTCTTCCTCCTTCTCTGCAGGCTTGTAGGTCAGCATTCCTACTTGTTTCTTCAGGTTGCAGGAATCTGATTTCCTGGGATCTGTGGCACCCCTAAATACTGAATTTAGGGGTGTGTTTAGGTCTGGGAAGGCAGTAGCCAATGGCTACTGTCCTTGAGGGTGGCTACACCCTCTTTGTGCCTCCTCCCTCTGGGGAGGGGGGCACATCCCTAATCCTATTGGGGGAATCCTCCAAACTCAAGATGGAGGATTTCTCAAGGCAGGGGTCACCTCAGCTTAGGACTCCTTAGGGGCTGTCCTGAGTGGTGGGTGACTCCTCCTTGTTTTTCTCATTATCTCCTCCAGCCTTGCCGCCAAAAGTGGGGGTAGTGGCCGGAGGGACGGGCATCTCCACAAGCTGGGATGCCCTGGGGTGCTGTAATAAAAGGGGTGAGCCTTTGAGGCTCACCGCCAGCTTTTACAGTTCCTGCAGCGGGAGGTGAGAAGCACCTCCACCCAGTACAGGCTTTGTTCCTGGCCACAGAGTGACAAAGGCACTCACCCCATGTGGCCAGCAACAGGTCTGGTGTGTGGCAGGCTGGCAGGAACTGGTCAGCCTACACTAGAAGTCAGGTAGGTATTCAGGGGGCATCTCTAAGATGCCCTCTGGGTGTATTTTACAATAAATTGCACACTGACATCAGTGTGCATTTATTGTGCTGAGATGTTTGATACCAAACTTCCCAGTTTTCAGTGTAGCCATTATGGAACTATGGGGTACGTGTTTGACAAACTCCCAGACCATATACTCTTATGGCTACCCTGCACTTACAATGTCTAAGGTTTCGCTTAGACACTGTAGGGGCATAGTGCTCATGCACGTATGCCCTCACCTGTGGAATAGTGCACCCTGCATTAGGGCTATAAGGCCTGCTAGAGGGGTGACTTAGCTATGCCACAGGCAGTGTGGGGTTGGCATGGAACTCTGAGGGGAGAGCCATGTCGACTTAGTCATTTTCTCCCCACCAGCACACACAAGCTGTGAAGCAAGCTGTGTGAGGGGTCCCTAGGATGGCATTAGACATGCTGCAGCCCTTAGAGACCTTCCCTGGCATCAGGGCCCTTGGTACCAGGGGTACCAGTTACAAGGGACTTACCTGAGTGCCAATTGTGGAGACAAAGGTACAGTTTAGGGAAAGAACACTGGTGCTGGGGCCTGGTTAGCAGGGTCCCAGCACACTTTCAAATCATAACTTAGCATCAGCAAAGGCAAAAGTTAGGGGGTAACCATGCCAAGGAGGCATTTCCTCACACAGTGTACATCTGTTCGTGGCATGTAGTGCTGCAGATTCACATACTATGCATAGCTCTTCTGACATCGCCTACCCCCCACCCCAATCGCAGACCTAAACTCCCCAGGCCTGTGTCTTGAAACCACGGGTACTTACCTGCAATCTCTTTTCTACTAAGTCCCCATAGGATTCCATAGTAATCCCGACACCAACTGTGACCTCTGCACCCAGCCGGACCCGTGTTGCTGGTGGGGCACTTTTGGCCATCCTAACACCCAAAGACTGGAATCGGAAGTTGTGTACCTACTTTTCAACTGTGCTAACACTTCCGCCCCACCTAGGACTCTATTGACTCCTATGAAAAATTGTACTGTCAACTTTTGAAACAGAAAAGTTTTACTTACCTGTAAACTGCTTTATCTGCAAAATCCAAAGTATATTTGATACATATGCTTGATACTTATTAACAACCGTACTTACATGCAACAGAGTTCTTCTGGTTCTAGTAATAAATATATTTTTGCTATATAAAAACAATTGGCCTGGAGTTAGTCATTGAGTGTGTGCCTAATATCTTGACTGTTTTGCACTACCCTCTGATAAGCTAATTGCTCGACCACACTACCAGAAAACAGAGCCTTAGTATTATCTACTTTAGACTCTGTTATGCCTCTGGGGAACCCCCGGACTTGGTGCACATTACACATCATTTTGGTACAGCATATACAGAGCCAGCTTCCTACAATGTGTGTAAGTCACTCCTCTGGTGGACCTGCTGAGCCCTGGCAGGGTGCAACATATAACACAGGCAGGACATGTACGGGACAGTAAAGCGCACAGAACTACTGTTTTTACTGTGGAAAGATTTGGTAGCCCAATTAGCAAATATAGGGTTGCACGCTGACTCCTCAGCTGTGCTAACTCCTGAATGGTGTGACCAAAGCGGGTGCTCCAGGGTATCCAACAACTCATTACATTAAGCATGACTTGTATCTCAAGTCAAAATTAACGTAACTTGTTGTGGTGTGCAGCTTTAGCAAAGCTGCCACTTTGTTGCCTTAAAACTCCTGTACCTTTCCCGGTAACACCTTGAGCCTGTCCCACGAGACAACCTTCTGCCCACCTGGAGAGATGTCCCAACGATTCTAAGGAAAGAGAACAAGGACGACTGCAGGGCACGGAGGTGCCACTTCATTCCTGCAGGAAGCCACTTGGGTGCTAGCCTCAAAAGGCAGGCCTCAAAGGTAAAGCACTCTTTGAAGGGCAGATGTGTAACACTAGGGGAGGGGGGGCTTCACCCCGTTGAGGTAGGCAGGCTGGCCAGGAGAGCAGAGCGGGGAAACCAGTTGTTAAACCGGTTTCCCAAGGTGCCTGAAGGGTGGGCTAGTGAGGTTGGGAAACCTGGAGAGATGTCTTGCCATCTTGAGAGTAGGCAGGATGATGCTTCCTGGAGTAGCCAGATGCCACACTGCACAGGAAGTAGTCACCAGGTGGGTGGGAACCTGGTAGGCCATTAGCTACCAACCACACCCAGAACTTAGGACACTTTCTAAGCATAAAATGGGCACCAGATCTCAGATCACGACCGCCTTGGAAGAACTGAAGGACTGCCCTGCTGCACTGAGGGACCAACAAAGATGGGCTCACCATCGAAGACTACACCTGCTGCACCTGTTGGCTAGAAAAGGGAGGGACTGTGTCTGCTGTGTCCTGCTCAAGGAGAAGCTGTCTCTAGAACCCAGTCAAGCCAAGAGACTCCAAGAGCCAGGCGACCCTGCAACCAGGACTCCCTCACTATCTTTAGAGACCGAAAAGTAAGCCTTGCTGCTCAGTGATAAAGATCCTCAGGGGTTGAGCAGAAGGTTTGTCAGTCGAAACTTAAGGGTTCTGAGGGGGTGGTAAGTTTATTACACGGTGAGATTGCACAACCACACCATGTAATACATGCCATTTACTCACAACTAGGATGACTTTAGCCCAGTCGGTTATGATCTTCTTCGGAACTCTGGGCAGGAGAGTTAGTGGCAGAAAAGTAATACAGGAGTCCAGTACCCCACTCTAGACAGGTTGGGAAGCACAATATGCAAACAGTGTTGATAGTGCATGTTCTCATGGCGGCGGTCAGGCTGAGTGTGGTCTCTCTTCATTGGTGCCCTTGTCCGAGCCCCTGAGGGCCATGGAGCAGGAATTCTAAGACATCGACTCAGACAACCACTGGAACCCGGTTTATAGGGAAACACAATTTAATTGCTGCCAAGCACCACCTCTGGGTGGAGCTGCCATTTCCGATCCTCTAGGCATGGGTGACTGAGTTTGTCAGCACTGGAGTTTACAGACACCACCAGTTGGTGTAGGATCCTGGAGATGCCTTGAGGATTTAGCCAAGTTGAGAAGTGTAGGGACTCTTGGCATGAAGCCCAGGACCCCACCTCACTTGTTGCAATACCACATGGTGGTGGTAGTGGTGTTACTTGTGAGGACCTGAAACAGCCTTCCCATGATGGACCGCAGGAAAGCTGACAAATGTAGCAGATTTGAAAAACTGCAACAATATCGAAAATAATATCATGCTCACGATATAGTTAGTTTTTTCAAATCTGCTACGTTTGTCAGTGCCCATGTAATGACACCACCACTTCTAGTTGCTGCACACGATACACACTAAAGATGTTCTGTTGTTATGTATACTGACAAACTGGCCCTTTCCTTCCTTCTTGTCTTTGCTCAAGAGGGCATAGGAGAACACTGAATTCTCATTTTGGGTTTCACTGCTCACAATTATTGACTTGCTTGAGAAGCTTGGGATTTCGCTTTCTGCATGTATATGTGCTCTTTATTTTCCTTTTCCAGATGGAATGAGTCAGTGTACTTACTTCCAGGTTTCAATCAGGATTGTCCAGTTGGGCAGGAATGGGATCTGATAGATTGAGGTCCCGAATAAAGCCAAAGACCTTTTTAGGTGCAAGTAGGCTGAAACATGCCAACTAATTTTATGGATGTGAAGGATACATAACCTATTCCTAACACATTTCACTTCTTTTAATCTTACCCCTAACTTAGTACAAATAAAACAGTAATCTGGGATAGGAGGTAATTTGACTTCACTGCCGTTTCACTGATCCCACCATGTCTCTACATCAAGAGACTCTTCCTCCTGGTGGAGGGAAGACCAAAAAATGAGTCTAACAGCTATTAGTACATCCGTGGACAACAACCTATTGCTGATAGAAACCAGCTGTTGAGGGCCACAACATAAATTTTTAAGAGATTTTGGTTTCGAGAATGATGTGGCTTCACTCTCTTTGATATTTACAAGAATAAAATGTCGCCAATTGAAGTGAAAAAGTTCAGCTCTGAATACGTGTATAAAGCCATAGAAAGAAAGGAACTGACAGCACACTTGGGTGACACCGGTATTCAGCTCCAGCTGTCACTTCACTCAGTACTGCCTGGCTGATTACAATCTTGTTTTCTGCCAGCCTTTTCATTGCCGTTTCCCCACCATGAAAAGGCTAGCAGAGAACAAGTGCCGGGGGCCACAGGGAGGCCCTGGCACTGCCCATGCTTTGCACACAGTGCGCATTTCGAGGATGCTGGTCGGCCGACTCTGTGCTACGAGATGGCACTCTGCTCCTTTACGGGAGTCGAGTGCTATCTCATAGCACTATTCCATCCTGATATGACGTGTGGGAATGCTCTATTTCAAGGTCAGATCGGCAGAAACCTTGTAAGGGGGGTGGGAGTTTGGGGGGCACCACCATGGCGTTAGCGTCCGTCCCGTGAGTTTGGCAGTCCCGCACTGGGACTGCCAAACTCTTAATCGGCCCCCAAGAGTCCAAAGTGATGTACTATGGCTGAGCTACATGCAACAAACATGTTTCAAAGTTAGTTATGATACAATACAAGGGAAACAGCCTTTAATACAAAGCTGAAACCCTGCATGCCTTTACAACAAAGGCTTAACCACCCATGTATGTGTATATATATATATATATATATATATATATATATATATATATATATATATATGGAAAATGTCACTTACCCAGTGTACATCTGTTCGTGGCATGAGACCCTGCAGATTCACATGCTTTGCACATCCCGCCATCTAGTGTTGGGCTCAGAGTGTTACAAGTTGTTTTTCTTCGAAGAAGTCTTTTCGAGTCACGAGATCGAGGGACTCCTCCCCTTTCGGCTCCATTGCGCATGGGCGTCGACTCCATCTTAGATTGTTTTCCCCGCAGAGGGTGAGGCAGGAGTTGTGTATTATAGTAATAGTGCCCATGCAAAGGAGTAAATATGTATGTACATAATGTGGTTTAAAGTGATATATTTACAAATTTACAAATGTTCAAGATCAACTTCGAAACGGCTACAGGCTCCTGGGGAGTCGGGTGGGCGCATGTGAATCTGCAGCGTCTCATGCCACGGACAGATGTACACTGGGTAAGTGACATTTTCCGTTCGATGGCATGTGTAGCTGCAGATAACTGCTTACTAATCTATGCAAAGCATGTGTATCTCCCCAAAAGCGTTGGCTCAGCCTGTAGGAGTTGAAGTTGTTTGAAATAAAGTTCGTAGTACTGCTTGTCCTACTGTGGCTTGTTGTGTTGTTAACACATCCACGCAGTAATGTTTGGTGAATGTATGAGGCGTAGACTATGTGGCTGTCTTACATATTTCAGTTATTGGAATGTTTCCTAGAAAGGCCATAGTAGCACCTTTCTTCCTAGTTGAATGTGCCTTTGGTGTTATAGGCAGTTCTCTTTTTGCTTTGAGATAACAGGTTTGAATACATTTAACTATCCATCTGGCAGTGCCTTGTTTGGATATTGGATTCCCTGTATGAGGTTTTTGAAAAGCAACGAACAGTTGTTTTGTTTTTCGTATTTGTTTTGTTCTATCAATGTAGTACATTAAAGCTCTTTTGATGTCTAATGTATGTAGTGCTCTTTCAGCTTCAGGATCTGATTCTGGAAAGAACACTGGTAGTTCTACTGTTTGATTTAAGTGAAACAGTGATTTTACTTTTGGTAAGAACTTTGGGTTAGTTCGTAAAACTACTTTATGCTGGTGTATCTGAATAAAGGGTTCTTGTATGGTAAATGCCTGTATTTCACTTACTCTTCTTAGAGATGTGATGGCAATGAGAAACGCTACTTTCCATGTTAAATATTGTATCTCACATGAGTGCATGGGTTCAAAAGCTGGACCCATGAGTCGTGTTAAGACAATGTTAAGGTTCCACGAAGGAACTGGTGGCGTTCTTGGTGGAATAATTCTCTTTAGGCCCTCCATAAATGCTTTTATGACTGGGATCCTAAATAATGAAGTTGAGTGCGCAATTTGCAGATAAGCTGAAATTGCGGTAAGATGTATTTTAATGGATAAAAAAGCAAGCTTTGACTTTTGTAAATGCAGTAAGTAGCTTACAATGTCTTTAGAAGATGCGTGTAATGGTTGAATTTGATTATTTTGGCAATAATAAACAAATCTTTTCCACTTATTTGCATAGCAATGTCTTGTGGTTGGTTCCCTTGCTTGTTTTATGACCTCCATACATTCCTGTGTAAGGTCTAGATGTCCGAATTCTAAGACTTCAGGAGCCAAATTGCTAGCTTCAGTGATGCTGGATTTGGATGCCTGATCTGTTGTTTGTGTTGAGTTAACAGATCTGGTCTGTTTGGAAGCTTGATATGAGGTACTACTGAGAGGTCTAGTAGTGTTGTGTAGCAAGGTTGTCTTGCCCAGGTTGGTGCTATTAGTATGAGTTTGAGTTTGTTTTGACTCAATTTGTTTACTAGATACGGAAGGAGTGGGAGAGGGGGAAAAGCGTATGCAAATATCCCTGACCAGCTCATCCATAACGCATTGCCCTGAGATTGATCTTGTGGGTACCTGGATGCGAAGTTTTGGCATTTTGCGTTTTCTTTTGTTGCAAATAGGTCTATTTGTGGTGTTCCCCATCTTTGGAAGTAAGTGTTTAGTATTTGGGGGTGAATCTCCCATTCGTGGATCTGTTGGTGATCCCAAGAGAGATTGTCTGCTAACTGATTCTGAATTCCTGGAATAAACTGTGCTATTAGGCGAATGTGGTTGTGAATCGCCCAATGCCATATTCTCTGTGCCAGGAGACACAAATGTGTCAAGTGTGTTCCTCCCTGTTTGTTCAGATAATACATTGTTGTCATGTTGTCTGTTTTGACAAGAATGTGTTTGTGGCTTATTATGGGTTGAAATGCCTTCAACGCTAGAAATACTGCCAGTAGTTCTAATTGATTTATGTGAAACTGTCTCTGCTGAGTGTCCCATTGTGCTTGGATGCTGTGTTGATTGAGGTGTGCTCCCCACCCTATCATGGAGGCATCTGTCGTTATTACGTATTGAGGCACTGGGTCTTGGAAAGGCCGCCCTTGGTTTAAATTTATATTGTTCCACCATTGAAGCGAGGTGTATGTTTGGCGGTTTAACAACACTAGATCTAGAAGTTGACCCTGTGCCTGTAACCATTGTGATGCTAGGCACTGTTGTAAGGGCCGCATGTGCAACCTTGCGTTTGGGACAATGGCTATGCATGAGGACATCATGCCTAATAGTTTCATCACCATCTTGACTTGTATCTTCTGTTTTGGATACATGGCCTGTATTACATTGTGAAATGCCTGTACCCTTTGTGGACTTGGAGTGGCAATCCCTTTTGTTGTGTTGATTTTTGCTCCTAAGTATTGCTGTGTTTGACACGGCTGAAGGTGTGGCTTTGTGTAGTTGAGTGAGAAACCTAGTTTGTGGAGGGTTTCTATGACATACTTTGTGTGTTGTCAACTCCTTTTTTGCGTGTTGGTTTTGATTAACCAATCGTCTAGGTACGGGAACACATGTATTTGCTGCCTCCTGATATGTGCAGCCACTACTGCCAGGCATTTTGTAAAAACTCTTGGCGCAGTTGTTATCCCGAATGGCAACACTTTGAATTGGTAATGTACCCCTTGGAATACAAACCTTAAGTACTTTCTGTGTGAAGGATGTATTGGTATATGGAAGTATGCATCCTTTAGGTCTAGTGTTGTCATGTAATCTTGTTGTTTGAGCAATGGGATTACGTCCTGTAATGTCACCATGTGAAAGTGATCTGATCTGATGTAGGTATTTAATGTTCTGAGATCTAAAATAGGTCTTAGAGTTTTGTCCTTTTTGGGTATGAGAAAGTACAGCGAGTAAACTCCTGTTCCTCTCTGATGAATTGGTACCAGTTCTATTGCATCTTTTAGTAACAACACTTGGATTTCTAGTTCTAGAAGATCCATGTGTTGTTTTGACATATTGTGTGTTTTCGGTGGGACATTTGGAGGGAATTTGAGAAATTCTATGCAATAACCATGCTGGATAATTGCTAGGACCCAAGTGCCTGTTGTTATTTCCTCCCAATGTTTGTAGAACGTGGTTAGTCTCCCCCCCACAGGTGTTATGTGTTGGGGATTTGTGACGTGGAAGTCACTGCTTGTTTTGAGGAGTTTTGGGACTTTGGAACTTCCCTCTACTCTTTTGGAATTGGCCCCCTCTATATTGTCCCCGAAAACTTCCCCGCTGATATTGGCTCTGATAAGTGGGCCTTGTTTGTGAGGTTGAGGGTTCTGTGCTTTGTCCTGGAAACCCCCCTCGAAACTGTGTTTTACGGAATGTGCCTCTGCTCTGTGGGGAGTAGAGTGCGCCCATGGCTTTGGCCGTATCAGTGTCCTTTTTAAGTTTTGATAGCAGTGTCCACCTCCGGCCCAAACAACTGCTGTCCGTTAAATGGCATATTCAGCACAGCTTGTTGTATTTCCGGCTTGAATCCTGATGTACGCAGCCATGGTTGTCTCCTTATGGTCACTGCTGAATTTACTGTCCTAGCAGCTGTAT
Source organism: Pleurodeles waltl (assembly GCF_031143425.1). Lineage (NCBI taxonomy): Eukaryota > Metazoa > Chordata > Amphibia > Caudata > Salamandridae > Pleurodeles > Pleurodeles waltl. The sequence goes on from NC_090446.1 coordinate 1,190,755,459, forward strand.
CTGCTGCCTCGATTGCCGAGCGTATCTGATTGTTCGAGATACTCTATCCTTCCTCCACCACCTGTTGTGCCCTTTTTTGGAACTCTTTGGGTAAGTGTTCAATGAAATGTTGCATTTCGTCCCAATGAGCCCTATCATATCTCGCCGGCAATGTGCCATTGGTTGGCCGCTTGTGCTGCAACCCTTTTCCCCGCAGCATCGAACTTGCGACTCTCCTTGTCTGGAGGTGGTGCGTCTCCCGAGGTGTGTGAGTTCGCTCTCTTGCGAGCTGCCCCTACTACCACAGAGTCTGGTGTTAATTGCTGCATTATGTATACAGGGTCTGTTGGCGGTGGCTTGTATTTCTTCTCCACCCTTGGAGTTATGGCCCTGCCCTTCACAGGCTCCTGAAACACTTGTTTGGAGTGTTTTAGCATTCCAGGTAGCATAGGGAGACTTTGTTATTGGCTATGTGTGGAGGATAGTGTGTTAAATAAAAAGTCATCCTCAATAGGCTCTGCATGCAGGGTGACATTATGAAACGCCGCTGCTCTTGACACCACCTGTGTGTAGGCTGTACTGTCCTCAGGTGGCGACGGTCTCGCTGGATAACAGTCTGGGCTGTTATCTGATACTGGCGCATCATAAAGATCCCATGCGTCTGGATCATCCTGACTCATTCCAGTATGAGTTGGGACTGCATCAGTGGTGGAGTGGCTACCGGTGATGTGTGCGTTATGTGGTGGAGATGGTGGCGGTGTTACTTTTTCTTGCCACCTTTGCCTGTGGCTGCTTGTCTTTTTCTTGAAAGGCAAGTCTTCTTTTCATCCTAATTGGGGGAAGAGTACTTATCTTCCCTGTGTCCTTTTGGATGTGGAGCCTTCTCTGAGTGTAGTCTGGCTCCATTGACTCTAGTTCTTGTCCGAACCTATATCCTTGCATTTGTGAGGACAGTCCCCGTTCCTCTGTGTAGGAACCTGTTTTCGGTTCCGAGGCCGGATGTTTCGGAATGGAAACTTTTTCGGCAGCCTTTTTCAGCTCCGACGAGACTTTTAAAATTGTTGGCGTTCCGGTCTCTCGGTGCCGACTCGTTTCGGTGCCGCCCTCTCGGTGCCGAACTTGCTCTGACCCGCTGTCTCGGGGTCGAGTCTGCTCTGTGCCAGTATCTCGACCGGAGTCGGATGTCTTCGACACATGCGTGCCCTTTTTCGGTGCCGATGATCGGTCACCTATTTTTCGGGTTAAGCCATGGCCTGCTGGCGGTGGCGTCCCCTGGGCTTTAGTGGTCTTTCCGTGAGTTTTGGGTGTCAACGTCTTACTCACGGTTTTCGGCGTCTGTTCGGGATCGACCTCGTCCGAATCCTTGATGGAGAAGGTTTCTTCTTCCTCCTCCAAGTGTTTTTGTCCTGTCGGTGCCGACGCCATCTGTAGTCTTCTCGCTCTTCGGTCTCTTAATGTCTTCCTCTACCGAAACGCTCGACAGGCTTCACAAGTATCTTCTTTGTGTTCTGGAGACAAACACAAGTTACAGACCAGATGCTGATCTATATAAGGATACTTGTTGTGACATTTGGGGTAGAAGCGGAATGGGGTCCGTTCCATTAGCCTTGAAGAGACACGTGGTCGGGCCGAGCAGGCCCCGACGGGGTATCGAAAACCCCGAAGGGCCACCGGAGCTCTTCAAAATTCGTGTCGATCTGTTGTAACTAACCCGATAACGAACGCAAACAATACCGTCAAATTTTCCGAGATTCTAACTATCTTTCCGAACCGAAACGGGGAGCGAAAAGGAACACGTCCGAACCCGATGGCGGAAAGAAAACAATCTAAGATTGAGTCGACGCCCATGCGCAATGGAGCCGAAACGGGAGGAGTCCCTCGATCTCGTGACTCGAAAAGACTTCTTCGAAGAAAAACAACTTGTAACACTCCGAGCCCAACACTAGATGGCGGGATGTGCAAAGCATGTGTATCTGCAGCTACACATGCCATCGAACATATATATATATATATATATATATATATATATATATATGTATATATATATATATATACATACACATATACATATATATCTGTGTGTAAGGATTATGTTACTTATCCTGTAAGAATCTGTTTGTGGCATGCAGTGCTGCAGAGTCACATGCTCTGCATATGTCTGCCATCTATTGTTAGGTCTGGATATGTGCAAGTTGTTTTTCTTCGAAGAAGCTGTTGGAGTACTGAGGTAAAGTGACCCCTCCTCTCGGTGATCGTGCGCATGGGCATCACCTCCATTGTTGAATTGTTTTCTGGCAGTCAGGTGAGAATGGAGTGTGTGCAGAGTGTTTACATAAAGATGTCCATGCAAATAAAGTGTAATAAAGTACTGCAACGTCCGGGTAAGAGGGCGGACGCACGTGAAACTACAGCACTACACGCCACAAACAGATGCTTACAGGTTAATTAGCATAATCCTCTCGATAGCATGTGTGGCTGTGGCCACAGATGCTCTGCATAGACCATAAAGCAGTGCCCTCCAGAAAGCAGTGGCTAACCCGTGGGTATTGCAATTGTTTGAAAAACAGCATAAAGTACTGCCTGTCCAACATTTGCCTCTTGTCTTGCTAGTACATCCACACAACAGCGTTTAGTGAAAGTGTGTGGATTTGACCAAGTGGCTGCTTTACAAATTTTAGAAATTGGTATATTTCCCAAAAATTCCATAGATGCACCTACTTTACGAGTTGAGTGTGCTCTAGGAGGTGTCGTTAAATGTCTTTTAGTATTATCGTAACAAGTTTGGATACGTTTAATTATCCATCTTGAGATCCATGCTTTAGATATAGCCTTCCCTCTGTGTGGAGGTGAGAAGGCAAAAAAGAGTTAGTGGGTTTTTCGAAACTCTTTAGTTCTGTCAGCATAATACATTAATGCCCTTTTAACATCTTAAGTGTGTAGAACTCTTTCTGCAACTCATTCAGGTTGTGGGAAGAAAACTGGTAATTCAAACAATTGATTTAGGTGAAATGTAGAGAACCTTGGGAGGAAGATTAGGACTGGTACACAGGTCTACCCTATCTTTATGAATTTGGAAGAATTGTCCCTCTAATATTAATGCATGAAGCTCATGCATAGGTCTTAGTGAAGTGATTGTCACTAGAAATGCTACCTTCGATGAAAGAAACTGAATTGGACAGTTATATATTGGTTCAAATGGTGGTCCCTTTAGTCTAGTAGGTACAATATTAAGGTTCCATATTAGCGCTGGAGGCACTCTAGGTGCAATTACTCTTAATACCTTCCATAAATGCCTTTATCACAGGTATCCTGAACAATGATAAGTGTTGTCTATTCTGTAGATATGCGGCAACTGCTGCATGGTGTAACAGTATTGATGTTTACGCTAACCCACAGGTAAGTAAATGAATCTAACAGCAAACGATATTTTGAATAGTTGCATTAAAAGGGTTAGTATGTTTTCTTTGACAATAAAAAACATTTTTTTTCTTTTTGGCAGCATAACATACTCTAGTTGTAGGCTTACATGGTTCTTTCGGAATGTTCATGCATTCTGTAGGTTTAAATATACGAACTCTATGACCTCAGGAACCAAATCGCAAATTTAGTTCTTTGGGATTTGGGTGCCTGATTTCTCCATGGTTCTGAGTGAGAAGGTCCTGATGTAGAGGGACCTTCTGGTGGGGAACTACTGACAGTTTGAGAAAGGTTGTGAACCACGGTTGACTTGCCCAACTGGGAGGTACTAGAATGAGTGAGAGGTCAGCCTTAGCTTCCTCACCACAAATAGAAGCAGAGGGAGACTTAGAAAAGCATAGGCAAATATTCCTGACCAGTTAATCCATAGAGCATTGCCCATGGATCGTGGGTGTGGGAGCCCGGATCCAAAGTTTGGACACTGCATTGTTTGCGGCTGCAAAAAAGTCTGTTTGTGGAAAATGCCACTGTTGGAAGTATGGCTGGACGACTCGAGGGTGGAGTTCCCATTCGTAGACTTGTTGCCATATCCTGCTGAGCTGGTCAGTAGAATCCTCGTCCATCCCTGGGAGGTGTTCCACTAACAAGCGAATCTCATGTTGAAATGCCCAAAGCCAGATTGTCTGAGATAGGTGTGACAACTGTAGAGTGTGTGTGTCTCCCCTGTTTCTGTAAATAAAACATTGCTGTTGTGTTGTCCGTCTGGACCAAGACAACTTTGTCTTGAAGGTGAACCAGAAAAGCTTTCAATGCTAGATGAATAGCTTGGAGTTCCAGGCAGTTGATGTGTAGGGCTTTGTGTTCGGAGTCCCAAAGTCCTTGTATTGACAGGTTGTGTAGGTGAGCAACCCAGCCTGTGAAATGCATCCACTGTAAGAGTGATCTGGGGAACAGGGTCTAGAAGCAGCTGCACTTTTAACAAATTTTGTGTGTTCCACCATTGCAGAGAATGATGTGTGCAGCTGCCTACCAACACTAGATCTTGGAGTTGACCCTGTGATGGAGTCCATTAACTCGCCAGGCACTCCTGCAGTGGCTGCATGTAGTCTTCCATGTGGTACTATTGCAATACAAGAAGCCATCAGCCCTAGAATTCTCTGGATTGTTCTCACTGTTATCTGGAGTGTAACTGCTGCAAGAAGGTTACTATAGTTTGAATCCTGAGTGCATTTGGAATCCTAAGTGTGTGCTGAAAACAGCCCCTAGACATGGCTGTATCTGAGATGGATGAAGATGGGATTTTTGTATGTTGATTGTACAACCTAGCTGATGAAGAATCTGAAGTGTTTGAGTGTGCTGAATGCATATCTGGGGTGAACTGGACTTGATTAGCTAATCGTCAAGATACGGAAAGACCTGAATGCTCTGTCTGCGTAGATGTACTGCAACTACCGCCAGACATTTCGTTAATACACGAGGTGCAGTTGTTACTCCAAAAGGGAGCACCTTGAATTGGTAATGTCTTCCCTGTATTACAAGGATATAATTCCTGTGGGCTGGATGTATTAGGATGTGGAAATATGAATCCTTTAAATTCAGTGCGGACATGAAGTCTCCTTTTTGTAATAGAGGTATTATGTCTTGGAGAGTTACCATATGGAAATTCTCTGATAGAATGTACTGATTTAATGGTATGAGATACAGTATTGGTTGAAGTGATCCGTCCTTTTTGGAAATAAGGCAGTATAGTGAATAAGAAATGGTTTCTTACCTGTAACTCCAGTTCTCTCGTAGGGGTATTTCCATGATAGTCATAAGCACTGAATAGTTCCGCGCGCCCGCGGGGACCCCGGAGCACTGTTGTGTAGTATATTCTTAAGTGCAATCATCAGCTCCTTGACAAAAAGGTCTGTGAAAAACACTTAAGAATAACAATGTGCAGCCTATGTGAACAGCTACACAGGCCAAATTGTTAGAAGAAAAAAACAGTTGTAGTGTAAATTTCACGTTTAAACCTCTATTTATTCTATAAATACATAAATAAATACATTCTCATATTTTATTTACACCTCTCATGAGAATAAAACAATGTAGGGCAGTGTAGCCCATAGGCTGCCATTATACAGAATGAAAATAGAGCTGTGCCTTTAAGAAAGTAAAGTCTTCCTGTTTCCCATCATGCACAGCAAAAGGCAGTTGCCTCAGTTCTTTTTTGGAGGCTATTAACCTGACATGAAGAAAAAACAAAACATTTGTTGGAGTACCAACCTCCATAATATTCATGTTCTATGTCAACTCCACCGGGGAGGAGGGAGGGTTGCTTATGACTATCATGGAAATACCCCTACGAGAGAACTGGAGTTACAGGTAAGAAACCATTTCTTCTCTCGTAGGGGATTTCCATGTATAGTCATAAGCACTGAATAGAGTAGCAAGCCCATCCCCATAACCGCGGTGGAGTAGATATAAGAATACTGAGAAAAACATGAATCATGCAAACAAATTCTTGAGCAAAGCCTGCCCAACCTGAGCATCTGCCCTAGCGTCTGTATCAAGGCAGTAATGCTTAGTAAAGGTATGGACCGACCTCCAAGTGGCAGCCTTGCATATTTCTGCCAAAGGGACATTTCTCATCAAGGCTACAGTAGCTGCTTTCCCTCTGGTAGAGTGGGCTTTTGGCCTACCACCAAGGGATTTGTTTGCTAACTGATAACATAACATTATACATGAAACAATCCACCTGGATAAAGATTGTTTAGATGTACCCAAACCTGTTCTGATTGGGCCATAGTTAATAAAAAGCTGTTGTGATTTTCGTAAGCTTTTTGTCCTGTCCAAGTAAAATTTCAATACTCTCTTTACATCCAGAGAGTGCAGAGTTCTCTCAGCAGGAGTAGCTGGATTCTGAAAGAAAGTCGGTAATGAAATTGTTTGGTTCACATGGAAGTCGGAGACTACCTTAGGTAAAAATTTTGGATGAGTTCTCATTACCACTTTTGCAGAATGAAAAACCGTGTAGGGTTCCTGAGCGCAAAGGGCCTGGATTTCGCTGACCCTACGCGCTGAAGTGATTGCCACCAGAAAAGCAGCTTTCCATGTGAGATGTTGCAGCGATGCCTTATGTATTGGCTCGAATGGCGGCAGCATCAGACGTGATAAGACAACGTTCAGTTCCCATGGAGGAGAAGGCTTTCTAATGGGGGGAAAAACCTTCTTTAAACCTTCTAGGAAATCCTTAATAATCGGAATCCGAAAAAAGGAAGTTTGTGAAGGACTCTTTCTGTATGCTGTGACAGCCGCCAAGTGAACTTTTATTGACGACAGTTGTAAGCCCGATTTTGCCAAACTTAACAAGTATGGCAGGATAGATTGTTCTCCACAGGAAACCGGGTCAATGTTGTTGTGTAAACACCAAATGCAGAATCTCTTCCACTTGCTTGCATAGGCTGATCGTGTGGAAGGGCGCTTTGCTTCCTTCAGAATTTCCATACAATCCTGAGGTAGGTTCAAGTGTCCATATTGCACTAGCTCAGGAGCCATGCTGCCAAACTCAACGATGAGGGGTTGGGATGAGATATCTGCCCTCTGAACTTCGTGAGAAGGTCCGGACGATATGGTAGCCTGATGTGTGGTTTGAGTGACCGGTGAAGAAGGTCTGGGAACCACCACTGGCGTGGCCACTCCGGAGCAATTAGGATCATTTTGGTCTGAACATTGGACAGCTTCTGGAGGACCGCCGGAATCAGGGGAAGCGGTGGAAAGGCGTAAAGAAATGCTCCTGACCAGCTTATCCACAGGGCATTCCCCAGTGTCCCTGGATGGTAATATCTGGAGGCGAAGTTTTGGCATTTTTTGTTTTCTGGGGTTGCGAATAGGTCTGTAGAGGGGGTACCCCAGAGTGCGAAAATGGAATGAACGACGTCGTCGTGTAGTACCCATTCGTGGTTCTCGTCCATTACCCGACTGAGGGCATCCGCTTGAACATTCTGGATGCCGGGCAGGTGAGTTGCCACTAGTGACAGGTTCCTGGCTAGAAGCCAATGCCAGATTGTCTGAGCCTCTCTGGATAAAATTCTGGACCTGGTGCCTCCTTGTTTGTTCACGTAGTACATAGTGGCCACGTTGTCTGTCTGGAGAAGGAGAGTTTCCGTTCTCAGAGAGGGAAGGAAGGCTTTGAGCGCAAGGTGGACTGCGCGAAGTTCCAGCAGGTTGATGTGATAGAGACTCTCTCTCTGTGACCACTCGCCTTGGACTCGAAGATGTTCCATGTGCGCCCCCCATCCGATCAGTGACGCATCTGTTACGATGGTTTGAGATGGGGGCCGTTGTTGGAACGGAATCCCCACCAAGAGATTGCTGGGTAAACACCACCACTTGAGGGATTGTAGGGTGTGAGGAGAAAGAAGGACTTTGTTCTCCCAATCGTCCCTCAGTTGACACCACTGATCCTCCAGGTTTTCCTGCAATGGTCTCATATGGAGGCGAGCATTGGGAACCAGATGGATACAAGACGCCATCGAGCCCAGTAGAGAAGCTATTATTCTTGCAGTGGCTTGAGGTCTTTCCTGCAGTTGTTTGCACTTCTGGAGAATCGATAACCGTCGTTCCTCCGAAGGAAACACCTTTCCTAGCCTGGTATCTACAATGGCCCCTAAGTAATGCAACCTCTGAACAGGTGTTGCCGTAGATTTCAGGAGATTGACTTGAAGACCAAGTTTTTGCAGCAGTTGTAGAGTCCATTCGAAATGTTGCTGTGTCTCGAGACAACTGGAGGCCTTTATGAGCCAATCATCTAGATAGGGGTAGACGAATATTCGCTGTTTCCTCAAGTGGGCGGCTACTACCGCCATGCATTTGGAAAAAGTTCTTGGCGCTGATTTTAGGCCGAAAGGTAGAACTGCAAATTGGTAATGGCGTTTTCCGACAGTGAACCTTAGGAATTTTCGATGTTTCTTGGTTACTGGGATGTGAAAGTAAGCGTCGCAAAGATCTATCGCACATAGCCAGTCGCCCTGACGTAGATGTGGATAAATTTGGTGTAAGGCTAACATCCTGAATTTTTCTTTGCGAATCCATTTGTTTGCTGTCCTCAGATCTAAGATGGGACGAAACTCTTGTTTGTCTTTTTTCGGTACAAGGAAATATCTCGAATAAATCCCCTTCCCTTGCTGGCTGATGGGAACGGGTTCTATGGCTCTTTTTTGCAATAGGATATTGACCTCTAACTGTAGAGCTTCGAGATGGCGGTTGGCTGTTTTGGGTGGAACAGATGGTGGAGGACTGGTGAATCTGAGAGCGTAACCATGTCTCACAATATTCAATACCCAGGCGTCTGTTGTGATGCGTAGCCACTCGTCCAGATGATTTGAGATACTTCCCCCTACCGGAGTGGATAACGGAGGAGGGGGAAGCAAAGATTCAGGGCTTAGACGTGGGAGCCTGTCGAGTTGCCTGAGTTTGAGGTGTTGAACGACCCCTTGTCGACCTTCGCTGAGTAGAGAAACCCCTTTGATACTGCTGTTGTTGCTGTTGCTGGGGGCGCGAAGACATCCAGTGTGGCGACTGATACCGGTGGGTGAAAAGTCGTCGTTGATATGGCCGGAAAACCTTTCTTTGTTCTTTCGGTCTTTCCATCCCTACCGCTTTCAAGGTATCTAGTTCAGCTTTCATTCTAGCCATCTCGTCATCGGCATGAGAACCGAACAAGGTGGAGCCCGAGAAAGGCAGGTTTTGTATTCTCTGCTGCGCTTCAGGTTTGAGTGATGTAAGTCTCAACCATGCATGCCTTCTGAGCGCTATCCCGTGTGCATAATTGTGTGCGGATAGCACCGAAGAGTCAGCTGCAGCACTTATAATTTGGTTAGACACCATGGATCCCTCACCCACGACCTCCAGGAAATCTTCCCTTTTATCCTTAGGAAGATGTTCCGCAAACTGTATTAAAGAGTCCCAGAGGGCACGATCGTACCGCCCTAATAACGCAGTAGCGCTGGCTGCCTTCATCGTGACGGCTGCAGTAGAGCATACTTTTCGTCCTGCAGCATCTATCTTTCTGCTCTCTTTATCTGGAGGTGAAGAAGAAGATGGTGAGGTTGAATGCAGTTTCTTTGCCGCTACTATGACCACCGAATCAGGAACTGGGTCCGACCTCAAGAATAGAGGATCTTGTTCTGGTGGACGATATTTTTTAATAAGTCTGGAAGGAGCAGACTTTGTTGCGGCCGGTGCAAGGAAAATATCCATTGCTGGTTCAAGGAGACCTGGAACCAGTGGAAGCAAAGGTCTGGAAGATGTCCTGTGATGCAAGGTCTCGAAGATCACTGACGTCGATGGGGCAGGTACCGCCAGCGGGATGTTCAGCTTGGTTGCCCCTCGTACTAAGACCTCCTGGAACGTATTCACATCATCTATGGGGGACACTCTCGGGGACGGTGAGTCCGATAGGGTTGGAGAGTAGTCCCGTGTAGACGAAGAAGAACGCCTGTGATGTGAATGCTGAGATCTCTGTGGGTCATGACGGTGTCGAGAGGAAGAAGAGCGTCTAGAGGAATGTCCCGAACGTCTTACAGACCGCGTTGGAGTCCTCAAAACAGACTCTACAGGCGGAGCCGGAAGAGGCGCCGTAGGTGTTACCGGCGTCTGTGGCAATGGTGATTGTCGAGGAGAGAGTTGTGGAGACGCTGGAAGGAGGATGATTGAAGCCGAGGATTCTGAGGTTGTATAAACCCTCCTAGGTCTTTTTGATTGTCTCGACGTCGACACACTCCTCGACGTCGAAGTACGGTGACGGCGAGTGTCCTTCGCCGTCGATTCTTCTCGCCGTTGAGAATCTCTCGACGACGACCCTCGACGTCGCCGTGATGACGGTGAACGTCTACGACGTCGAGCACCCCTCGACGTTGATCGATCTCGCCGTTTCGACGGCGAACCGGATTCAGATCTCCTCGACGTGGAACGTCCTCGCCGTGTCGACGGTGACCCAGATCTCGACGGCGAAAGTCCACGCCGTCTCGACGGCGAAATCGTCGTCGACGGCGAGCGATGTCTCTTTCTCGCCGGCGAACCACTCCTCGACGGCGAGCATGTTGGCGCCGTTCCTTGCCTCGACGTCGACGCCCTCGACGTCGTCGGAGACCTGTGCCGTTTTTGAGCCGGTCTGGTCGGAGTTATAGAGGAACCAGTGTGAGCCCTGGTAGAAGACTGACCTTCTCCTCGCTCTGTGGTAGAATGACCACTTTTCCTCCTGTCCTCTTTCGCCTGGAGTCGGATCTTCTCCCTGTCACGAAGGGTCCTTCTGGAGAAGGTTTTGCAGATGTCACACGACTCCGGTTTGTGGCTGGATGGAAGGCAAATTATGCAGACCCGATGTGGATCTGTTTTGGCCTTTTTTCTGCCACAAGAAGGACATTTGTCAAACAGTGAAGGCATTTCTGAAGTAGAAAAACCTCAAAATTCTGTCAGAATCTAACAGAAAAAAACAGAAAATTATCACTCAATGTTAAAAACGTCGAGTGAAAATGAAATTCAAAAGATTTTAAATGAATTTCTGTCACAAAAGGATTTTGTGAGGTAGAGCTCAATGCTTCAGGGTCCTGTCAGAAAGGAGCCGGAAAAAAGAACTGAGGCAACTGCCTTTTGCTGTGCATGATGGGAAACAGGAAGACTTTACTTTCTTAAAGGCACAGCTCTATTTTCATTCTGTATAATGGCAGCCTATGGGCTACACTGCCCTACATTGTTTTATTCTCATGAGAGGTGTAAATAAAATATGAGAATGTATTTATTTATGTATTTATAGAATAAATAGAGGTTTAAACGTGAAATTTACACTACAACTGTTTTTTTCTTCTAACAATTTGGCCTGTGTAGCTGTTCACATAGGCTGCACATTGTTATTCTTAAGTGTTTTTCACAGACCTTTTTGTCAAGGAGCTGATGATTGCACTTAAGAATATACTACACAACAGTGCTCCGGGGTCCCCGCGGGCGCGCGGAACTATTCAGTGCTTATGACTATCATGGAAATCCCCTACGAGAGAAACTCCTTTTCCTCTCTGATGAATTGGGACTACTTCTATTGCACCTTTTTGAAGGCGAGCCTGCACTTCCTTATTTCGTAATTGTAGGTGTTCTAGAGAGTTTGTGGTTGCAAGGTGGTATGTTTGGAGGTGTGTTTATCAGTTCAAGGCAATAACCATGTTGGATAACATCCAAAACCCAGTGATCTGTTATATTCTGCTATTTTTGGAAAAGCTGTTGTAGACATCCCCCGACAGGTGTTGAATGATCGGGGGAATGAGAAGCGAGTCCTTGTTTTGATGCTGAGGGGGTAGAGCGAGTGGAAGCGCCTTTCCCTTGTCTCTTTGAATTGTTGCCCCTATATGTGCCTCTATAGAATCCTCTTGAAGGGGAGGTTGGATGGCCCTGTCTAAAAGAAGTCGATGGTTTCCGACATCAGCTGTTTATTGCCCTGTTTATATGAAGACCTTCGAAAGGAACAGTGATTGGTGGGAGTTTGAAGTTCCCCCATAGATTTGGCTACCTCTGTGTCTTTCTTCATCTTTTCCAGAGTTTGGTCTAACTCAGGGCCAAAAAGATGTTGTTTATCAAAAAGGACATTTAACAATGTTTGCTGCAGCTCAGCTTAAAACCTGATATACGTAACCAGGCATGTCTACGGAGTAAAACACTAGTATTTATCCCCCTAGCAGCTGTGTCTGCAGCACCAAGAGCACATTTAATGGAATTGTTTGAAATCAGCTTTCCTTCCTGTACATGTTTTGAACTTTCTTTTTAAATTCCTCTGGAAGATGTTGAATCAGAGCTTCTATCTCATCCCAATGTACTCTGTTGTATCTAGCCAACAACCCTTGGGTGTTAGCAATGCTCCAATAATTGGCTGCTTGTACCCCTACCCTTTTACTTGACACATCAATTAACTTTGATTATTTGTCTGGTGGGGGTGCTTCTGCTGTGGTTTGAGAGTTCCCTTGCTTGCAAGCATGAGACACCACTAGGGAATCTGGGGGAATGTCACCTCTAATATGTGCAGGATCAGAAGGACCGGTCTTGTATTTTTTGTCGATCCTGGGTGTAATTATTCTGGCATGGACAGGATCTTTAAAATATCGTTTGCATGACAGTTCATTCCTTTCAACATGGGCAGGTATTGGCATGCCCTAGCAGTGGAGAAGAGAGTCTTAAATAGAAAATGTTCTTCTATGGGTCTTGTGTAATGGAACCTGATGATAAGCAGCTGCCCTAACTACCAACCCATTAATAGATGTTGGGTCATCTCGTGGAGATGGTTTAGCCAGATGTACATCCGGATCAGTATCGCCTGGTAGGTCAATATCGTACATATTCCAAGGATCTACTGGCAGTTGATTATCAAAAGCATCATCATCATCATTACTCCCTTGTTCCCAATATATAATTGTGGAGAACTTGGGGGGTTATCCTAACAATATCCCCTGCAGTAGTTAAAGAGTGGTGTGATGAAGTGGGTGGAGAAGAGAGTGGTTTGGAAAAAAAACTAGGACTGGTGGCAATGTCCTTTCATTTCATTTTCTGAGTTGGTGGTAAAGTAATGTCCTCCCCTATTGAAGGCTGATGTTTAGTTTGCGTGGACGTCTGCTTCACACACTTAGCAATGATCTGACCCGCATTCAGTTGAATATGAAGAGTTTTATGTCTCGGATCGAGTTTCTCTGCCATAGTATGTAATATAGGCTCTGGTTCTGAAGCAGTTTGTTTTGATCCTGGATCTGACCTTTTCGGTACCGTTGCGGGTTTTTGTTTCGGTGCCGATATGGTCGGTACTGAAGAACTACATGTTCGAGTCGGTCCTGAAATTGTTCGGGCCTGGTGAGTGGCAGAGTTTTCAGCTTAGCTTTTGGTGTTGAGTCTGGAGGCCGGGCATCCTCAGCGATTGTTCAGTGGCTACCATTGCCAGATGGCAGTGGAGGACCAGAAGCGGTATGTTCGGTCGGTGCTGAATGTCTTTTGATGGGCAGGATAGGGGCCTTTGGACTCGCAGAGCCGGTGGAACATCCTACATGTGCATGCTCATCTCTGCTTCGGAATCAGACTCGGAGTCTTGGATGGAAAAAGCCTCTTCCTCAGCTGAAGGAAGCTTTGAGCAGATCTTCCTACGGCTGGATGTCTTTGAGACCAATTCTTTGCCCTGCACTTCTTTCCTGTGCGCTTGGCGATCCCTCAGTGTTTTCTTCAACCGAAATAAATGACAGGCTTCACAATTCTCCTCGACGTGATCCTGAGAAAGGCAGAGGTTACAAACCAAATTAAGGTCTGCATGCAGGGATTTAGCATGGCAGTGGGGACAAAATTGAAATGGGGTCCATTCCATTAGCAGCGTATTCTTTACCTATACTGATGGCTGTGAAAAATAATAAGATGAAGCCCGGGAGTGAAACTCGTTGACCTGACAGAATTTTCTTCTTTTCTCGATGTACGTTGGTGGAACGCAACCAAAAACAATACCAACAGGTATGAAAACGTAGGTTGTTCTGAGGAGAGCCTGAAACCATTTTAAACCGGAGCACCGAAGAACATGTCCAAACTCGACAACGGAAAGAAAACAATCTAACAATGGAGTCAATGCCCACACGCACTATCACCGAGAGGAGGGGGGGAATTTACCTCGTGACTCCAACAGCTTCTTCAAAGAAAAACAACTTGCACACATCCAGACCAAACACTAGATGGCAGAATATGCAGAGCATGTGTATCTAAAGCCACACATGCCACTGAACATATACACACACACACATGTACTATAGTTACCACTTCAAGTTTTACCAGGCATATGCCTTAACCAAACATCCTTCTCCAACAATATTTTAGTTGTTAAGGCATGCGTGGTAAAGGAAAAAAAATTCATTGTAACTGAATGTGTGGCAGTGTCACGGTCATTGTAATGAACGTGGAGTAACTGCATGAGTGGTAACAGCATGCGTGGTTCCATCATACAACCACAAGATAAATACCTTATCTACAGGGAATATAGCAGAACTTGACCCTGTCTTGCATCTATTACAATTAGCAACAACAGTCATTCTCGATTTTTTCTCTGTTTGATATCATTAGTTAGAGTTTTGATATTTATTGCGACGCGGTTTTCCGGTTGGCCCATTAAAAAATTCTCAACAGTAAAAAAAAAAAAATATATATAAGAAACCACAACACAAACACATGCTTCTAACGCGTTGTAAAAGGGAGAGAGAGACACTGTACCATCTCCTGAGCTGTATACATGTGGGGGTGAGGGGAAGTAATTAAACCAAAAGGGTACATCCCCCAGTATGTATCCACACCAAAATCACCCAATTGGAAAAGGGACTATCAAAAATTAGGGCAGCAGAAGTTTAGACTACTTGTATGTAGAGAAGTCTCCTCTTGTAAGCCCAAATATCCTCACCCAGTACAAGGAAGAATGTTTCATCACAGGGGACCTCCTCTCACTGGTAACGGCTGTCACCAGCATGAGATAAAGCCCTGTAGAACAGGGTAGCACTTGTTGATGTTTTCTGTGCAAAACTGATGAAGGGGTGTGTTAAGAGAAGGCTAAAAAGGGCTAGAGAATGGAGATTAGGAATGTTCCAGCTATCGACCTGCCCTTCTTAGATATGCTTTGGGATTTCTTCAGGACCTCATTATTTAATTCTCAATTGTGTATCACCTGTGCGAATTAGAGAGGTGCAGAAATAAATGTTCTCAGGCCTACTACTTGGCCCTGTGATCCTAGTTGTGAACCTCAGTTACTACACAATTTTCTAATCTACAGTGAAGAAAAAACTACAGTTGTTCAAGGTATTAATTACTAAATACTACTTCATCAAGGTTATACATCATCCAATAGTGGTAATGTGTCACTAGACACCACATACACACACTGAAGTTCACATAGTATGAATATCAAACCATTAAAGTCAAGGGCTGAAACATGTTGGCCAATAATAATGTTTGAATGTTCCCCTATGGTTTCTAACCATACCACACGAGAACGCTAAACATTTTTGTCCTATATGAGGTATAGCACATTGCTTATCTCTGTATTAAAGGCAGTGTGAACAGTTTCCTTACCAGCAGTAACAAGCCCTTTTTTAGGCTACTCTCAGAGGCCTAAATCACAGGCACTTTACCACAGAAAACACCAAGAAGTGCTTCCATGTTCTACAGAGTTGTTGCCCTTGCTGGTGAACACTTTCACCATCATGGGGGAGTACCCTGTGAAGAGACATTCCTTCATATGGTGGATGAGGGCAATCGTCCTTACACAAAGAGACTTCTCCATATACTAGTAGACTAACCTCCACTATACTCATTTTTGGTGGCACATTTTCCCTCTAGGTACTTTTGGTGTGGGCACCATCTGCTGTGCTTTAAAGATAAGATAAACTCTGCTGCTTTCTTTCCCTGGCACTACTGTGACAGACTGCTGCAGAAACATTACCTCTGTCTAAATTCCTGGAACACAATCCGATTAGGAAATCCCTGCCGACATATTCGAATGCCTTCCAGTACTCCATTGCAGCGAAGCTGGTCAAGAACCAAGTGTGGATCCAGCTTTCCGGCCTGTAAGATATAGAGAATTCTCTCAAAAGCTCTCACTTTATTATTTCAACTTAAACTATGGATTAATTAGTACCACATGTGATCTGTGTTATAAAGGCATCTCAATAAACCAATTCACAATCAATTACATTTAACTTAAAACGTTTAGGAGGTAATTTGCCAGCGCTCCAACTTTTTCAGAAAGCAAAAGATACTTATTTGCAATCCTATGTCATCAAACTAATCAGCACTCAAGATATTTTCCTCCTTGTAAGGTACTGGCACACATTACAGAAATAAATATATCTTTTCAGAGCCTTAAAAACATGTACTTCTGACTTTTCAATGGCCAACGTACTGCGGAAATTAAAAGGGAAAGCTGAAGTGTGCTGGCTGTCTTTTTTACACACCATATAAAAATAGGGAAAACGTATAGGCACCTAACCATAACAGACAGTAGTACACTGTCATGTAAAGACAGCTCCAGAATCCCACAAAGCAGTGACAGATAGCCTAAGCTAACTTATCAGCAAGGTATTCATTTCCTTAGAGGAGGTGGAAGAATTTAAACAAATGTTATACAGATACCCATGACTGAGAAAACAATATTACCAAGGAGTAAAAGTCTCCTTTTTTATGGGCTGTTCAGTTATTTTCTTGGGAATGCAGCTTCCCTGCCATGGAGTCCATTGTGCCAAACATTCTGATACCTGCAGTGCAACAGTTTTGTGCCTGCACAAATAATTTTCTTGAACAATCAATATAATAAGAAACTCTGCCCTGATTTACATTGTTTTGAAAACCAAAGAAAATCGGAAAACCAGAGAAAATAGAATAAGTAAACTATTATGCAAAACGATTTTACAAAGGCCACGATAAAGCCATAATGGGTCAGTTGGGCTTCTGGTAGCACATGGAAATACATTATAATACCAACCTGACTACATACCATTTAGAAAACAGAACATTTCTATATATTTACCCTTTTCATCTAACTATGCTCAAGGACCACTCAGCTGAAGATGCAGGATTAAGGAGAAGAACGGAAAAGAATTATCTGATGTATATGAAGATATGAATTCATCCTAGGAACGGAAAAAAGGAGAGAGTTCTGAGGGAGATCTTATAGAAACTAGTTGAGTAACCATGGCACACAGGCCTCGAATGGATATTCTTGAAAGAGAGCTTTTGAAGTTCTGTAAAGGTTCAAAGGGAAGAGCTATCACTATGTGAAAGACTAGATTAAATTCCCCACACTACAGAGAACGGGGAGCTCGGTGCACTTCATTAATGTCTTAACAGAAGGTTCCTAAGACACGAATTATGAAAAGTGGATCGCTTATAAGAATACTTACATCTATTGAAGATATTTAATGTGTTCTATAACAGCCACTACATGAATCTTGATAGAAGAGAATATAAACAATCAGCTAAGTAAATACGGCAGTCATTTAAAGGCTTAAGTCAAATGCCTCTTGGTGAATGGTCACATAGGCTAAAGGAAGATTTAAATGACCCCAATAAAGGTATTTAAAAGGCACTGTTGGGGCAGGAATTTCTCCTGCATGATAAACTAGCATGCTCCCCTGACCCCAGGCCCAATTGTATCTGGTATCCTGGATTTAGAATTCTGGCCCTGGAATCATGAAAATCTATAACTATTACAAAACGCAGCAATTGCACCATACAACCAGCACTCAAACCCTTCATGAAAGTGGTTAATTTGTACCTAAATGTGCTGCAACAGACAACACCACTGCTGCAAAGTGGTGTATTTATGGAAAATGCCAGAACACAAGACCAAATATGATTATGTACATTAGTCTGGAGAACGAAGTAGACAAAGTCTGTAATAATTCAAATCTATCTCAAATCTCAGAGTTCATAATGGTTTCTCATTTTATTCACACAGAAACAATGTATCCAAGTTTACAATGCACATCATAAAAAAATTCAAAGTAGTGGTTATTGTTCCTGTATATTCTGAACACGATTGATGCGATGTACAAACAGCCAACACGTTTCGTCTTCAACAAGACGTCTTCAGGGCTTAGACAAAATACTGAAATATGTCTATCAATGGTCGTCACTAAAGACGTTGAACGTATAATCAGACTGGGGTCTCAGGTGGTTCTAAAAAGGCTGTTTAGCTGGGCTGAAGAGAAGAACATCATTGTTAACACTCAGTATGGGTATAGACCTGGTTTGGGTACCATTGATCAATGTTTGAGCCGACACATTCTGATTCAGAAACACACGATGGCCAAAAGGGGCACTCTTTTTAGGATTCATGGATCTCTCTTCGATCGGGTGAATCGCTCTAAGTTGTGGTCACTGGTGCTGTCCTTGGGTGTTGACCAAGTCCTGGTCTCTTTTCCTGGCAAACATCCATATGTATATGTCTGCCTCTGTTTGATTCAGAGAGGATGGAACCAGCACCAAAAGATTCCTTATCATTAGAGGAGTTAGACAGGGATGCGTTCTGCCCCCCTTTCTATTCACCGTCTATATCAATGGCCTAGAGGCTGTATTGTTGGATGTATAAGGCGACCCCCCCTTGAGTGGGCTTTCAGGCATTACCAGTCCTCCTAAACGCCGATGATGCAGTCCTTATGTCAAAGACGGCACTAGGCCTTCAACGACTTCTTGATTCTTGCGTTGAGTTTATGGAGGGCCTTGACCTCTCTGTCAACACTTTGAAATCCTTTGTGATGGCTGTGGGGGTTAAGCCGACCAAAACAAAGTCACTTCTGCCTTCACGCCAAGATCACTCAAGTCCGCTCCTTCACCTATCTTCGTATTCTGTTTGCTAACAGGACATCTTGGGGCCCTGCTTTACCATTGAAGAGGCTCGCTCTAGGCCAGATTATTCTGCATGGTTTTAGACTTTAGTTTAAAGGTAGGCAGGAAACCCATTAAAAGCACTGATTCATATTTATAAAGCAAAGCATGTCTCTGCAACCTCTTACAGTAGTGACATTTGGGGGCAATGGGATTGTGGCCCCCTTCAGTTAGAGGAAAATAAGTTTATCAGGAGGTTGCTGGGTGTGGCCCAAAGCTCACCAACATTTGTTGTGCATGAGGAACTTGGCTTAGATACATTTCAGACATTGTTAAATTTAGGCCCCTGTTATGTTGGCTCTCGATTTGGTATAAGAGCGAGTTAGTCCTCAATAGGCTGATAATCAGGGACTGTCTTTCCCTGGACACTTCTAAAGCAATTCCCTGGCTGTGCTATATCAAGTCTGAATTGACAGCACTGGGCCGCACAAACCTTTTTCCGCATCCTGAAGAAACTATTAAGGCTGATTATTCGTTACTCTCTGTTCTCAGGGAGGAAGTACAAAATGCGGAAACCAGTCATTCAGGCTCGCTATCCGACAAAAACAGCTCGTTCCACTGAATCATACCTGACCGGGGTTAAAAATGTTTACCATTGTCAGCTTTCATCCAGGTTCAGGCTGAATTATTTTTTCTAAAGGCTGGGCTGCTAACAGCACTTTAGACTCATGCCAGTGTGATTAAACCTCAGCTCAGTCCATTACACATGTCGGAATGTTTTGTAGTTTATATTCTTTGCCTAGAAAAATGTTTCTGATTCCTATTTTAAGAGCGGCTGAATTTCTGCAAATAAGGCCAGCAATGTTGTTCCTCCTTTTGCTGGGAGATGTTCGTACTTGTGTAAACATGAGCCATTTTGTAAGTAGCATTTTTAAGATCCAAGGGACCTGGCCTTAACCTCTGGAATATTATTGTTTGCCTTGACATTTTCTGCCCATTAGATCCATTTTATAACTGCATATGTGGTGACTGATCACGCTTTCCTATTTATGACTCATGTATTTAAATTGTAATGTGAATGGATTTGCATGTTTTATGCATTTGTATGGTTATTTTAACTGACTAAAGAGATTATCTACCTATCTAGAAATAGACTATTCTTTTAGAAGGAAACTTACAATAACCACGTAAATAACCCAAAACAAGCTGCATTAAGCTGTTAAATAGTGGTAATGTGTTTCAAGACGTATAAAGTAGATAATGCTGTCCACAACAATATTACCAAAGACGACCCCCTGATAAGGGTTAAGTATCCCTGATGTCCGGATAAACATATGGAGAGTATGTCACACCTTTATGTAAATGTGAATAAAATTAGAAACTATTATGAAGTCTGAGATTTGACGTATAGATTTAAATTATTTCAGACTTTGTCATCTACTTCGTGCTCTAGACTTATGTACATAATCATGCAAATCTAATGTGGGTGCAGATGCACAGGAGTGAACCCGACTAGTAGAGGAGAGGTTCTGGGAATGCCCTTGACCTGGAGGGCCACACCAAAGATGCATGTATCATAGACCAAGAATTCCTGACATTCGGTATAACATATAGAGAGGTGGTGCAAGCATAATATTTTAAAGTCAGTAGTACATTCAAACCTTTTTATATGAGTCAATGGAGAGGAGGCATACTGGCCTGCTTACATAATTCTCCACTTCTGTGAGCAAGCCCAATCCTTTGCGCTAAGACCTAAGCATGTGTCATGTGTATGCAGCCTTTGTGGTAGATAAATTGTGTGTGTGAGTCAGAGTAATGGAGGTGACCGGGATCCATTTTGGATGTCCTTGACCTGGACGTAGCTCCTTGGAGTGTGTGGTTGCACAACACAAGTACCAAGCAGCTTGAAAGTGAACTAGAGAGTACTGAATTACCTGCGAAGAAAGGCTTTCAACTGAGTGCACATATGTATTTGGGGTGCCTAAACTGCACCTGTACTAGATTCACTCTACTGCCGTTGACTGCTAGAGAAGAGTAGGGCCACACAACTGGAGAGAGAACCTGGGCACAATGTGGACAGAGGGAACCTGTCAACATTGCACCTAGAGACACTGACTTGGTTGTATTAATAGTAGTGTGTATTATAGAGCACTACGGTGTGATTAAAGGGCTCTTTATTGAAAGAGCAAGAACGGGGCTGGACCGGAGTGTCAAGTACGAGAAGAGTTGTACTTGGCTCAAATTGCAGATTATTAGTAGAACTGTCAACATGTCATCATGGACAGGAGCCTTGTTCCAAACAACCGCTTCATGTCAGATTGGAGGAAAAAGCAAGAATAAAAAAAACATAAAGCTACTTTTTTAGCAACTTAGTTCTCAATTATGTGATCTTCAGTAATAGTCAGCAACAGTCAAACCCTAGCTATTTTTTACACATGTGTAGAATCTTTAATGAGAGAAAGACCTCTTAAAATGTGGTTGGAAGGGGTCGGTGTTGTGTAGGGGTGTGTGCGGAGTGTGAGGGAGGTGTGTGTACTACCTTCAAGGCAGTGACTAACTTCTTCACTATAGGATTGGAACTATGAACACTGACTACACGTGCTAGCTCATTCCTAAAAAAAGCAGTAAAAACAACGTAGAGATCTGTTCTGAAGATCATATAAGGTCAAACAAAAAGAGTGGGCAAAGCAGCCTGACCTACTTGGCTGGCCAACTTGGTGTCTGAATCTAGAAAGTAGGATCTGGTAAAGATGTGGATAGAACTTAAAAGGGGTCAAGAACATCAGTAAGAGAGATCTTTGAACAAACTGAAGCAAAGGAATCTGCGCAAGCAGTACTGCACCAGCTTTAGAAGAAGTTGCAGAACACATGAGAAAAGGTTACTCTAACAAAAGAAATCTGGATGAGAATCTGCAATCATATTTGTGAGGCAGACTAGATGCCCTTGTAGGATGAAATTTTGTAGAAAGGTGACCGATGGTGTCCCAAAGTTGTCATGTGGGAAAGTGTTAACTCTGGTGCGACATTCAGGAATGAGTGCTATGAAAAGAAAATTGAGAAGGAACTTTTGGTGGGCTTATACTAACAATATGCGCTGAGGGTTAGGTAGGGTCTTGTGTAACATGCATGTGGAATGACAAGTTTGAGAAACTGGTGAGAAATCATACAAGGAGAGTGTAAAGACCCACAAAATTAGGGTGAGGATTACATTGAAGGATTTCTAGATTGAGTGGATGTTTAGGCCATGTGATAAAGAATGTTCTGATGGTAGATGAATATCTTTACTGCTGCTTGGAAGTGAAAACCATCTCTCAAACTCTGAAGGCTGCAATTGATTTTTTGGAAGAATTATTTATTAGAACAAGTGGCTTAACCGTAAGAGTGACTGATAACAGCGTGCAGCTAATGTCCAATGATATGGTGGCAGTTTTTAAGTAGAAAAGTATTCAGTATAATCAGTTCTTTCTATTGCACCAAATCAATGGTGTCATTGAAGTTAAGTGGACAATGAGGGAAAGGATCAGGTAGAAACCTACATAAATAATTTCATAATGGATGACTGAAAGTTATTTAGACTTTTTGATGAAGAAATGTATGAGTTGCACATGTATATGCTTTGTTAAGATATCTTTCTAATATGTTATTTTGAGAATTGTTTTTGCAAAGTGCCTACATGTTACATTGATATTGCCATATCCTGAAACATTTGAGATGTTTAAACGTACTCTGTTAGCAATCAATACATAGGAATACGCTGTTTTTGTTGTATTGATTAAAAGAGGTAAATGAGTGATTTGTTGCAGAGGTTACTGCAAACAGGATTCTACTCCTAGCTCTAAGAGGGCAAATTATGAGTGGCTCTCCTTCAAAAAGCATACTTGTTGGCTGCCTAATAAAGCCACCTTACCCATTTTAATGTGCAGAACTAGTTTCAACATGCTTGACTTACGACAAAAGCTTACAGACAAGCATATATAAAATGGCTTTCAGACGTCCACAAAGAACAAGTAAATGTGTACACATCCATTTTAGAAGCCAAACAGGCTGATGCCAGGCCATATGCAAGCTTAAAGACAAAAGCGGCCGCCTTGTAGGTGATCTTGTCAGTACAGGGAGCCGGAGTAGAGATCTCCTAGTGTTTGAATTCTGTTCTCCCTTTCTGAGCTGACAAACCATTCTGCAAGCCGCAGTATGGGTCACATTCAGTGCTTAATTTGTGCTTGTTGGTTCCGGTGCTGAGCACTGGCACTTATTTTTGAGCGCCGGGACTTATTCTTCTGCCCCAAGCATTTGTTGCGAGCAAAAGACACATACGGTAAAGACTGAGGAAGGTAAAAACGAAAAAGCAGCACAAAAGGAGAAATTAGAAAGCTGCAAGAGTAAGCTGAAGGGGAAGGAGTGGCTTTATATGGATTGAAGAGGCCTCAGATGGCTTCAGGATTACGCCGCCTCAGTATTCAGTGTTCACATATTTAATTGCAGCAGCTGCGTGTTTAAGAGGAGGGCTATGGGCACCGGCAACATTTTATTTACAAATTAAGCACTGGTCACATTCAGCATATAAATTCACTGTAAAGAGCAATGGTGAAATCTAGATGAAAGTATACTGCTTCACCCACTGTTAATATTTCATGCTGGAATTGAGAAAGACGTAAAATACTGCAGCTGGAAAAAATCTTATTTGTACTACGAAGCTGGTGTGCACTTGAAAGGTCAAATTAGAGTCAAAGATGAACGCGAACCACCCTTAACATGCATCAGTGAAAAGCATACTTCTTTAATGAACAGGCATCTTGTGAGGAAATGGGGAGTATTATATGGTAGTGTTGTGTGACCCCACCAGGTAATACACTCACCAACCTCTTTAGGACGCCTAGGTTTTGCTTGTCAAACATTCAGCCCAACCCTTAAGAGCAACCTCCATTGAAACACATCGATGAAGCATCTCTATTTATACGAGGCTATGAATGGGCCAGCAGTTTTGCTAATGGGAATCAGTATGTCTAAGTATAAACCAAAAGGAAACACCTTTTAAAAGCATCAGTGTTAAGAAGCAGACAAAGGCAGAGAACTGCAATGTGCATATGGCAAAAACATTCAACAGCTTCCAAAATCTTTAAACTTCTTTAAGGCAAACAAAAATAAAGATGGAACTACAAATTATAAATGGATTAATAGTTTCAAAAAGTGCAAGCTTTTAGTAAGCTTGGCAAGGCTGGTACATCATTTTTCAACACACACCATCAAAGCTAAGTAGGAATTGGTCAGCAGGGCAAAGCAGTAAAGTGTAAAGCAAATTGTAAAAAAATTGCATGCATACCCTTTTCTCGTGGTTTGGAATGATACATCGTACAAAGTTGGGGTTGGTGTTCCGAAGGGTTGCCATAAGCTTGGTGAGAGATTCCTTATAGAGCTGGCCCACAGTACGGAACATGCCTTTTTTGGTTTTGTAGGAGGAGCCAAAGGCAGTCTCAGTCATGCCTGCTACCTGGTCCAAACCGACAATGCGATCCACTGAAGTTGGAAAGGAATGTGGGGAAAAAATATTAATCACGGGAACTATTGAACGCTGTCTTTCACACTAACACAGGAAACAGCATTTGGGTGGAGATTGGAGGAGTCAGCGGAAGGTAAATATACTATCAGTGTACAGAGCACTGCTAGCATGTCAGGACACTACGCAAAAGCGATGGAGTAAGAAGCAACAAAAGTAATCTTTTTTTAGACATATTAACACATTTTGCAGTCATCATAGTCCAAGTTGCATTGCTGAAGCAAACACCAATGAAGATTTGCTGCACGTTCCTGCCACCTAATAACACAAACAGGAGGACAAATAAGTGAAATATAAAAAGCTGCCATTTAAAAACTGATGACTGGATGTTCAGCAGCAGATCCTAGCCATGAAGACATCCTCTCTAGAGGAGAGAATCACTTAAGTGCTGGAAACTCAAGGCCCTCTGTTTAGTAACAAAAATTGCACAGTACTGGCATCGGCCACGCAGGTTCCCTTAATGACCTTATCAACATGACAAACCTGCGCTGAAGGCGAGATGGGTATGTAGAAAATATGTAATTCAGTCCTTCTATAAGACCACAACCAAATGTACCAATTTGTGCCAACTAGATGGAGGTTTTGAAAGTGCAGTCACCTGCCACTGAAACTGGGCAAATATGTATTCTCTGCAACTGCTAGAGGACAATGGCTTTCACTGACCATAAACCTCTGGACGCAAAATTCTTTAATCCTACTCCAGAGACAACAAATCACCAAACCATCACTCACCTAAAAAAGGGAATCAAACGCTTTAGCCCTCAGAGTAAAAATCTTTTTTCAAACATCAACAAAGGTGTTTTAATGACCACTATTGTAAGTCACACACCTTTCACCACTATCTGCCCTAGACTGCCAGTTGTGCCTCAAAGTAGTTCACTCACTGTAGCAGTAAAGTAGTATGATCACAAACAGCAAACCAATTCAAGCAACTTTTGACAGCAGACATCTTCGTTGTCAGGACTGAGAAAGAGAATGCCCAAGTGTTCTTTTTCTATGATATCACACATGGTGCCCCCCTAGCTGTGCTCCTCCAACATCATGGATATTTTCTCACTGTTCTCCTGCGATAACACACACACTTCCTTGTTCTGCTTCAGCGATTCACATTTCCCTGTTGTGTTCTTGGGATTTCACGCACTCCTACTCACTGTGGTCAGTGTCAATTCCTGTCCATCACTGAAGAACGTTAAAAGCAGAAGCTTCAGTTTTCACTCTGCAGAAAGTGGGATACTGTGCAACATTTATTTTATCTGGTTTGATTTTGGCTTTAGGAAAAATAATTGTAAGATATAAAAGACCTTTCAGCGTACAGAAACCGTAAAGGCTACACCACTGAAAGATCACAATTTGTTAAATAAGCAATCATATGCCAAATTGTGTAATACTTTCCTTTCAAGTGATAAATACAAACCAATGGGCAGCATTATAAAACTGGAATTGACTTCATAGTAATCACAGTCTATGGTGTAGAGCACTAACTGCATTTTGTGACTTTAGTTTCCACCCATTTAACAGTAATCTAATGCCTTTGGCATTACTGAACTTGACAGCAGTGCCAGCACCTTTAGTCTGATGGGCTCGCCCTTAACCAGAAGAGCAGGTAGGGGAGGAATACATCCAATAATGTATCATTAGGAAAAGGTGGCAGACGTAGAAGAGACATTGATCATGATTCTGGAAAGTTAGGCAAAAAAACAAGTGTAGGGTCTATAGTTCAGTGTAGGAAACTGGCCCGTGTTGCAGCTATCCCCCCACCCACACTTTTTGCCTGATATTGATGCTGACTTGACAGAGTGTGCTGGGATCCTGCTAACCAGGCCCCAGCACCAGTGTTCTTTCCCTCAGCTGTACCACTGTTTCTACATCTGGCATACCTCTGGCACATAGATAAGTCCCTTGTAAAAGGTACCAGTGGTATCAAGGGCCCTGTGGCCAGGGAGAGTTCCTAAGGGCTGCAGCAGGTGTTGTGCCACCCTAAGTGACCCCTCACCAGACACATGCACACTGCTATTGCAGACTGTGTGTGTTGGGGGGGAGAAAAAGGCAAAGTCGACATGGCATCCCTCTCAGGGTGATATGCCCAAAAAACACTACCTGTGGCATAGGTAAGTCACCCCTCTAGCAGGCCTTAAAGCACTAAGGCAGGGTGCACTATACCTCAGGTGATTGCATAGCTGCATGAACAATATGCCCCTACAGAGTCTAAGTCCATTTGTAGACATTGTAAGTACAGTGTGGCCATATTAAGTATATGGTCTGGGAGTTTGTCATTACGAAATCCGCAGCTCCATAATGGCTTCACTGAATACTGGGAAGTTTGGTAGCAAACTTCTCAGCACAATAAACCCACATTGAAGCCAGTGTTGGATTTATTCTAAAAAAGCATATAGTGGGCATCTTAGAGATGCCACTGTATTTTACCCAATCCTGTAGTGTAGGGCTGACTGGTCTGTGCCAGTCTGCCACAAGCAGACAAGTTTCTGACCCCATGGGGTGAGAGACTTTGTGCTCTCTGAGGACAGAAACAAAGCCTGCTCTGAGTGGAGGTGTTTCACACCTCACCCCTGCATGAACTGTAACACCTGGCGGTGAGCCTCAAAGGCTCAATCCTCCTGTTACAGTGCCCCAGGAAACTCCAGCTAGTAGAGATAACGCCCCCCCCCCCCTCCCGGACAAAGCCCCACTCTTGGTGGCAAGTTTGGCGGGAAACCTTGAAAAAACAAGGGGGAGCTACCATTTCAGCTGGGACCACCCCTACGATGTCCAGACCTGAAGTGATCCCCTTCCCTGCAGAATCCTCCATCTTAGTTTGGATGTCAGGGAGCAATAGGGTTAGGTTTGTGTCCCCCTTCCCAAAGGGAGTGGTCACAAGAAGGGTGTAGCCACGGGCTACTGCCCTCTGACCCCTGTAAAGCCCCTAAATCCAGGATTTAAGGGCTCCCCTGAACCCAAGTCGTCAGATTCCTGGTGACCTGACAAGAAAAAAGAAGGACTGCTAAGCTGAAACCCCAGCAGAGAAGATGGAAGACGAAAACTGATTTGACCCCAGCCCTAGCGGCCTATCTCCTGCTTCAAAGAACCTGCACAAGAATAGCGATGAATCCTATGGGACCAGCGACCTCTGCCAAGCTCCAGAGGACTGTCCTGCACCCAAAATGGCGAAGAACCCCCAAGGATAGTGGCTCTATCCAAAAAGAAACTACACCAAAGGACTCCAGAGCCTCCCCTGTGAGTCCTGACCACTCTGCACCCAATGCCACACAGTCCGTGTCCAGGGGGCCAACCAGCTAGAGAGGATCCCCAGGCATTTACAAACAAGTGCCCACCCTAGATTGACCTCTCCCGCCCACCACAACGACACCTGCAGTGTGAATCCAGAGCCCCCCCCCTTGACCGCGAAAGCTCTGGACGAAGCTATCCGATACCTACAGGTACACTGCACCCAAAGCCCCCAGGCCTTGGAGAACCAAAGCAAAGTGCAGCAACATTCAGCAGAGGCCCTCCTACTAGTCCAGCCAGTGGTTTTCCCGAACCGACCTACTGGACCCAGCCTACAGCATCTAAGTGACCCCCGGGGTCCCCTCATAGGAAAGCATTGGGAGCCCGACACTCTGTTTGCAGCCGGCCGCCCCCTGTGCTGCTGAGGGTGTGTGTTTGGTGCCTACTTTTGCCCCCACCCCCACGGTGCTCCTCAAAACCCCCCAGGTCTGCCCTCTGAAGACGCAGGTACTAACCTGCCACCAGATCTGAAACCAAGTGTCCCAAGTCTCTATAGGAGCCCATGTTAAATTTGCCTCAAATTTGACCTCTGCACCCAGCCGGCCCCGTGTTGCTGGTGGTGGGTGTTTGGGGTTAACTTGAACCCCAACCTGTGGACTTCCTAACCCCCGGGTACTGGAAAATGTAAGTCAAGTCCTTACCTGTAAATCGTACTAACTTTTCTTCCCCCCAGAACCGTTTCTGAAAATTGCACTGTCAACTTTTAAAACAAATAATTGCCAATATTTAAAAAACTGTACAATTTACTGATTTCAAACCAAGTATTATTGATATATGGGTGAAATACGAATCTATTGAAGTACTTACCTGCAACTTGAATCTTGTGGTTCTAAAAATAAAGTAAGAAAATATATTTTTGCTACATAAAAACCATTGGTTTGGAGTTAAGTCTGAGTGTGTGCCTCTTCTATTGTCTGTGTGTGTACAACAAATGCTTTGCACTACCCTCTGATAAGCCTAACTGCTTGACCACTCTACCACAAAAGAAAGAATTAGTATTATCTACTTTAGTCTCTGTTAAGCCTATGGGGGACCCCTGGACTCTGTGCACGCTCTATCTCATTGTTATATAGTATATACAGAGCCAGCTTCCAATATTCAGAAAACAAGGAATGTAGTAACTGATTTGGGAAGACAGCTTACACCCTTCTTACTGTGCCCTAAGATTTTGTATGGATATGATATTGCTAGTCATATCAATGTCCCCAACCTTCCTACTCAGCTGTGGCAGCACAGACCATCATTATACTCTGGAGTGCAAGGTCAAAACCTCAAATCGTCTGAGGACTGAAATCTAGAAAGTGAACTGGTAGAAGAGAACCATCAGATCCAACAAGCTTTTTCTTTTTCATACCTACACTTCAACATACTGATTCTACTTTTCAGGTTTAAATACATATTTGTTGTAGTGTCCTCAACTGCTATACTATTAAATTCTTGCTATGTTGGTTGTTATTCGTGGTGCAGCCACTAGGTTAAACGAACAATTCATTTACCTTCTGCAAAAAAAGTTTTTGGTGAATATTCTGTATAACCGCAGATTCTTCACTTGTGAATACTTTCCCAGCTGTCTGAATGGATCCAAAAAAGTTTCAGCAGTACCTCTGTGCACCATTATGTAGTGTTATCGTGCGGTTTTGGTCCTGTGTCCTTCTGCTCAGGAAAGGACACGTGGAACCACAGTTACGACCAGCCATGAGCACTGTCTGCCGCTTTCTAGTCTGTTCGCTCCCTTTAGCAGAGCCCATTGGCAAACTGGTATAAGTAGTTTGCAGATCCTTAGATTTGAGCCTCTTCACAAGGAAAATGGTCCAGTTCACATAACTGGAAAGTGGAAGGGGCAGTGAGGAATCTGCAGTTAAAAGTATTCATCAGAAAGATCATTATCAAGGGTAAGTAACTTGTTCTTCTGATGAATACTTCTGACTGCAGATTACTCACCCTGTGAACTGCACTATCTTCCAAGGTGGTGAGCCTGTGTACTCCCTCAGACCAAAACGTCCTGTACGACCAAGCTGGCCGTATGCCTATCTTGACAGATCTGACTGCAGAGACAGTAGTGCTTCATGAATGTATGCACGGATGCCCATTTGGCTGGATGACAGATGTCCATGACGGGCACTTCGCATGGTAAAGCAGTGATAGCAGCTTTAGCCATGGTAGGGTGAGCTCACAAGCCTTTAGGAGGCGCCATCCCAGAAGATTTTTATACAGAGAACAGCCCATCCAGAGGTGGTCTGTTTTTGCACTGCCATACCATTATTTGCTCCAAAGAAGCCTACAAAGAGCTAATTGTCTATTTGGTATTCTTTGGTACAATTTATATATAAATTCTCATTTAGGGTCCAAAGGATGTGGTCTCTTTTCCTCCTTAGAAATATGAGGTGCAGCAAAGGATGACAAAGTGAGAGCCTGACACTTTCGGAAGAATGGAAGTTTGGGTCCTTAAAAACAACTTCACGGTAGAAGGTAAATTGAGGTGAAATTATACAGAGTTCTCTAAGTTTGCTCCTATAGCAAGCTGATGTTATGGCGATGAAAAGACTGTCTTCAAGTCCAAAAGCCTTGAGTGAAAACTGTAAAGAGGCTGAAAAGGGGTGCACATCAAGAACATAAGGACTAAGTTCAAGTCCCACTGGGGCATCAAAAATGGTTTTGGTTGCAAACTTTCAAATACCTCATCCTAACTGTTGATTTAGGATGAACCGGCAACCACAAGAAGAACGAAAGAGCAGATAAGTAGATCTTAACAGCACTCAAAGTATATCTTAGCTGGGCCAGGAATAAAACAAACAGCAAAATTTCAGAAAAGCTTTGCTGGTAAAGCGACAGTTTGTCAGGTGGTGCACCAGTGCACAAATTTGTCCCAATTGCTGGTGTACACTGATATAGAGGAGGGATGCTTCACTGTCAGTGTGACCTCAAGGACCTCAGGGTGTAGGTCGAAGAAGTGCAACAGTTGCCACTCAATCTCTGAACATGGAAATGCAAAGTGTGCAGAACCGGCTGCAACTCCCTGCCCTGCTGTGGTGAAAGAAGATCCTCTCGAAGTGGCAGATTGAGTGGAGGACAGATGCTCATGCCAAGGAGCTCCAGACACCATACTCTCCTGGGACACTTCTGTGCCAGCAGGATAAATTGGGTTCTGTTGTCCCTGATCTTTAGAGCTCTGTGCAGGAAAGGCAGTGGCTTGAAGGCATACAGGAATCCTCAGCCCCACTGTAGACTGAATGCTTCTCTAAACAAGAGCTTTGGAAACATTAATGTGCAGTAGTGCTATAACTGCTTGTTCTCTGCGATGGTTACAAAAAACGAGGCAGGATTCTTGCATTGCTGAAAGATGGCCTGTGCCACCTCCAAGTGTAACTGACATTTGTGAACCAATGAGTTAATCCGTACTGACCTTTAAAGATTGCGTCAAGTGGATCACCACAAGGGAACTCTCTTGGTGGTTTAGCCACTTCCATAGGCACAAAGCCTTCTGGAACAGGTCCATGACATTATCACGCCCTGCTCATTGTAGTACCACATGGGGGTGGTGTTGTCTGCGAAAACTTTTACCAGCTTTCTTTTGGTGGTAGGCAGAAAATCTTCAACTCCAAGTGAATCACTTTCAACTCGAACAAGCTGAGGTGGAGTAAATCCTTTGCCAGAGACCAGTGCCATCTGATCTCCACCTCTCCTAGATGGCCTCCCCAACCATGTAATGATGTATCCATGACAACTGTTAGTTCTGGATGAGGTAAGGAGAGGAGCCTGCCACTGACACAATCGCTGTTTGGTAGCCAATAAAGCAGATCTTTTGCAATCTACTCCGAAATCAGGGAACAATCTGACAGATTTTTCTGATGTTGCAGTCACTGGAATTTCAGGTCCCATTGCAGAGCTCTCATGTGCGATCTGGCATGCAATATCAGCAGAATACAAGAGGCCATCACTATCAATAGCCTCCAAGTCATCTGCACGGTGATCCAGGACAGAGGCTGAAACACTAGAAATCATAGCCTGCATGTTCTCGATCCATGGGAAAGGATGTAACCATGCTCTAACCAGAATGGCCTGATGAAAGGTAGTGTCAGCGAAAGAATCAGGTGTGACTTCGGCTCGTTGCTAGTGAACCCAAACAATGTGAGGAAGTTTTCTGTCATCTAGAGGTGGTTGATGACTGACTGGGACGCAAACACCTTCAAGAGCCAGTCATTATGGTACAGGAAGACTGGTCTCCATAGATGTGCAGGGACCACCACTATCACTTAGTGTATTCCCGATGGGGCCTGGTGAGCCCAAAGGTGAGAACTGCGAACTAAAAATGCTCTTGGCCCACGATGAACTGCAAGTAACGCCTGTGGGCCTGCAGGAATGGGATGTGAAAATAAGTGTACCGCAGGTCCAACACCACCATCCAGTCTCCAGGGTAGACAGGACCTTGCTAGCTTAATCATTTTGAATTTGGCCTTCTGCAAGGAGGTTTCAGAGCGCAGAGATCTAAAATAGGACAAAGGCCTTCATCTTTCTTCGGCACAAAGAAGTAGCAGGAGTGACATCCAGTTCCTACTAGGCCAGAACCCACTTCATGACCCTTTTGGCCAAAAGAGCCTTCACTTCTTGTTGCAAGATGAACAGATGGCCCTCCATCAGCAGCCCTGAGGGCAGTGAAAGGTACAGCAGGGGTAGAAAGAAAGGGAAGGGCATTGCCACAGTAGACAATTTGTAGGACCCACTTGCCTATCGAAATGGCCTACCAACCATGAAGGAAATATTGGATCATGCCTCTGACCAAGTGGCTGTCAGCAAGGACACGCAAACGCAGTTTTGAGGTTGCAGCTGCTGGAGGCGGGGGACTAAGCCATTGTCCCTGCTGACCTCATGGTCTCCAGAAACCGAGGCCTCCGCCACAAAATGGCTGAAAGGCCAGGTGGGTCTGGTGCTGACAGATGGGGAAACCCTCTATTGTAGCCGCAAAGAGCCTGAGATTGCTGATGGAATTTCCTCATAGGCACAGACTGGCCCTATACACTTGCTGTGGCTCTGGTTGCTTGAAAGCGCTCCAAGGCTGAGTCTGTTTTACTCGAAATTGAAAGACGGGTAATGGAATGCGAGGTGGATTTGTAGAGCACTGCTTGCCACCAGTAAGAGTGTCTAGGCAATAAATAGGTGAGAGTAAGCATGTGGTAAGGCTGGGCCTGTGTACAGGCAGTCTCAATGGCCCCGCAAGAAAACTAAATGAAAAGCCAGGTCTTCAGCTTCTTCCAGAAATCAAGACGTGAGAAGGAGGACCTGTTGTGTTGGGGGGAGTTGTTCGGCTTGGTATATGTCAGAAATGGCCTCTCTGAAGGGTCACCCCAGAACTTTTTTCCTTCCTCCTCTTCTTTCTCTGGCCTGATTTTTGCTGGCTTTAGGACTCTGGACACTTTACCACTGCTAACCAGTGCTAAAGTGCATGTGCTCTCCCACTAAAAACATGGTAACATGGCTCATACCCAATTGGCATATTTAATTTACTTGCAAGTCCCTAGTAAAGTGCACTACCTGTACCCACAGCCTGTAAATTAAATGCTACTAGTGGGCCTGTAGCACTGACTGTGCCACCCACATAAGTAGCCCCTTAACTATGTTTCAGGCCTGCCATTGCAAGGCCTGTGTGTGCAGTTTCACTGCCACTTCAACTTGGCATTTAAAAGTACTTGCCAAGCCTTAAACTCCTCATTTTCTATATGTAAGTCACCCCTAAGGTAGGCTCTAGGTAACCTATTGGGCAGGGTGCTATGTAGATAAAAGGCAGGAGATGCACATGTGTGTTTTATATGTCCGGGTAGTGGAAAACACCTAAATTCGTTTTCCACTACTGTGAGGCCTGCTCCTTTCAAAGGATAACATTAGGACTGCCCTCATATACTGTTTGAGTGGTAGATTCTGATCAGAAAGGGGTAATCAGGTCATATTTAGTATGGTCAGAGTGGTCATAGAAAATCCTGCTTATTGGTGAGGTTGGATTTTATATTACTATTTTAGAAATACCACTTTTAGAAAGGGACATTTATCTGCACTTAAAATCCATCTGTGCCTTACAGCCTGTCTCCAATCAACATCTGGGCTGCACTGGTTGACAGCTTCCCTGTGCATTTCACCCAGACAACCACAAACACCGAACACTGAGTCACACCTACACTCATCTGCATACCAGGGCTGGAAGGATGAAGGACCTGACACATACATTTAAAAGGCAAGTGGCCTGCCCTCACACAATGGACTGCCAAACCCCCTACTGGGACCCTGGCAGACAGACCTGTACTGAAAGGGGAACTTGTGCACTTCAAAAGCATTTTAGGAATATAAACTGGGTCTCTGACCCCACCAACTCAGACACTTCTGGACCTGAAGCTGCAACCTGTCATGAGGAACTGCCTGGCTGCCCAAAGGACTCATCCGGACTACTTTGCTGAGAAGGACTGCTGCCCTGCTGCCCTCTGACTTTGCTGAGAAGTGCTCTCCAAGGGCTTGGATTGAACTTGCCTCCTGTTTGATGAAGTCTCAGGGCCAAAAATACGTCATCTCTTCAGGAAACTCCATGTGCGCTGGAGATCGCAGCACAGCCTGCCGAAAACGACACATAGCCTGCCTTGCGATCGAGAAATCGCCGCACAGCCGAACCAGAATGATGCAGCCCGACTTCCTGAGTGGAAAATCGAGACAACGCCTACCGTGCGACAGAAAATTTGACCCATCACCCTACCTGATCGGCAAAACACTTGTGACTTCTTCCAGCGCACCCAGGATTTCTAAACATTGTCCCTGGGTGTTAAAAAAATCCCCGCATCGCAGTGAAGAACCAAGTCTGCGTGCCAAAAAGCGTGGAAAGAAACTCATTGTCTGTGCCGCGTCGGAATATCCGACCAACACCACATTATTCCAAGCATCTCCTCCTCTGCGGTCTCCGTGTGTTATTTTTTACACAAACCAAGTACTTTGTGTAATCAAGTGACAACTGTTGATTTCTAAGATTTAAGACTCTTTTTGAACTCTTTTTAAGTTAAGCCTGACTGCTCAGTGCCAAGCTACCAGAGGGTGGGCACAGGATAATTTGGATTGTGTGTGACTTACCCTGACTAGGATTGTAGTCTCTAC
Organism: Pleurodeles waltl; assembly: GCF_031143425.1. Taxonomy (NCBI): domain Eukaryota; kingdom Metazoa; phylum Chordata; class Amphibia; order Caudata; family Salamandridae; genus Pleurodeles; species Pleurodeles waltl. Next base: position 1,190,790,173 of record NC_090446.1, read on the forward strand.
TTGGACAAAGGTGTATATCTCTGGCAACTAAAGACCCCGTTTCTAACAGTATGAGAATGACTGACCTTCTGTTATGCTTCTGTGGATGTGGTGTGTGCACAAGTAAGAGTGATGCTGTATGATAGGGTGGGGGAAGTGAAGCCGGAGAGTGAGACATGCGCGTCCCGTGTTCTGTGGTGACTTGAATGCCTGTGTGAGAATTTTGACTTGGCAGTGCTTTTGGATCAGGAGCCAGTGGAGCTCTCTCAGGAGTGGTGCGGTGTGGGATCAGTGCAGGAGGTTAAGGACAAGTCTGGTGGCAGTGTTTTGGATAGTTTCAAGTTTGTGAAAAAGGTAGGTTAGGATGCCGACGTAGTGTGTGTTACCATAGCCCAATCTCCTTGTGATTAGAGTCGGTGTGATGGTCTGGTGTCTACTGGGAGCCACTTTTTTTTACGCAGCACGCAGAGGATGTTGCAGAATGTGAGGTGAAGGCGTGGACATGGGACTTCATGGTGAGGTTTGTGTCCAGTATGAGGCCTAGGCACCTCCTGTGGTAGGTTGCGGTGGGAGTGGCTCAGAGTTCTGCAGGCTATCAAGTGGAGTCCCAAGGACAGCTCTTATTCCCAAAGACCAGCACTTCAGTTGTGTCGGTGTTGAGATCGAGGGAGTTCTCTTTCATCCAACTGGCCATGCTAGTTGTGCATTGTTTGAAGGTTGATTTGGTGGTTGTGGTGTCATCTGAGAGGAAACAAATGAGCTGGGTCTCATCAGCATAGATAATGATGAATACGTGGGATCGGATTATGTTAGCCGGAGGAGTTATCTACATGTTGTAAAGTGTGGTGAATGGTGTGATGATCCCTGTGGGTCTCCACATATGAAATCATTTGGTTCTGATATGAAAGGTATGAGCCCGACTCGTGCTCTTCCGGAGAGGAAGGAAGCTATCCATTTGAGTACTTTTCCTTGCATTCCCGCTGTGTGTAGTCTGGCGATGAGAGTGTGGGGGGGAGATCAGTCAAAAGGCTTGTCCATTAAAGATGCTGGGAACTCCACTGAGAAACCTGTGGACCTTTCATACAGCTGCAGCAAGAGAGCCACACTGGTGCTCATGGCACATCCTATGCAATCAGTTGTGTGCAGTTTTGAACAATGTTGCCACATTGTGGCCATCCTGTTAGGCTGCATGAAGGTTGGGCAGAACAGCTGACAAAACCTGAGCCAACGTATCTCAAAGGGCATGGGATTAACAGCCAAGGAGACAGGAGGCTCTGACCACTTATAGAACCAGGAACTCGGAGGAGAACATTCTTTTGCCAACAGTCTCAATCCACATGGACACACGGTCAGAAGGAGTAGTAGGAAAAGTGTACAGGTTGATCCTGCTGATGGACACCTGAAGCACCAGACTCTCCAGAGTGGGATGTGGTGTTAGGACGGCAGGGTCGCCAGGCGGAGTGCAATGGTGACAGGCAACCTGTCTATTGACTGGTGGCCTTGAAGACAGCTTTACCAAGGTACCTGAAAGGGTGTCCGTAAATGCCTCGCTGGAAGGTTGGAATTGCTCAGTGAGAGCCTGACCAGGTTGCAAAACCTCAGCTAAAGCATTCGTTTTTATTTTCATGTTTGGCAATTGTAGGTGTGACAATTTAGTTGCTCTTCACACCACAATGGAGACAGAGACCCTTTCCTCCAAATCAGAACCTGGGGGAGACAGAAGGCCAGTATCAGGTGAAGTGTCAAGCTCACTGGCAATCTGGATCTCTTCAATCCAGTTATTCTCAGTATACTAGGCAACACAATTGAGATGGTGTCGACACAGGCGAACTGAGAACAGGTCTGGCATAGTAGGTGAAGTCGGAGCCAAAGTGGGAACCGCATTTAGTGGTGGACCAAGGGTGGATCCAAGAAACAAAGACGGCACCAAGGATGGACCTGCCATCAGAAGTTTGAAGAGAGACCCATACAGTCACTTGGGGTCCAAACGCATGGCAGAGGGTGCCAGTAAACTGACAGAGATCCGCAGTATAGCCTTCCTTAAGGCAACAACCTGCTTTGCCATCACCAAGAGACTTGAGAACTCAGAGTATGCCAGGACTATACTTGGAATCGTCTCCGACTGAAATAGTGAGTGAGATCGGGAGGCAAGTTCACGCCCTGAATGGATTTTGAGAGTGGTGCAAAGAAGTAATTTCATTCTTGGATTTTTAAAATTTCTTCTTCTTTGAGGACCTCAGCTGCGACGACTTGTTGCAGGAAGAACTTCGTGAGTGGGTTCTTCCTTGTGACTTTCACAGCATGGGGTCTTTGTGCTTCATGACGTAGAACTTGGTTTTGGGGTGCCTTCCCTTTGGGTTCATCTGGGCACAGTCACCACAGACCTTGGAGTTGTGGTTCGACCCAATGTACCAAAAACCAACTTCATGAGGGTCTGTCAAGGACATGTGTTGCCAAAGGTCCCTGTATGGTTTAAAACCGGTTATAGTAAATAAAAAAATAAAAAAATCTTTTGTGAGACCAAAGAGTAGCTCCAGATTTACTTCCAAAGGAGCAGGAAAAAAGGGAAACTGATGCCAGGACGCATGGCTGGTGCTTATATGTGGTTCCACATGTCACTTCTGAAGAGGAAAGACATTGGTGCAGAGCCACCGGGTGGCACAGAAAGAAACTGTTGAAATGCTTCCAGCTCCTGTCCGACACCTGGAGGATTACTGACAAGGTGAGGAATCTGCGGTTAGAAGTATCCATCAGGATAATAGAACAGCAAAGAAAAATGAATTACATGGTCTAACTGAATAAGTAACCAGGGCAGTACTTGCCTAGACAACTAACTGAGTATATTTGTGCTTTCAGACAAATGAAATACAGGACCACAGAGCCAACAATTGCTAGAGGCTACTTAACAGACATTTTAAAAAGTGTTGTGTGCAGGCCACACTGCATACAGGAGTAATGCTATAAATGGTGGAAATCCTTTCAAGAGCATTGGAGGAAAGGAATTGCTAATTTGCAATTGGCATCATTCAAGAACGTCTCTAAAGCATCTGATTTAGTTGATTGGGAAATCTAATTTAAGATGTCTGTACTGGGGGTCACTGTGGAACTGTTGAATATCTTAAAAAAAAATAAAATTCAAAGACACAGGAACAGATTGAGAAATGGTGAATGCACCGTGAGGATCTGCAAGACAATGTGCTCTGTTCTCACATTCCAGCCTTTCTTTGCCCAGCGTTCACTAGTGTTTAGCCAGGGTATTTGCTTTCAACTGACAGTATTTTTCAGTAAGCAACATAATTCAATTCAATATACAGACAATCTGATAACTCGCTTATACTTCAGCTGCTTTATTAAGGCGGATTGTTGCACTATTATTCTATGTTACAGTAACAACTTGATAATTAAATAAAGAAATACACAAATAATGGTATTTAGATGCAACAGCATTGTGAAGTGCTGCTAGATGAACAAAAAAGAAAATTCAGAGGGTAAAAAAATGCCCGCACTTTGGAGTCCATTTACTTGTTCACTTGCTTGGATGACAGAGCAGTGGGCCCTTTGACAGCAATGAGGAGATTCAATAAGGTATTTAGAGTTTAACCTCTTTAAAGGGCACGTTTTAGTAAAGTAGTCCCAAATTCCTTTGTGTGAAAGGGCACACTGTCTTTTCAATCAAAAACTGTGTTTGAGATCTTGCTCCGGGCGACAGTGATAACATCTTTTACTATCTAGTAAGCGGGGTCAAAAATTAACTTCGAGATGACACAGCTATGCTTTTTCATTGGCATGTTTCAGTAGTGGTTTAAAGAATTACACTGAGAGTAGCAGGTGAAAAAAAGATCTTGTAAGAGGCCACACTTGTGCTGCCGTACCGAAAGGATGCACCATACTTTGAAGGCTACAAATCTTTGGGTATGCTTTTGGCTTGGCGTTCAAACTGCACGAGCTCCTACATATTGTTTGGTCCTCATCAAGATTTCAGATGTGCAGACATCTAAGCTTACCCTTTAAAAGAAATCACTGCCTGTGCCTCGCAGTAGATAGTAGTGATCATATACAAATATGAAAGAGGACTGTCGGAGGACCTCGTAGAGATTATGGTTTAGCCTTAGCAACAGAACGAAATAACGTCAAACTTGAGAGAGGTATTCCTAACAAAAGTCCAGGCAGTGCTGTAATTCATGCTTGTCAGTGGCGTATGTTTAGGATATTAATGTAATGTGCTGATAATTATTCTTTTTGCTTGATCTGAATATTGCAAAAATGAGGTTTCATCATTGTGTTTATATGGGCTAAATAATTTCTAAAGAGATTATTATTATTGTACTTATGGCCTTTACTAAGGCTAACCAGCAGAGAACAGTTACAGTACAGGCACTACCACTGCAAGCTTCTCTTATTTTACAAACTGACTCAAAGTGGGAAAACTATCTGAGAAGAACAAGAAACTGATGAAGTCCAAAGACAGAAAGATAAACAAAAGAAAAGGAATGTTGTGCTATCTACAAGAAAGTACCCTCTTTTTGGCATGGTTACCCCCACTTGTTGCCTGCTGTCAGTGTGTTTTGACTGTGTTCATTGGGATCATGATAACCAGGAGCCCAGTGAAAGTGATCTCTCTCTCTAAATTCGGTTAGGAATTAGCACAGCCCACAATTGGCATACGGGTGCCCCCAAATAAGTCCCTAGTGTATATAGTACTTAGGTACCCAGGCCATTGGGGCACCAGGGTTTCCCCATGATGGGCAGCAGCATGTATTGTGCCACCTAGGGGAGCCCATGCAAAATTTGTCTATTGACTTGACATTGCAGCCTGCGTGAAAAAGTGCAAGCACCCTTTCACTACAAGCCACTGCACCATTCACTGTAAGTCACCCCTATGGTAGGCCCTCCTAGCCCAGAGGGCAGGGTGCAATTAACTGTGTGTGAGGGCACCCGTGCATGAGCAGAAGTGCCCCTAGGAACTCCATCTCCATTTCACTCGACTTCGTAAGTGTGTGGAAGCCATTTTACCCATGTACTGGACACAGGACACTACTACCTGTGTCCAGCTACATAATGATAATTCCAAACCTGGGCATGTTTGGTATCAAACATGTCAGAATCATACCCCGATACTGGTCACTCCTCAGAGGACCCCCAGCATTTTCCCTACTAGTCTTCTGGGGTTTCTGGGCAGCCTATGCTGCTGCCACCCCTCAGACAGGTTTCTGCCCTCCTGCTGCTTGACCAGCTCAAGCAGAGGAAGGCAGAACAAAGGATTTCCTGTGGGAGAGGGAGGTAACACCCTCTCCCTTGGAAATAGGTGTTACATGGCTTGGGAGGGGTACCCTCCCCAAGCCACCGGTATGCTTTGAAGGGCTTATCTGGTGCCCTCCTAGCATAAATCAGTTTGCACCAGTCCAGGGAGCCCCGGTCTCTGCTCTGGCGCAAAACTGGACAACGGAAAGGTGAGTAACTACTCCCTTGTCCATCACCATCCCAGGGGTGGTGCCTAGAGCTTCTCCAGGTGGCCACTTGATTCTGACATCTTGAATCCAAGGTGCCTCTGGGAGCATCTGAGTGGCCAGATCAGGCAGGTGACATCACAGGCCCCTTCCGATAGGTGATCATCCTGCTAGGTGACCAATCCCACTTCCTGGGTTATTTAGAGACTACCTCTTGGATGGGTCCTCAGATTAGACATGCAAGATTCCAGCAGGACTTCTCTGCATCGTTTATTTAATCTTCTGGCCACTGGGACTGCAAATGGATCCTTCCGGAACCAACAAACTGCAACTTCAGCGACAACTCGCCTCCGCAACATTGCTTATCCGGCTCCTTCCAGAAATTGCAACATTTCCCTGGCTGTGCATCCTCTGAGGGTGATGAGTCTTCAGCCTGCACAAGAAGTAAGAAGGAATCTCCCTTGGAGTGAAATATTCACTCCCCTGCATTCGCAGGCACCAACTGCAACGACCGGCTTTGTGAATCCTCTCTCCTCTGGAACTGCGTACATCCTGCATCACGGGTGGTGGTCTGGAGTGCACAGGGGTACTGTTGGTACCCTCTATTAGCTGACCAACTTGGGAGATGGGAAGCCCCTGCAGGACAGTACCCCTGTGCACTGCGACTCTTGCAGCTACAAAGGCTTGTTTGATCCTCCTCCAAGAGATCTTCAGGCTCCATGTAACCCCAGCACCTCTTCCTGCAACACAGTGTCTCCTGCCTGCTCCTCCAGCAAGGTGGGGCACACCTTCAGGTGTGCTGAGTGGGCCTCACCGCAACTCCTGTGCCTGCTGCCAGTGGGGCTGTCTCCTCTTCTTGGAACTCTGTGGGCTGCTAACGGTCACCTTGGACTCCCCACCTTGGGTCGAGTCCCCTGGACCTTGAGGTTACTCATCAGCCTTGCAAAACCTTCTTCTCCAACTCTTGCATTTGCCAGGGCTTGTTGGTGGTTTTCCAGCACAACTGACTGACTGCATCATGACTGCAGATGTGGGACATCACTAGCACCACCTCGGGAACTCCTTTTCTTCTCCTGTGCTGCAGAGGGTCTTCTTTCCTCGTCGATCTGGTCCCGCATCCATAGAAGGCTGGGTAGTGGCTCCTGCCACAACCGGATATTCGAACTCGAACTGGACTTGGTTCCCTTCCTTTGCAGGTCTTCTGTCAGGACTTAACTTTGGTTTCTTCCAGTCTTGTCTGGGTCTTGTACAGTCCTTTTCTAAAGTAAGTTCTCATGTGGTTTTGGGGTTCCTAGTTCCTCCAGCTCCCTTCTGTTGATCCCACTTCCTTGGGTGGGGGACTGCCTTTCACATTCCATTTTTTATAGTATATGGTTTGGCCCTCCTCTAGGGCCCTCACTATTTGCTATCGCTTTTACCAATGGCTGTTGCTTTTTATGCTATTTACTAATTGCTAATGTGTATGTAATAGTGTGTTTACTTACCTTCAGTTAGGGTATTGCCTATACAGTATTTTAGTAGTTGTGTTACCATAATAAAGCACCTTTAGTTGTGTAACACTGTGTGGTTCTTTCATGTGTTTAAGTGCAGTATGACTATAGTGGTATTGCATAAGCTTTGCATGTCTCCTGGATAAGTCTTGGCTGCTCATCCACATATAGCTCTAGAGAGCCCTGGCTTCCTAGACACTGCCTACACCTCACTAATAGGGGGTACCTGGACCTGGTATAAGGTGATAACGCCATATGTGCTCACTTCACACCAGGCCAGCTACATACACTATCGCTGTACAGTAAACATGTCAAGAAAGGGAACTTGGAGTACAGTTCTGGTGACTAATCATTTATTGCTATGGGAATTTTATTAAGTGCTCAGTGTATCCTTTCGGTTACTTCAAAACATTGAAATTCCAGAAGATAATGGGATAAAGGATCAGCTTTGGTCTTTTGTAGGTGATGTACATGTCTGATTTGTGAGATGGTCAGTGAGAAGGAAACCCATGTTCTTCAACTGCAACTGCTTTGTGGCTTGAAACTCCGGTGTAGGCTGGTTGTAAAAGCTTGGTTTACTGCAGTATATATAGAAAAATTCAGCACTGAGGTTTTCTTCAAAGCATTCCATAGCAAAGAACTCTGGGCTTCCAGAGATCTGCCTCGTCTTAAATCCATTTTTAGTGATCTCCATCCATCTTGAGTGATACAGCTGGCAGCTATTAGGTAGAGGTTACGGATTACAACCATCCTAAGGAGTTATAGGCGACTAATAAGTGTTAATTTTTCAGAAGGTCTGCCAGTAGGATTTACAGACAGTGCAGAGGACTTAAACTTAATCCTTGCTTTCATCAGGAGACAATTAAGAACTTTCCAAGCTAGTTTAATATTGCTCTATTTACACATGTTCAGGCAATTTCTGGGGGGTGGTTTTGCAACCTCTGAATTTTGTCAGAGTTGTTTTGGGAGATTTGACTAAATGACACTGTAGTAATCAAGACACACCATGTTGTACCTTAATTTACACAAGGTTGTTGGAGGACAAGATGGTCTGATGAAGGGCAGAGAATTAGGTTCAGTCATTGTAATCACCAGCATTTCTATTTTGGCTATTTAGGGATAGGAATGGAACCTTCTCCCAACCACTGTGGTCAAGAAGGTTGTTTTCAAGCCCAAAATAAATTTGAGAATATTTGTTGTACAATAGGAATTCACTCACTACTGCTTCAGGAGTGACCAGAGGCATACTTGGATGTTGAAGAACAAGCAAGCGCACAGTGATCCCTGTATCCACCATGGCACAGACAGGAAAGATTTCTTCTACTGAGATGCCTATTAGTTTTAAGGATTAATGTGAAGAAATGACTGGGTTCATGTCAAGACATTTTCAGTCAACCTTGCCCAAATGTCCAGTCTTTGCAGAAGTATTACATGATCCACCATGCTGTAGGTAGTGCAGAAGGTAAGCAGTAATAACGTAGGTTTTGTGTCTTCACCAACAGACAGATGGACAGCTGCTGTGGTGTTCACTAAAATGGGTTCTGCCTTCCTAGCTGGTCTGAAACCTGAGCCAGTTAATGCTAAATATATGGTTCTGTTCCACATGTTCTTAAAGTTCTGTCATAACTTTCTCTTCAGTGATTATTCCTGGGATAAGGCAAATTAGAAACAAGTTTCTAATTTGCCAATAATTTTGGGTTTGCTCAATTTTTCAGTCAAAAGGTAATACTGGCATGTTTTAGAGGTGAGGTACAACTCCCTTAGCATGTGAAGAGTTTCTCAAGTTTGCAATATCATATTCCAGCAGGCCATCACAATGGTGTTGTGATGCACAAGGAGTACTTAGTGCTTCTAAATTAGACAGTTCTTGGTAAAAGCTGTACATCTTCTTCTTATAGTTTGAGGCCTCATTGATGTGTTTTGCAAAATAGGTTCTTTTGGCACTTTGAAAGCATACTCTGTGCCTTTTAAAAAGGAGTGCTTATCTTAAGATAATGTTTATTTATGCCAGCTCGATACCAGGCTTCAAATAGTTAATTTCTGCTCCACAATGTCCCCATAAAACACTTACTTAACAGTTGTAATGCTCTGGGTGTTTTTTCTAAGTCTCTGCTGTGGCTCACCTGCTAAGAGTAGTAGATGTACTGTGGTAAAGGTTGCACAAGTCATCGGGGCTCACAAGATTCAAAGGTTGGCTTGGGTAAATTGTAGGTCTCCTCAACCTAATATGCAGATTATTTTGTAGCACCTCCTTGGGATGGGTGGCCAGTTTTATCTGCATTGGGTCATGGGGCTGTTTTTCAGGCTTAAGGTGCACACCACGGATAAGTTTGGACCAACCAGAGTTGGTGGTATTGAGGTTATGAGTAAACACAAAGAGTGGTCCGTGTTTGGCAGTGAGTGTTGATCACTCACTGTCCGGCAGTAACCAAGGATACTCATGTTTTTGAGGAACTGCACTGCTGACAAGTTAGTGGCTTCCTACCGAGAGATTCAAGTAAGTAAGTAAGTGGAGTGTTCTTCCAAGGAATTCATTCAGGAACGCTGGGCAGGGAGGGGACAGATAATGTTGTAGTTAACTTTAGACAGGAAGTCGTGGCTGTCCCTGGGGTGCTCCTGGGATCAGCAGGTGCTGAAGAGATCAGATTTTGTGAGGGAGCTCTGGGAAACTTGAAGGATTCAACTGATCTCAAAAAAGGTAAGTAAGGTGAATGGATTTCCATTGCTCAGGTAGCCTGACCTATTCATGATGTATCCACATTCAGAGTATCGTTTCCAGTTATGAAGGGCACATCCTGCATGCTGTGCACGACTTAGGAGGCCTGTTCTGAAAGGCTGTGTCCACTTCAGGTCGTCACCACTGGTGTCTTGTGAAGCATTCTGCGGGCCACTTCTGGAATGTTTTGTAAAAATGCTTAATTAGATTAGCTGGTTAATTGTAAAGCATAGAGTTTAAACAAATGAGGGCTGATAGAAAAGTGAAGTGAGTGGCAGTGCCTGGATAAAGGAGTGGATGGGCGTTTGTGGACTAGTGCATGTAATGGAATGCTTGCAATCCAAGTGCGATACAAGTACACATTTTTGTTTGAACAGCTAACAGCTGTACTCTACCAAAAGAAAGGTCAACTGAGATAGGAAAGCCTTGTCTCAAGGTGTATCCCAGATACACAGCAATCTAAATGTGTTATACCAGGTTGCTCTTAATAGGGAGTGGATGGGTTCTGAGGCTTCTTCTTTCTTCTAGGAAAAGAGGGAAAATGGCAAATATTGTGGAAAGAACAAAACTGAAGAAGGAGGACTCAAAAGGTCAAAATAAGCAGAATTCCCAAAATAAATAACGGAGTGGGCGGCGGGTGGTATAATGGTTACCAGCAGACTTTCCTGTTCCACTTTGGTAAACAAAATGCATGAATTGTGTGCATATTATACACCTTGATTCGACATGGACAGTATGCTTACAAAAGTTTGAACTGATCTTGCATTTGGTAGCTTAAGTTGATCCCTCCATTTCAGATCCATTTTGCAATAGACCCTACAAGCAATAAACTAGACCACATTAGCTGAGCATCAGCAGGCAAACTACCAGCTGCAGTTGAAGGAGTGTGTTTGTTTTGCAAATGTCGCTAAAGAGAAAAGATGTGCAATGCTTCGTTTACATAAAGGTTGATTTGAACTACATTTCAGGAATGATTTATAAACAACAATCATACAGAGTGAAGCTGAAATGATACTTCAAGAACATCCCAACCTCCTCCTCATGTAGCCTTGCTGGGGTACATACAACTAAACCACAGAATGCTATGAAAAACGAATGCTCCTTATTTTTGCTTTCAACAATATAAAGTTGTCCTTCAGTTATCTGAAGTCATCTTACTTTCTTTGTTTAACTCAGTATTGAGACACTTGCATTTTGTATTATCACTGTAATTAATTCGCAGAAGGGAACACAGCAATACATACATAGTTATTCTATGGCGAATCCATTTTACAGCCAAATAAATGCATGCCCACTTGAAGAGGTATTGCTTCAGTACATAAAAACATTTTTTTTAAAGCAAGCACACAGCTTTCAAAGTGTGGATAAAAGACGCTGTGCAGGAAAATCTAAAAAGGTGCCATGGGTATGCTAGAAGCGACTGAATATGTATGTACTCAAACTTGCTCCATTGAGGCATACTAAGGTTAGCATGAAATGTAAAGTTCATGCAGGCCTAGAAGCAATGGTCTTTGGGAAAGGCAGAATCCTATACCTATGGGTGGTTATACATTCACCTGGAGTGTCATGGAGATCATAGATACTGTCATAGAAAGAGGCTCTCTGAACAGTCTGAATCTCTACGTAGAGAAACAGCAGAAACACAAGACAAGACAGCGGATATACAAAACATTTAGGTTAGTAAGGCAGCAGTGCACATTCAAATTGTACTTTTCATTAAATGTGCTATACAACAGCAAGTTAAGTAACGATCAACTGAAACAAAGGTTACTTTCTGCTTACTGTAACGATGAGGACTCCACCCATGCTGTTCAGATAAAAAAGTTACTTACCTGCAACTACTGTTCTACAGCATTGGTGTTTTTCATTGATTCAGATTATTCTGCAATAATCGCCATCACCTTGCTGGGCATTAGTGGGCTTCAAGAAATATTTAGAAACAGCATTAATGAACGCAGACTGAGTTTATTTATACAGATAATGAGGTACCACCATTATCGCTCTGCAGATCTAACTTTAGTTTTGGTGAAAAGAAGTGTAAGAGAACAACGTTTCAAGGACGTTTGGCACTAAGACAGGGAATCGTGCTGGTTAGAGGTGCAAACTCATCAAGAATCTTCGAAATCCTGTCTGGAAAGATATCAGAGTCAGTAGAGCTGCATTATCTAAGTCCGTTGAAGGCTGTAAATGACCAAAGCAAGGCTATCAACATCCAACTCGAGAAGGCCTTCAGCTTTTGAGTGAAATATAATCGATAGTTGGATTTACGCAGTTAAGGGGCTCTGGTGGAATGTATTTGTCCTCGTGTTCCAAAGGTGCTAGTTTATATGGGGTAGAAACTCAAGCAACATGGTCCGGTTCAGGTAGAGTGGGTTATGATGCAGAATTTACACATGCTTTGCCAGGAGAAAGGAATGAACCATATTTAGGTTGCTTTCATTTAGAAGCAAATGAAAAAATGTGGTTCAATTAGAATTTAACTTGTGACAATTTTAAGTGTAATTAGGCCATTTTAATGAAAACAATTCCATCCTGCATTTGGGTGGAGGACTACTTAGTGTCTATCCTTATCAATGAAGAGCCTGTTGTGATGCTCAACCATTTTAGCCATGAGCACCTTTCTCCTTTTCATAAATGAGTTGGAATCTTTATTCTCAACAGTGGCCTCTTTAGTCAACAAATGTAAATGGCAGATTATGTACCTTCCAAAATGGCAAAGTGCATTAAGGAGTTGTTTTCATTTAATAATACTCACACTCTCCAATAGTGTACATTTCTGCCTGGGAGTGAAAAGCTTAGAGGTATGCTATGCTCCTAAATGCTTTCAGACAGTAAAAGCTGAAAGAAACTTTTTATAGGCTCTTGGGAGGGAATACATATTGTGAATGTAAGAAATGCACACGAATCACATGAAAGTTAAGGCTGGTGTAGGGATCTGGGTTCTGGTTGCAGTGCTCCCCCACTCCACGTTTTGCCTGGTTTTATATGTAACTTCGACTTAAGTGCACTGGTTGCCTGCTAACCAGGTCCCCAGTGCCAGTGTTCCTTCCTAAAACAAGACGCCTGGTCACTTGATCCGAACGTGACCAGGCCCTTCAGCCCCCTATAAGTCCCTAGTAAATGGTACCCCTGCTACCTAGGGCAAGGGTACTGAAGACGACGCTTCAGAGCTGCAGCACAACTTGTGCCACTCTGACAGACCCAGCACCACCTTTATGCAGATGGCCCTTGCACGCTGTGTGACAAGGTGCTTCCAAAATTGAAAACATGACATGGCACACAGCCTTTGTGCCATGTCCCCTAAACACTGCATGCAATACATGTACGTCACCCTTCTAGCATGCCTTACAGTCCTAAGATACGGTGCATTATATTACATGTGAGGGAATATATGCATGAGCAGGTATGCCCCTGCTATGTCTGTCGATTCTTAGAAATAGTAAGTGTACAGGGAAGCCATTTTAAATGCTTGTGCTGGACACTGGTCATTACGAGTTTCCCAGCTACATGATGGCTTCTCTGAATCCAGGGATGTTTGGTATCAAACATCTCAGAATAATAAAGCCTCACTGATCCCAGTGATTGATTTATCAAAAAATGCACTCCCCAGCTGTCCTGAGCCCGAGTCCATCAGAATGTCACCCCTCCTTGAATCATCAAAGTCGCCTGCAGCCATTGCATGCAGGCCCCTTCTCCACCAGCCTGGTGGTGAGAGAAAACCTTTTACCTTCAGTAACCAATGCACCCGTGTCCCCTGACCTTAGCTGAGGTGGGTCATCTGTGTCAATGATGTCCCATGAGCTCGCATCCACCCTGGGACCACCCCTCTTGAACCCCCCCCACGATGCCTGAAGCTCAACCCACAGGACTCCCTGACTGTGAGTGCTCCCGGACGAGAAAACCCAACACCAAAACAAACCCCTGCATCCGTTGCACCTGGGCACAGAAGAGGACCACATGTGCACCTATGTCCTCAAACACCCCAAGTTTACTACCTACCTGTTTGTCGTCCCCACCCTGATTCCCAGCCAGAGTCTGCAGCCGGTCTTGACAAGAACCAACTCCCATAGGAACTCATTGGGCACCCAACGCATACTACATCTATGTACCCGACTGCACCAGTGCCACCCGGGCTGACCTGTTGGTGAGGTTCTGATCAGGGCCCAGTACTTACCATAACTCCCTGATATTGACTTTGTAACTCCTTGTTAACCCTGTGTTTGCTGAACATTGTTTTCCTCCACAGATTAACATTGAGAGAACTCTGAAAATTGCACATTCTATTTTTTAACTTGCAAAGTATGTATGCTTGAAAGTCTACTTACCTGATTACGAAGCTCTTGGGTTTGAAATATAATAATAAAACGAATTGTTATTTTTCTAAATTGGTCTCAGATGTATTCTTTGAGTGTGTGTGTCATTTACTGCCTCTGTGAGTACACCAAATGCTTAGCACTACCCTCTGATAAGGCTAGCTGGTCGCCCACACAACCACAAATAGAGCATTAGCCCTATCTACTTTTGCCTCTGCCATACCAACTGGGGAGCTACTGGACACTCTGCACAGTATACTTCATTTTAGTGCACTACATAGAGAACCAGTTTTCTACAGTGGGGAATCAAGACGCAATCAATACTGTGATGTAGTGACTGTATGATTTCAAACGTCTTATAGGCTAGTCACATCACGTTTAATCTAAGTGTTATCTGAGATGTTGCTTAACTCCCCAAGGAATCTCAAACACAGGAGTCTTATAACCAAAAGTCATAATGACAGGGATGCTAAAGAACAAGTTACTTACCTTCAGCAATGCCTTATCTGGTAGAGACAATATATAGTTGCAGATCCTTTACCCTTCGAATTTCCCCTAAGGCGTCATACGGGATCCAGAGAATTTTCTGACCACTACCCCTGCATGTCGTTAGTTTGTGTCGTTGAGCTCCGTGTGCAACGCAGGCATCGTCCGGTGTGGATATGATGTCACGGTTCTCATGTAGGCGCCACCACAGCATGCTGACATCAGTTTCATTTCAAGACTTTCCACGCAAGAAGCGCAGAGCCATGAAGAACAGTGACTACTAGTGGTTCAAATCTGAGGCCCTGAAACAGGAGTCCTGACCCTAGATATCAGTTCACAGAGTGGGGAGGGTCAGTAAGGAATCTGCAACTAGATATTGTCTCTACTAGCTAAGGCGCTACCAAAGGTAAGTAATTTGTTCATCTAATAGAGACTTCTAGTTGCAGATTCCTTACCTTTGAAAAGATATCCAGGCAATACAATCCCCAGAGGTGGTTCTGCCAACCAAGATCACACTAGAAAGTCCTGCAGGGCCGAACAGGCAAAGTACCCATCCCTATGGACTTGACTGTCCAGGGAGTAGTGTTTGGTAACCGTTTGCAGAGAGGCTCACGTTGCCACCTGAGAGATGTTAAGGACTGGAACTCCACATGCTAACACAGTGGTCACACCTGTAGCTTGGTTAGAATGAGTACGCAAACCTTGGGATGGTTGCTTTTTGACCACTGCATAGCAGATCTTAATGCAGAGTACAACCCATCTGGCAATGGTCGAGTTCTGCACTGCCCGACCTTTCTTCGCACCCACATAATCGACAAAGAATTGATCTACCCAGAACTCTTTTGTACAATCGAGGAAGAACACCAACACTCTTTTTGGGTCCAGGCGGTGGTGTCTCTTCTCTTCCTTAGAAGGATGTCAGGGTGTGTAAAACAGTAGGTAGGCAGGGGGTGATGGACTGGCCTACATGAAAGGGCACAATCACTTTTGGCAGAAAAGAAGCCCTAGTGCGAAGCACCACTTTGCCAGCATAGATGGAAAGGTAGGGCGGCTTAGATAACAATGCCTGCAGCTCACTGACCCTGCAGGCGGATGTAAGGGCCACAAGGAAGGCTGTTTTCAGAGTGAGAAGCCTGAGAGTGGAGAGGCTCGAAAGGAGCACACATCAGGAATGTCAAAAAGAAATTCAGATCCTAATGGAGCATAATCAATGGGGATGGAGGAAAAAGGTGTGCAAGACCTGTGAGGAGTCTAAAGAAAGTTGATCAAGCAACCTCATAAAAGCATAAGGAGTAGAAAGATAACCTTTAAGTGTGCCCATAGCAGAGCCTTGCTGGGCCAAGGAAAGGATAAACAGGACCTCAGAGAAAGGGGGTCAACGGACTTCTCTGTGTACAATGCCACAAATTTCGTCCAATGACAGGCACATACCGCTTTGGCGGAGGGACACCTGGCTGCCAAGGTTACATTACAGACTTTGGGAGGAAGATCAAAAGCTGGCAACTATCGCTGCTCAATCTCCATGCAAGAAGGCAGAGAGTGGCCAGGTTTGGGTGGAGAACCCTCCCCTGCTGCTGCCACAGAAGATCCTCCCTTCTGTTTGATTGGAGGACAGATGGACATACTCATCAGTTTGGGATACCAGACCCTCCGTGCCCAGTCCTGAGCCACAAGGATTATTTGGGCCCTGTCGTTTTTGATCTTCTTGAGAAATCTGGGCAGAAGTGGTATGGGCGTGCAAAACTGCTGACACTACACGTTTTCTATGGCTGCGAACAGATCTAACCAAAGATCTCCCCACTGCTGAAAGATCTTGCGTCACCTCCAGATGGAGAAGCTATTCGCTATCCACTAAGCATCTTCAGCTGAGTTTGCCTGCTCTGGAGTTCTGAGAGCCCGCCAGATGTTGAATTACCAGGGATATGCCCTCTGGTTCTAGCCATATCCAGAGGTGCAAAGCCTCTTGACAAAGGGTACACTACCTCACCCTGCCCTGCTTATTGTAGTATCACATGGCAGTGGTGTTGCCTGTGAACACCTGCACCATCTTTCCCTTGATAGAGGTAAGAAATGCCTCCACTGATAGCCAGATTGCAGAGAGCTCCAACAGGCTGATGTGCAGTCTGAATTCCGCTGGAGACCAGGTGCCTCTGATCTCTACCTCTCCCAGATGGCCATCTGTAGGAAGCAGGCTCTTTATATAGTGGACCAGAATGAAGTACACTGTGTAAACGGTCTAGGCAAACCCCAGAGGAATCACAGAGGCACAAATGACACCTCAAATGCTCTCTTTTGTGGTAGTCTGGGTGAACAGTTAGGCATATCTGAGGGTAGTGCTAAGCATGTACTGCAGTAAAGCGAGAGAGACACTCAAAGAAATCAGACACCAATTTATAAAAACCACTATTCAAATTTTGATACCAAGATCATCGGAATCATTTGAGTACTTTTTGAGTTATGAATTGTTACAGTTTTCAAAAGTTGACACGGTGCAATTTTTGGAGCGGTACTGTTATCCTATGGGGGAAAAACATATACTGCATATAGGTACTTAGCAGCGACTTACAAGACCCATCTTCTGGAGTTAAGGTCAGTACGAAGTAAGGTACAAGGCAGCACCAACAGGTCACTTCAGGAGGCTCTGGGGTGTCCAGGAACAGAGGTGCTTTTCAGTGTCGGGTCCCAAAGCCGGAGGGCCTGGGGACCACGCTGGCACCATTGGCCCACTACAACTCGGGCTAGGGGGCATACGTGCAGTGTTGCAGTCTGGTACTGGGTCTTGGTGGTCTAGAGTCCTCATGAGTCTTCTTTGGTGTATGCAGGGAAGCAGAACTGCTGCTCAACGGGAGATCCTGGTTACTTCTCAATGTGATGGCAGTCCTCCCGGGCTTTTGGAGGCAGAACAGCTGCAGGACGAGTCATCTTTGGCACAACTGTTGAGGACAGCAGGCAGGCCATCCGTGTTGGGGCCAAGTCAGTTACTGCTCCTCAGTTCTTGCTTTTCATAGTTCTTCGGGTCCTTCTTCTGTAATCTAGCAAATCTGAGAGCCTGGTATCTGTTGGCCCCCTAACTACTCAATTTAGGGGCATTAAGGGGAGTGAAGGGTGGAAGCCAATAGGCTACTGACCTCGGGGTCACTACGCCCCCTAGATGACCACTTCATTTGAGGAGTGGGTATCACCCCTGTCCCAGAATTCCAAATTCCACCACACACAAGATAGTGGACTTCCTTAAGGCTGTGTTAATTTCTGGCTGGGTACCCTAGAGGCGAGTCCAGCTTGCAAATGAAACATGCCTCCTGCATAGCTAATTTTCCCACCTGTCCAGGTGCCAAAGAGGCCCTGGGGCAGGGGGCTAGGGGGGAAGGTTGGCATTTCCCATCTGAGGGAAGCCAGTTCTGCATACCAAGGGAGGTGGGCTTCTTTGAAGCTCTCTTGGCTTGGAATGCAGATTTGCAGGTCATCCTGCTGGGAGGGGTGTTAATAACACACCTGCTGGAGCAGGCTTTGTTTCTGACCGCCCAAGAACAAATGCTATCATACTTTTTTTTCTTTTGGGGGGGGGACGAGACGAGGCATTGGTGATAAGAAATTAATCTGTTGGTGGCAGAATGGTGGAATCAGTGAAGGTTTATTAATACAAGATGTTTGATAACTAACATCCCGATTTTCAGTGAAACCATCATGTAGCTGGGGAACTCATATTGACCCCTGTTCAGCACATGTATTTAAAATGGCTTCCCTGTTCATTTACTATGTTTAAGTATTGACAAAGTTATAGTAGGAGCATATTTGCTCATGCAGATATGCCCTCACCTGTAATATAATGCACCTTGCCTGTAATATAATGCACCGTGCTTGTAGGGGTGACTTACAAGTATTACAGGCAGTGTTGGGGAACATAGCACACAAGTGTGTGCCATGTTGAGTTTTCACTTTTAGGGGTATCTTAGCATGCAGCCTACAGTGTAGGCTGTATGAGTTTGGTGCTGGGCCCCTTACAGTGGCACAAGCTGAGCTGCAGCTCTTGGGGGATCATCTTTAGTACTCCTGTCCTAGTAACCAGAGACACTATTTACTAGGGACTTACAGAGGTGCTTAATGGCCTGGACACCTGGGGATTAAGTAACCAGGTGTCCTGTTTTGGGGAAGGAACCCTGGCACTTGGAATCTGGTTAGCAAGAACCCAGTGCACTTCAGTCAAAGTTGCATCAAAACCCAGGCAAAAAGTGTGGGGCTTCTCCAACCAGAACCCAGTTTCCTACACTCCCCCATACCAAGGGTGACACATCTCTCACTACTGTCAAATCTGGTTAGGGAAGGGAGTGGAATCTGCCTCTGACCCAATTGCGGTTTGTCAACTGCCACTGCAGATCTTGCACAGTTCCCCCCCAAATTCTGGATCTTGTTGGGGAGATTTCACTGATGCTGCGCTCACTGGAACTTCAGGTCCTATTGTAGAGCCAGCATATGCCATCTGGCATGTGTCACCTGCAGGAGGCCATTAGGCCCAGCAGGCTCGGAGTCATTCTCGCTGAAATTCAGGGTAGAGGCTGAAATGTCGGTATCGTAGCCTGAATATCCTGGACTCGCCGCTCGGGAGGATAAGCTCAAAACTGCAGTGTCCAGAACATATCCAATGAAAGGGAGCGTCTGGGAGGGAGTCAGGTGTGACCTCTGCATGTTTATAGTGAATCCCAGTGATTGAAGGAGGTCCACTGTAGCCTGGGGTTGGGAGATGACAGCTTGGTGAGAGCCCACCTTCAACAGCCAGTCATCGAGATAGAGAAAGTCTGAAACTCCTGATCTGCGCTGATGAGCTGCGACCACCACCGTGACCTTGATGAACATCTAAGGGGCGCTGGTAAGGCCAAAGGGGAGCACATTGAACTGAAAGTGCTCATGGCCCACCGTGAACCGCAAGCAACGTCTGTAGGCAGGCAGGACAGGGATATGTAAATAAGCATCCTGCAATTCCAAAACTACCATCCAGTCTCCTGGGTCCAGGGCAGATAGAACTTGAGCCAGAATGAGCATCCTGAACTACTTCTTGAGAAAGAGATTGAGGGACGAAGGTCTGGGATAATGGGGAGGCCCTTCTTTTTTTGGGTACCTGAAAGTAATGAAAATACCAATGACGACCAACTTGTGGACCGGTAATCCAAATCCACTTTCTATGACTCCCTTGGCTAAAAGAGACGTAACTTCCTAGTGGAGAAGGCATACGTGATCCTCCGTCATTCGATTGTACGAAGTTGGCATGGATGGATGGGGTAGTCTTGAAGGGGCGGGAGTAGCCCCTTTGGGCTATCTGCAAAACACACTTGTCTGATCTGATGGATGGCCAGCAGAGCAGGTGATGGCGGTGTAGGAAAGTAGCATCTTTCTGACAAAGTTACCCCCACTTTTTGTCTGGTGTCAGTGTGTTTTGTCTGTAGTACACTGGGATCCTGCAAATCAGGACCCCAGTGTCTGTGCTCTCTCCTCTAAATTTGGTTGCTGGTAAACTTTTACACCCACAATTGGCATACTGTTGCACCCATGTAAGTCACTAGTATAAGGTACTTGGGTACCCAGGCCACTGGCACACCAGGGATCTCCCATGGGCTGCAGCATGTATTATGCCACCCATGGGAGCCCATGCAAAATGTGTCTGCAGGACTGCCATTGCAGCCTGCATGATATGGTGCATGCGCATTTCACTTTAGATATAAGCCTTATATCCAGGTCACAGCACTTATGTTATGTTATGTTATTGAGACTTATATAGCGCCAGCTACCCGGAGGCCTCGTAGCTCTGATCAGTTTGAAAGTTTAGAACATACTGGAGGAATCTCAAACAAGTAATCTAAATGTATTACTGGTCCTATATTTTTTGCAGGGTTGGCCAGTTTTCCTAAAAACATAATTTCTGTCTTTTCTTCGTTGAGTTGCAGCCTGCTTTCTGTTATCCAGGCAGCAATCGCTTGGAGACAGACAGGCAAGGCCGAGTTGTCCACCTCCTTATTGGGGGAAAAGGAAACCACCAGCTGTGTGTCATCCGCATATGACACCAGGGATACCCCAAAGGGTTCCACGACTTCTGCTAGGGGGAACATGTAAATGTTGAACAGAGTGGGACTCAAAGATGAGCCCTGCGGAACTCCGCATAAAAGTTTCAATTGGGCTGAGAAAAAAGAACGATCCAGGACTTGAAAGGTTCTATTTTGTAAGAACGAGCTTAACCATTTAAGCGCCCTTCCTTTAATCCCACTATTTTCCATTCTTTGAATGAGTAGATCATGATTGACCGTATCAAATGCCGCGCTCAAATCTAGCATTATTATTACAGTTGCCTGACCTTGGTCCATTCGTTTTCTCGCTTCTTCCGTAACCGCAATCATGGCAGATTCAGTGCTGTGGCCCGGTCTAAAGCCAATTTGAGTTATATGCAAAACTTGGACATTTTAAGTCATCCTTCTTGTAGGCCCTTCGGCCCAAGGGCAGGGTGCATGCTCCTAAGTGTGAGGGTACCCCTGAATGAGCAGAGGTACCCCTAGAAACCCCAGACTCAATTTCCTGGGTTTTGTAAGTGTGAGAAAGCCATTTTAAGGTATGTAGGGGACACTGGTCAAATACAAGTGGTCCAGCTACATAATGGCTTTTCCAAACCTAGGCATGTTTGGTATTAAACATGTTGGAATCATGCACCTACACAGAATCCAGTGCTAGCTGCATGATACCATGTGCCCTGGGGGTTCCTTAGAGGACCACCCAGTTCTGCCTGTACAGCCTTGAAGAGTCTGCCTGCCAGCCCGCGCTGCTGCAGACCACAGACATAGATCTGCCCTCCTCCTGCTGAGCCTATATCAAGCAGGGGAAGGCAGAACATGTGGTTTCTTGTAGGAGGGCGGTATTACCTCTCCTTTAGAACGAGGTGTCTCTGGAATGGGTTGGGGTGGCCTCCCAGCGTCAGACTGCTTTGATGGTCACATTTCGTGCTTTCCTTGCATAAACCGGTTTGCACCAGTGCAGGAACCCCCTGGTTCATGCTCTGGCGCAAAACCACACAAAGGATGGGGGAGTGACCACCCCCCTGTCCACCTTCTCCACTAGGGAAGTGCACGGAGCTCTCCCAGGTGGAGCATTATTATACCATCTTGGAAACAAGGTAGGCAGAGGCCCCTGGGAGCATCTGACTGACCAGGCCAGGTAAATGACATCCCTGACCCACTCTGGTAGGTCACTACAGAGGGTGACCAACCCCCTTTTAGGGTTACACAAGGGCTTCCCCAAGGTGGATCCTCAGATTTGTCTAGCAAGACTCTACAAGGAACCCTCTGCAAGACATTTTCTACCACTGGCCACTGGAACCAGGCTGATCTGCTTTTGGAACTGAAACAAGACTGTACCTAGTTGGGGGAGCTTCCACTGAAACATTGTTTCTCCAACTCCTGCAAGATTTCTGCAACATCCGTGGCTGTGCATCCTCTAGGGTCAGTTTGCATCCAAGAAGCAAGAAGGAATCTCCCTTGGAGTCACTCGCCTGCATCCGCAGGCACTTCAAGACAACAATGACCAGCTGGTGGATCATGCTGTCCCACGGACATTGAAAGGCTCTGCAACACAGGTGGTGGTTCTGTGGTCCTCTCCAGATCCCCCTAGTCTTCTGACCAACTTGGGATACGGTGGGCCCTTTCTGCAGCCACTAGAACAGAAACCCTGTGCACCAGGACTGTTGCTCTTGTAAAGGCATGTTGACTCTTCCTTCAGGAGATCTTCAGGCTCCATGAAGCCCAGCCTCCCACACTCAAACTCTGAGATCAGCTTCCACTCTGGAGCTCCTGCAAGTGGCATTCCTGTTTTGTTGTGCTGCTGAGGCCTCCCTGTGACTCCTTGAGCCTGCTGCCAGTGTGTCAATCATGGGGACTCCTCTGACTGGCAGGCTTTCTTTCCTGCTGAAAGCCTGCCCTGACTCCCCTCCAAGGGTCAAGTCATTAGGACCTTGTGGGTCCTCAAACTCCTGCAATCTTTCTTGCAATGACTAATTGCATTTGCCAAGGTTTGTTGATGGTCCTGCTGGCCACCATCCTCCTGCAATCCGGCGACCGACACGGGGCAGCTCATGGCCGACTCCAAGGATCTCCTGCATCCCCAGAACTCCACAGCTGGACTCCTTCCCTTACCATCCTGCAAGAACATCACCTCCAAGATGGTGGGTGTTGCCTATCTGCACCACCTGGGCACCTCCGAGTGGTCTGGACACTGTCCCCTTTTTTTTCAGGTTCTTCTCATCGAGAATCCACCATTAGGTTTCACAAGCCTGGTCCACGGGTCGCAATAGGAGCAGGACAATCGAGGCTTCCAATAACTCCAACTAAAGTTTCGACATCACTTCACCCGTATGCACTTAGGCTCCCTGGTGTAGGTACTCTGGTCTTTTGGGCATCCGCGGGTGGAGGTGCTATCCAACCTTCTTTGCGCCCACTGGTCTCCTTGGGGTGCACTGGGAAGGGTCCTTAATCCATAAAAATCCAACCACGATAGTCCTGTGTTACCCTATGGGATGCCCTGCTCAATAACTCTGCGCCTCAGCGCCTGTGGGATTTCTAGTACTTACCACTGGTAATCTCTTACCCCCCAGCCCCTGGGATTCTAACACACTTACCTTGGTTGGGCACCTCCACTCTTATACCACTTTCATAGTATATGGCCCCCACCAATAGGGCTCCATGTATTTCTATGCTTTTCCTGCCTGTTACAAAGTGTATATTTTGTGTGTAGATATCTCCAATTGGAGATATACCAATGTTAGTAAAGTCTTAGTGTTGTAATAAAGAATACTTCATTTTTGCAACAACTGTTGTGGCCCTTTCTTGTGTAACAGTTACTGACTGACTACAGTGGTGTAAGTGCTTTACACTCCTGCTTGATAAGTCTAAGCTGCTCTCCACAGCTACCCCTAGAGAGCTTTCGTGTTTAGGCACCAAAACACTATTACTAAGTAAGGACTCAGTACAAGGTGCAACACCATAGGTATACACCATAAACAGACAGCCTCCTACAGGCGGATTCTGCCTTCGACTGGCCTTCTTGTGGAATCAGACTATGAAGGCTGAGAGGCTGCTCCAGGGGATTGGGGGTGGGAGGGCATGGACTGGCCAGTCCGCTGGCTTCCTGATTTACGAGATCAGTGGATCCCATGCCCTGGACCACGCAGAGGGTGGGCAACGTGCGCGGTATGGTGGCTAGCCAGGAATGGACTTGGTAGGAGGCCCCTTCCGTAGCCATGAAAGGGGCAAAAGGCAGACTGAAGGGAACGAGCAGTCGCATAGCGGCCCAAGGACCTGTCCGTAGCTCGAGAATCCTTGAGGCACTCGAGCACTGAGTCTGCCTGGTCTCTGAAGGGATGGGTGTCATCAAAGGGCATGTCCATCAAAGTAGCCTGGGCATCCCCTGAAGAGACAGGCATCCTCAGCCAGGCATGACACGTAGGGGCCACTGCTGATGAAACCACTCTGCCTAGTGAGTCCTTGTGTCCAGTCAGCAAAGAATAGTGATCTTTGCTCCGTCTTTCCCATCTGCAACTGCTTGAGAAAGTACAGCACGTGCCTCCTCCAGGTCCTCTGGCAGCAGCTGCTCAACCATATCTCACATCATGTGGGAATATCGGCCTAAAAGGTATGCAGTGTTCACAGACCGGAATGCTAGGCTGGTGGAAGAAAAAAAATCTTCTTTCCAAGTGAATCCAGCCTTTTGGATTTCCTATCCAGGATTTTGGAAGGGAACGTGCCCAGGGGAGTGGAAGCTTGAGCAACCAAGCTCTCAGGGGTAGGGTGTTGCCTCAGAAAACCTGGGTCCCCTGGAGCAGGGAGATGGTGGCGGGTAACTGTCCTGTTCACAGGAGCCCCTGTGCTGGGTTAGGACCAGGTAACCAGTCTGTACGCCAGTCCATAGGGTAACGGAGCTTCTATTCTAAAGGATCCAGTGACACCGCCTATTTTTCACCCTAACCCAGCCCATAAGAAAGGGGCTCAGAATCGGACATAGGAGGCAAGGCTCCTGCCGGCTTCGGAGTCGGCTTCGTATGATGCCCATCCAGCTCCAAAATGGAGTCAGAGACTGCCTGGGGCGCGGGCGGCACCTAGAGCATCAGGAAAGGTCAGAGTGGAACAAATGACATCAGTTCAGATCTAGGACTGGATCCATTTCAGGCGCCAAGGCCGAAGCCTCTGGCGCGAAACACAAAGGGGCCCCTTCCGTCTCCGCGGGGGATTCAGATGTACCAAAAAGGAAGCGCATAGCCTCATAAAACTCTTTCAATTGAGCAGGTGTGTAGGAGGCTGGCTCTATATGGTGCAGTAAAAAAAAAAAAAAAAAAAAAGAACGCTGTACAGAGTCCAGTGCAGCCCAAATTGGGTTGCAGAGGCAAAAGTAGATAGGACTAATGCTCTATTTTGTGGTAGTGTGAGGGAGCAGTTAGGCTTATCAGAGGTTAGTGCTAAGGATTTATTGTACTCACAGAGGCAATAAATGAGACCAACAGTCAAAGAATAAATCCGAGATCAATATAGAAAAATAAGACTTTTTTTTAACGTATACTTTGACCCCAAGAACTTTGTCATAAGGTAAGAAAGTTTTCAAGCATAAATACTTTTTAGTTAAAAAAAATCGACAGTGCAATTTAAGAGTTCTTTAATGTTATCCAATGGTGGAAAACAATGCTCAGGAAACACATGGTTAACAACGACATACGAGGCCAATCTCAGAGAGTTGAGGTAAGTACGGGGCACTGATCAGAACCACACCAGCAGGTCACTCGGGCAGCCAGGTGCAGGGGTGCAGCAAGGCTTAGGGTGCCCAATGGTTTTCAATGGGAATTGGTTGTTGCGAAGACAGGCTTCTGGCTAGGAAGCCAGTCGGGGACAACAAACCGGTATGTTGTAGACGTTGGGTGCTCCGGACGTAGGTGCACCTTTGGTCCTTTTTTCCAAAGCCTGGGGGCAACAAATGCAGGCGTGTCCTTAGCCATCGGGTTTCTCCATCCAGGAACACTCGCAGTCAGGTAGTCTTGTGGTGAGGCTGTAGGTGTCGTGTGGGAATCTAGCAGGGGCGCAACTAGGGTGGACTCAAGCTCAGGGGGACCCAGAGGACATCGTTGGCACTAGTAACCCACCTCAGACTGGGTTGGGGCGACCGGTGCAGTGGTTGCTGGAGGTGTTGGATTTTCTCTCACCACAAGGCCACAGGAGAGAGGGCCTGAGTGGAGAAGCTGCCGGCAACTTAGGGGACTGCAAGAGGGGTGAAACCCAGGTAAACGAGACTGGACAGCTGGGATACCTTGTTGCCACCAATGGTTTGCTCCACATCCAGTCGTGGACGTCGGGTGCGGAGGTCACTTCGGGTGCCAGGTCTTTACAGTTCCGGAGGCTGCAGAGTCCTTTCTTGAGACTTTGATGCAGAGCACATCCGCTTCTAACGGAAGTCTGAGTCTGTGTGGAAGGAAGGCTGCCCTCCTGAGTTTCTTGGAGCATCAGCTGCAGGATGAGTCGTCTTTTTGGGCAGAGGCCCTCGAGGTCAGCAGGCAGGCCGGTGGGGCTGGGACCAAGTCAGCCGCTTCTTCTTTTCCTCTTGTGCAGGTGCAACTCCTTGTTTCCTTTTCTTCGTAGGTCATCAGTATCTGAGTTCTAGAGTTCAGAGGTGCCAATTAAATACTCAACTTAGGGGTGGTAAAGGGAGTTCCGGGCGGTAGCCAGTGGACTGAAACCTAGTGGCCTAATTTCTTCCACACAAGAGGGAGGAATTAAAAAGTAGTATTCACTTCAGCTCGTCCACTTTAGGTGTGTGACTGTCATGAAGTGGGCACACCCCCTAATCGGACTAATTTTCATGCCTTTTCTGCCATCAGAAGTAGAGTCAGGATTGGGGGGATGGAAATCAGTCTTCTCCACCATTTTGAGAAAAAGGCGGCTAGGCCTTTGAAGCTCCCGTCCTGGAACATCCATCTTGCTTGGGTGAGGTGGTAACACACCCCCCCCCCCCACCCAGTGCAGGCTTTTTGTCTCTGGCCCTCGAGAGAGCTGGCTCTCACCTTGGGGAGCCAGAAACATGTCTAAGGTGGATGAACTGGTCTGAACCAATCAGTCAACACACTAGTAGCTGGTAGTTTTTCACGGGACACCTATAAGGTGGCCTCTGGGTGCAGTTATTATTAAATCCCTCACTGGCATCCGTGAGGGTTTATTAATCTGAGATGTTTGATATCAAACATCCCTATATTCCGAGAAGCCATCATGTAGCTGAGAAACTCATAGTGAGCAGTGTCCAGCACATGCAATTAAAACGGCTTCGCTGGTCACTTACTATGTCTGAGAAACGACAAAGACATAGCAGGGGTATATCTGCTTGTGCAGATATGCCCTCACCTGTAAATATAATGCTAGAGGGATGACAAATATATTGCATGCAGTGTTTAGAGGATGTGGCACACAGGCTGTGCCATATCGCGTTTTCACTTTTATCTGCAAGAAGACACGCAGCCTGCAACGGCAGCCTGTCATGCTTGGTGAAGGGTCCTTTAGGGTGGGACAATTCATGCTGCAGCCCCTAGGGAGCCTCCTTAGTACCTCAGGCCCTAGGTATCAAGGGTACCATTAACTAGGGACTTACAGTGGGTGTTAAAGGCTTTGCCAATTGAGACAAAGGACTGTGCAGTTTTGGGGAAAAGAGATCTGGCACTGGGGACCTGTTTGGCAGGAACCCAGTGCTCCTTCAGTCAAAATTACACCAGCGAAAAAGTGTGTGTGCGCTGGGGGGTGACCATGTGAAAAGAGGCACTTTCCTACTTGACCCAAACCAAAATGAAAGAGAATGAAACTTAACTGTTTCAGGAAAGTCTTCATCTTCTAAGTGGAAGAACCTGGGAAGGCCATCTGCTTTGGCATGGTCAGTACCAAGTATGTGTTCCACTGGAAAGTCAATTCCCGGTAGGGAAATGGACCACCTTAACAGCTAGGGGTTTTCACCTTTCATTTGTATTAGCCATCTGAGAGGTCTGTGGTCAGTTTGAACTAGGAAGTGAGAACCAAACATTTATGGTCTCAGCTTCTTCAGGGACCAAACCACAGCAAAGGCTTCACTCTCAATGGCAACCCAAAGCTGCTCTCTGCAGAGTAAACATCTGCTAATAAAACCAATAGGTTGGTCATTGCATCATCATTGATTTGGGACAGGACTGCTCCTATCCCGTGTTCAGGGGCATTTGTCTGCACTATGAACTGCTTGGTGTAATCTGGAGCTTTAGGAACAGGTGCTGAGCACATTGCTTCTTTCAGTTCTTTCAGTTTACTTTCTTTGGCATTTTTTTGGAGGTCAGTTCTGTGAGAGGGGCCATAGTGGTGCCATATCCTTTCACAAACCTCCTGTAATACCCAGTCAAGTCAAGGAATGCCCTGACTTGAGTCTGGGTTGTTGGAGCAACCCAGTCCAGAATTGTCTGGATCTTGGCTTGTAGTGGTTGAACTTGTCCTCCACCTACAAGGTGGCCCAAGAATACAATCTGGCCCTGCCCTATCTGGCACTTGCTTACCTCGACAGTGAGCCCTGCACTTCTCAGAGCCTCAAAGACCTTTCCAAAGTGGATCAGGTGATCCTGGCAGGTAGAGCTAAAAAAAGCAATATCATCTAGTTATGCTGCACTAAAGTCTTCTAACCCAGCCAGGACTTTCTTCACCACCCTCTAGAAGGTGGCAGAGGTATTCGTTAGTCCAAAGGGCATAACAGTGAACTGAATGCCCATCAGGAGTGAAGAATGTTGATTTTTCCTTTGTTCCAGGGGTCAGACCTATATGCCAGTATCCTGAAGTGTGATCAAAAGTACTGAGATACTTGGCTGCCCCTAACCTGTCAATCAGTTCATCAGCCCTAGGAATTGAGTGGACATCTTTTTTGATAACAGCAATGAGACCTCTAAAGTCCACACAAAAAAATATTTTCTTTCCACCCTGGGAATGAGGCTTGGGGACTTGAAAAAATGGGTGGGCCCAGAGGCTCTCAGAGTGCTCAAAAACTCCCAATTCCAGGACCTTGCTGACCAAGAAGCCAAACTGCTGAGGCACTGCCACTCTCCTAGCAGCACAAGGATTGGGGTCTCTGGCCTCAGTGAATAGGAATTCCTTCTCCCAGACGTTCCTGTGGGAGCCACTAGTATCATCTTTCTCCTGATCAGCAGATTGGTGTCTCAGACCTTCAAGAGTGGGACAGGACCTCTGTCTCTGGCACAGATCCTCCATTGAGGGTTCCCCCTTGTCCTAAGAGCTCTGCTGTGTAAGGCCCAAGCTCTTGAGGCTCAGTACCCTCTATGGCCGACAGGCCTTCTCCCTGAGGTGAGGGGACCTTGTCTGGGGTTTGATTGGAAGCTGTCTTTCCAGACTTCTTGCCTTCCCTCTTGGTAGGCTGGGCCATTCTTCCAGACTCCAACTCTAGTTTTTCACCCTGGGCCTTGCTCTATGCACTTGTTTTTACACAAACCCATTAAGGGATACCTAGCAAGGCTACATGGGTTTTTCTTTCATACTTAGCCCATGCTGAGGTCACCAGATCATTGTCTAGCAGATATTGTACAGGAATTGCAAGAGTTACCACCACCTTATTCTGACCAGTAACCCCTCCCCATTCTAAGGATACCATCGCCACAGGATGTACCTTAGCCTGATTATCAGCACTGAGGAATGTGAATGTCTCATCAGTAAAATATTGATCTGAGGACATCAGTTGCTCAGCCACCATTGTGACACCGGCACCAGTGTCTGTCATTGCTTCAACCTTAATCTCATTAATATGTGGCTGTTTGTTTCTCTCCAGATTACTGGGTCAGACAGCCAGGGCAGCTACATCTACCCCAACGCATGAGACTAGAGTTACCTCAGTAGGCTCACTGGCATGACCAGGGCCTACGTGGAATCCCATCTGGAGACTTAGGACTCCAATTACTGCAAGTGCACTAGAGGCATTCTTTTTGTAGGTACACGTCTGGTCTCCAGTTCAATGTCCAAGAGCCATGCAATCATGACACCAAGCCTTTTTGGGATCCCAATTTTTCCCCTTTGTATCCACCCTTTGATTGTGAAGAGTCTCCAGTCCCAAACTCCTGTGTAGGTTTTTGAGGGCCTTTAGAAGATTACATTTTTTATCCTTGTTCTGGTTACCCTATTTCCCTTGGGGGAAGAGGGGCATTTTGGCCTTCCTTTAGTGGTCTCCCCACCACAAAAAGTTTTGGTCACCCTTGTCTTGACCAAGTGGTTTGCCTTCTTCCCAAACTATCAAGGAGAAAGCAGACCTAGGTCTACCAGGTACTGATGTAACTTCTCCCGCACACAATTACTGAACAGATGCTCTATCATCAATACATTGTAAAGCCCTTCATAATCATGCACATTTTTACCCTTTAACCAGCCACCTAGTGTATTCACTGAGAAGTCCACAAACTCGAACCAGGACTGACTCTGGGTTTTTCGATTCTCCCTGAATTTGATCCTGTACTTCTCATGAGTGAGCCCAAATCCCTCAATTAGGGTATCGTTTGTGAGGTCACCGGAACTTGCATCTGCCTCATTCATTGTCAGGAGTCTAACCCTGCACTTTCCTGAAAACAGTTCGCAAAGAAGAGGGCCCAAATTCCTTTTGCTAACATCTCTGGACATACAGGCCCTCTCAAAGACTGAACCACTTGGTGATGATATCACCATCCTCATATTTGTGGACAATCCCTTTGGGGACTTTACAGTTAGAGTGCCCTACTCTGTCCCTAGTTATAAAGTTGTTGCCATCATTCAAGGGTGCTAAACCTATTTCTGCTCTCTCCCTATCTAGCGCCAGTATCCTGTCCTCCAAGGCAGTTCTTAGAGACAATCTTTCTAAAACAATCTCTTCCTCAGAGTTCTTCACTGGACCTCCAAGAACCTGAGCCATCCCGACTAGAGGGGGGTGCTCTAGGCAACTTGGGTTATTTGTGGGGTACAGGTTCCACTCTTTCAAGTGACGGAGGGTCCATATCCTCTTCTTAACTTGAGCTGCCCTGATATACAGGGTCAGTGGCTCCAGCAGTAGGATGGGCCTGCTCATACTCTGCCAACAGCTCCTGGAGCTGTAGAGAGGTAGGGTCTGTGCATGTTGTAATGCTGTACCATTTAAAGAGAGCTCTTTACTGCTTGTGAGAAAGTTGAAGGTAAGGGGGTAAGGTCGAGCTCCTCATCCACACCCTCTGTGGTTTTCATTTTTATTGTAAAGTTGAGAAATTTTGGGGTTAGAGAAAATAATCCTAACAGTTTTTACAGTCCTAACTGAAGTAAGTTTTTAAGATTTTTAAAACATTAAGCTACAGGCACCTAACCACGGCCCTAACAGTGACTTAAGAATTTGGGAAAAAAATACTCAATTCAAAAAATGCAATTTAACTGAAGGTAATGTTTTGATTTACTTGTTTAGTCACTCATTGACCAAGTGGTATCACTAAATGCACAGTTTCAGACTACACAGCTGTTCCGCCAAAGTTGGAAGCTAGCTCTCTATATGGTGCGCTAAAAGTAGTAACTGTACAGAGTCCAGTGGATCCCCAATTGGTTTGCAGAGACAAAAGTAGATAGGACTACTACTCTATTGTGTGGTAGTGTGGGTGAGCAGTTAGGCTTACAAGAGGGTAGTGCTAAGCATTTGTTGTACTCACAGAGCCCATAAAGGAGACCCACTCAAAGAATAAATCCAAGACCAATTTAGAAAAATAACTTTTTTATATATATATTTTGATCTCAAGCACATTATTATAAGGTAAGTAAGTTTTCAACCATAAATACTTTTTAGTTTTTCAATGTTAACCAATGGAGGAAAACCATGTTCAGCAAAAACATGGTGAACGACTTAAGGGACCAATTTCAGAGAGTTAAGTTAAATATTGGGCACTAATCAGAACCACACCAGCAGGTCCCTCTGGGAGCACCTGGGCAGCCGGGGGCAGGAGTGCAGCAAGGCATCGGGTGCCTAATGGTTTTCAAGGGGAATTGGTCCTCGTGAAGATAGCTGCAGGTTCTTGCTAGGAAAGCAGTTGGGGACAACAAACAGGCTGGTTGTAGATGTGGGGTGCTCGGGGAACGAGGTGCACCTTTGGTCCTTTTCTCCAGGGCCCAGGGGCGATGGATGCAGGGGTGTCCCTAGGCGTCAGGTTTCTCCATCCGGGAGCAGTCATGCTCAGTGGGTCCTGTGTGATGAGATTGTAGGTGTTGTTGGAGAGTCCAGCACAGGTGTAACCAGGGTGGATTTGAGCTCAGAGGAGCCGGGACGCATCGTTGGCACTGGTGACCCACCTCAGATTGGGCTGTGGGCAATGGGTGAAGTACTTGCTCTAGATTTTCTCTAACCACAAGGTTGCAGAGGGACCCTGCATGCAGAGGCTGCAGGCAACTTGGGGGAGCCCAAGAGAGGTGATACCCAGGTGGACTCTAGACAGCAAAGCACACAGCCTGCATTGGCAGCCTTGGTGAGGGGTCCCTCAGGGTGGCACAATTCATGCTACAGCCTTAGGGCCCCTCCTTAGTACCCCAGGCTCCAGGGGTATCATTTACTAGGGATTTCCAGTGGGCATAAAAGGTGTTGCCAATTGGGAAAAACAACTGTGCAGGTTTGGGGGAAAGAGATCTGGCACTGGTGACCTGGTTGCAGGAACCCAGTACTCTGTCGAAATTACACCAGAAACCAGGTAAAAAGTGGGGGGGTGACCATGTCAAAAGAGGCACTTTTCTACAAGGTGTCACTCTGGCTACCAGAACTTCGGGGAGGCGCAGAGTCTGCCTAGGCACAGTCTCCACAGAGGCCTAGAACGTCGACACTCCCTCGTTTCGTCAGCTGACGAGAAGTTGCAGAACGTTTACACTTCTTTCACTTACCTGATCATCCGATGGAGGTCTCCAGGACCTTCCTCTTGACCGAGATCTCTATTTGCGGCGGGCTGCCATCAGCTTCAGGGACCGCTCCTTCAAAGCCTTCGGATGCATGGCCCGTCACTCAGAGCAGAAGTTTGGGTTGTGGTCACATTCCAGGCAAAGAGACACGAGGTGCAGGCACATCACGACATCACCAGATAATAGGAACCGCAGAACTTGAACCTGGTCTGTTGATGATGACGCAATTGAAAAAGACCAGACAAAACATTACTGAGGGGTAGCTCTCTTCAGATCAGCGCTAGCTGGTGCAGCAAGAAAATAACTCATGTCAGAGCACCAGGGTGGCGCCTATACAAGTACCACAATGTCATATCCAGCGCAGACGACACTGCTGACTGATGTAGAGCTGATCGACGCAACCTAACGGCGCACAGGAGTGCTGCTCAGAAAGTTCTCCGGATCCAGTCTGATGCAAGGGGGAAATTCAAAGTTAAGGAACCAGCAACTAGAAGTCTATCAGATATGCATGTTCACAGCTTCTTCTAATAAAAACTTGAGAAGGCCAATCCATCCATAATATCAATCAACGAGTCAATCAGGAATTTGTAAAGTGCACTACTCCCCTGTAAGGGTCTCAAGGCACTGAGGAGGAGGAAGGTGGGAGGGGGGTGCTGCTACTGCTAGAACAGACAGGTCTTGAGAAGTTTCCTGAAGGGAAGGAGGTCTTTGATCTGGCGCAGGTGGGTTGGAAGAGTGTACCACGTTTTGGCGGCAAGGTGTGAGAATGATCTACCGCCGGTTGTAGTTCTGCGGACGAGTGGGACGGTTGCGAGGGCAAGGTCGGCGGAGCAGAGATGCCGGATCAGGGTGTAGAAGGAGAGCTGTCTGTTGAGGTATTCTGGTCCAGTGTTGTGCAGTGCTTTGTGAGCGTGGGTGAGGAGTCTGAAGGTGATTCTCTTGTTGACTGGGAGCCAGTGCAAGTTTCTCAGGTGGTCTGTGATGTGGCAGTGGATGTCCAGGATGAGGCATACGGAGGCATTCTGGATGCGTTGCAGCCTCTTCTGGAGTTTGCCTGTGGTTCCTGCATAGAGGGCATTGCCGTAGTCCAGTTTGCTGCTTACGAGGGCTTGGGTGACTGTTCTTCTGGTTTCAGTGGGTATCCATTTGCAGAGCGGAGGGTGTTGAAGCAGGAGGAGAAGGCGTTGACTTGCTGGGTGATGGATAACGAGGAGTCCAAGATGAATCCTAGGTTGCGTGCGTGGTCGGTGGGAGTCATCCCATGCGGAGGGAGTGGAGCCGAAGATGAGGACTTCCGTCTTGTCGGAATTGAGTTTGAGGCAGCTGCTCTTCATCCATTCGGTGATGGCCTTCATTCCTTCGTGGAGGTAGGTCTTGGCGGAGTCCTTGGTAAGTGAGAGGATCAGCTGGGTGTTTTCAGCGTATGAGATGATGTGGATGTTGTGGGATTGGGAGATGTTAGAGAGCGGGGCCATGTAGACGTTGAAGGGTGTAGGGCTGAGGGACGAACCCTGTGGTACGCCGCAGATGATATCGGTGGCCTCCGAGCGGAATGGAGGGAGGCGAACTTTCTGGGTTCTGCCGGTGAGATAGGGGGTGACCCAGTCCAGGGCTCTGTCACGGATTCCTGC
This sequence comes from Pleurodeles waltl, assembly GCF_031143425.1. Taxonomy (NCBI): domain Eukaryota; kingdom Metazoa; phylum Chordata; class Amphibia; order Caudata; family Salamandridae; genus Pleurodeles; species Pleurodeles waltl. The sequence goes on from NC_090446.1 coordinate 1,190,824,165, forward strand.
ATTGCTGAGGCATGAGCGTAGGGTGTGGTGGCAGACCGTGTCAAACACGGCTGAGAGGTCCAGGAGGATGAGGGCCACGGTTTTGCGGTTGTACAGTATGGTTCGGATGTCGTCGGTGGAGGCGATGAGGGCGGTTTCGGTACTGTGGTTGCTGCGGAATCTGGATTGGGAAGGGTCCAAGGTGCAGTTCCCCTTGAGGAAGCAAATTAGTTGTCTGTTGACAGCCTTTTCGATGATTTTTGCCGGGAGGGGGAGCAGGGAGATAGGCCGGAAGTTCTTGAGGTCCTTTGGGTCCGCCTTGGGTTTTTTGAGGAGGGCGTTTATCTCGGCGTGTTTCTAGCTCTCCGGGAAGGTGGCGGACTCGAAGGAGCTGTAGTTGGGGTGCGATGACGGAGCTTGCTTTGTTGAAGATGTGGTAAGGGCAGGGGTCAGATGAAGATTCGGAGTGGATGGAGTTCATGATTTTGATGGAGTCGTCATTGACAGGGGGATGCAGGAGAGCAGGAGGTTGGTCGGAGGTGAATCTGTGGTGTTGGTGGTTGCTTGAGGGGGGGTCTGGGTGCCGACGCTGTCGTGGGTGTCTGCAATCTTGCAGTGGAAGTAGGAGGCTAGGGAGTTGCAGAGGTCTTGGGATGTCGGGATGTCATTGGCATTGGAGCTGGGGTTGGAGAGTTCCTTCACGACGTTGAAGAGCTCCTTGTGGCTGTGTGCATTGTTGATTCGGTCTTTGAAGGCGGTTCTCTTGGCAGCTCGGATGAGTTGGTGGTGTCTGCGGATGGTGTTTTTGAAGGCTGTGTGGTTGCACAGAGTCTGATCTTGGCGACACTTTCTTTCGAGTCTTCGGCGGGTTTGCTTAGATTCATGTGATTCATGTGATTCAGTGTCATGACAAGCTGTTTGAGGCCGAGGTTGGAGAGGTTGTCCAGCAGGGCTCTCGAGGTGGAATTTTAAGTTCCCTAGGAGTGTCGTAGTTTGGACTCTTGCTCTGGGCAAGAGTGATGGTTAGAGGATGACAGTACTTTTGCTTGTAGGTGACTATGCCTATCCCACAACAAGTCGCAACTGTTGTCCCAACCTTACCGGCTCACTAGCAGCACCTCATCAGAAACACAATAATAAAAGGTGATTTGTGGCAGCTTTTAAGCATGGACTTGAGAATAAGACATCTCAGGGAGTGTCGTGGTTAAACGGAGATTACACCTTTCTCACATATATATCATGTCTCATACAAACACAGGCAATGACAAAGATGCAGTAAAGTTTTAATAGTTTTTATTTAACATAACTGCAATTTGCGATAAGTTGCATGGGCTGCAATGATTAGGATACTGAATAGTGCAAGAAACAGAATTGTGAAGACGAGAGTCATTATTACGAAGACCCCCACCATCTTGCAATGCATAGAAAAGACATATGAGATGTAATATGCCCTAATACCCTAATGTGAAAGGCCTAACCTCCTACCTAAAGGAGAGCTGGGTTTGCTAAACCTAATCTGCCAATGCCATGTCCATGAGAGGAGCCCCCAACCCTTGTTACCTTGGAATGAGGTCTCTATCTCAGACTCCGCAGGGACACGAAGACTGGGTCAGCGTCAAGACGACGTGCAGCATCGATATCAGCGATGGTGGCGATGCCCTCTGGTCGGAATCCCTCTGATTATCTGTCTAAAGTGCGATGTATTCATACAGATCTACAAGGACCCCTGATGTAGGTGTGTTCCCAAACAATAGATAACAGACATGCTTGGGACGGCAATTAATACAAACAATCCCTCGAAAATATAGAGAGGGAAAATCCCAAAGTGTGAACACCTACTGTTTGTTTGTCTTTGTTGCTTGATCTTGACACCTTAGCACGGTGACACTGATAATGCAAAGCTTAACAAGTAGCCTAACTATAAACAAGGCAGCCATCTTAGAAGAATTAAATAATTAAATGGGCTAAGAGAGAGCGAGCTAAGTAGGTTAAAAGTCACTAGGTGATGGGGGCACGAGTCTGCAAGCCAGAGGCTAAGCTAACTCCTGTTCTCCCATTAAAACAAACTAGGATTCACTACAGGAGTATGTAGTCAGTGGATGCGAGAGCATGCGTGCTGATGACATCGGTGATGGTGTCGCTGAACTGCTGTCGAGGGCCGGGGGGCCTGTAGATGAGGGTCCCTTGGATGGTGGTGTTTGGGTCAGTGTGGATCTTTAAGTGCAGGTGTTCTGCGGTGCTGAGGGTGCCTTTGGTGCTGGTTGTGATCCTGAGGGTGTTCTTGTGGATGCCTCCTCCTGGTTTGGTGGAGCAGTCCCTGCGGGTGATCTTGTAGCCATCCGGGATGGCTATGGTGATGTCAGGAGCTGAGGAGGGGTTCAACCAGGTCTCAGTTAGGAAGGCGACATCTGGAGGGGCTGAGTCGAGTAGATTCCTTAGCTCTACTGCGTGCTTGTGGATGGAGTGGTTGTTGAGGAGGAAACATCTGAAATGGTTGTGTCCTGCCTTAGTGGGTGGGTCATTAGCGTGTAGGCTGGTGAAGGTGCAGTTCCGGTAGGAGAAGGGTCCGCGGGTGGTTTGTGGGAGGCTTGAAGGCAGGCGGGAGCAAGGCCGGTGTTGAGGGCGCGGATGGTGGCGTAGTCGTAGTGAAGACGTGCGTGGTGGGGGGGGGGAAGGGAGCCAGAGGTTCTGGCGCTAGGCGCGGTCCAGGCACAGATGGGTGCAGATGGGCTTGCCTTTGGCGCGCCAGCAGCGCGGCTGCACAGCGCCCGCCATTAAGTAGGGAGGTGGGGGTAGAGGACAGCTGGGAGGCGGGAGCAGGGGTGAAAAACTGCGCGAAAAAGGGGGCAGGACGCAGGGGCAGCGGCGGAGGAGAGTTTGAGGGGGGAGAGCGAAAGTGAGAGAGAGCAGAGTGAGAGAAAAACAAGGAAGAGAGTAGCGCGAAGCAAAAGGAGCACAAAGGGACAGAAGTGAAGCAGAGCAGAGAGCAAAGCAGAGGAAGGAGGAGAAAAGGAGGAGAGAGGCAGAAGGTAGCCTAGTAGGAAAGCAGAGCTCTCCCACTAGACACCAGGGATGAGGTGCAGGCAGATGCCTGCAGGTGGAGGAGGGCCTTGAACTCCTGACAGGGGTCAGGAGTTCAGAGTAGGCAGGGAAAGGGCTCTACTTGCAAGGTGGAGACACAGGTTGCAGAGCAGTGCACTGACCAGGTCAGTGGTAATACAGATCTTTAGCTAGGCTTTCAAAGTTATAATACCATCCAAGCAGTTCATAAAACACCAGAGACACTAATATTCTCAGCCACAAGTTGTTCTGAGAACAAGTTATACAGTTCCTAGTAAATGTTTACATTTAAAGTTGTTTTTGTTCATTGCCTAACAGAATACTCTAGCTCATTTTCTGAAAGAAAACAAGATCACTTGGATCTGGCTAGTTCTGCAGCTTGAGATGAAGGGAGCAGAGTTTGAAAATATGTGGTTTGATTGCCTTAACACCACTATTGTGGTCCACTTCACTACAACATTGATTTCTGTCAGGAAGTCACAGCTAATGCCTAAAGAAGAGAGGACCACATTTGGCCTCATCTTCTTCTAGTGTTTTCCATACCCCCAAAATATGCCACTTCTTTAGGGGGAGAAGGAGGTGGTCAGACTTATGCTTTCTTTTTTTAATTGCTCTTCCTGTTACAATATTTACAAGAAAAAACGTTCACATGCTTGGATGTTTCAAGATTGTCAGACTAAAAATCCTTGTATCATGTAGGAAAGTAGCCTCTGGATGCTGGAACCTTTTTCACCCCACATTCGGCATGTGGGTGCCCCCATGTAAGTCCCTAGTATATGGTACCTCAGTACCCAGGGCATTGGTCTACTAGGGGATCCCTATGGGCTGCTGCATGTATTACCCATAGGGAGCCCATGCAAAGAGCTCTGCAGGCCTGCCATTGCAGCCTACGTGAAAGGATGCATGCACCTTTCACTACCAGGTCACTGCAAGTCACCCCTATGGCAGGCCTTCCTAGCCCAGAGGGCAGGGTGCAAGTACGTGTGTGTGAGGGCACCGCTGCACTAGCAGAGGTGCCCCCACAACCTCCAGGTCCATTTTTCTGGACTTTGAGAGTGCGGGCGCCATTTTACACCAGTACAGGACATAGGTCACTACCTATCTCCAGCTCCATAATGGTGACTCTGAACCTGGGCATGTTTGGTATCAAACATGGCAGAATCATACCCCAATACTGTTGCAAGCATTGGAAGTTGGATCCCATGCACTCTGGGGACTCCTTAGAGGACCCCCCAGCACTGCTACCACCATTCTTACAGGTGTTTCCGAGCAGCCCAAGCTGCTGCTACCCCTCAGACAAGTTTCTGGCCTCCTGCTGCTTGATCTGATCAAGCCCAGGAAGGCAGAATAAAGGATCTCCTTTGGGAGAAGGCGGTAACACCCTCTCCCTTTGGAAATAGGTGTAACTGGCTTTGGAGGGGTAGCCTCCCCAAGCCACTGGTATGCTTTGAGGGGCACATTTGGTGCCATTCGTGCATAAGCCACTCCACACCAGTTCAGGGACCCTCAGTCCCTGCTCTGGCGCAAAAGTGGACAATGGAAAGAGGAGTAACCACCCCCCTCTCCATCCCCACCCCAGCGGTGGTGCTCAGAGCTCCATCAGAGGGTCCCTGGATTCTGCCATCTTGTTTCCAAGGTTGGCAGGGAACTCTGGGAGCATCTGAGTGGCCAGGCCAGGCAGGTGACGTCAGAGCCCCTCCTGATAGATGCTTACCTGGCTAGGTGACCAATCCCCCTGTCAGGGCTATTTAGGTCCTTTCTCTTGGGTGGGTCCTCAGATTCGGCTTGCAAGATTCCAGCAGGACATCTCTGCAATCTCCACTTCGACTTCTGGCCACTGGAACCGTGACTGGACCATCCAGGAATCAACAACGCTGCAATCCACGAAGAAGACTCTTCTGCAACTTTGTTTCCACGGCTCCTGCCAGCTATGCAACATTTCCCCAGCTGTGCATCCCCAGAAGACAGCAACTCTTCAGCCTGCACAAGAAGCAGGAATCTCCCCTGGAGTGAAGGAGTCACTCCCCTGCATCCGCAAGCACCTGCTGCAACGACGACTGGCTGCATGGATCTCCTCATGTCCTGAGCTGCGTGGATCTTGCATCATGGGTGGTGGTCTGGATTAGTCCTCTTGGTCCTCTTTGCCAGCTGTCCAACTTTGTTGAAGGTAAGCCTTTGCCTTCCCACGCAGGACTGTACCCCCGTGCACTGTGTCTCTTGCAAATGCCAAGGCATGTCTGCATCTCCTCCAAGGGATCTTCAGGTGACGTGTAGCTCCAGTCCCCAGCACTCCTTCCTGTGACGCACAGCCCTCTGCGTGGGATCCCTTTCTGTAGTGCTACGTGGGCTCGTTCTGCAACTTCTGGGTCCCCATCCTGTGGGACTCCACTGGGTGCTGCCTCCGCTTCTGGGGGTCCTGTGTGTCGCTGAGGGTCCCCTGTGACTCCTCCTCCTGGACCTTGCTGGTCCCAGACAGCACCACTTTTCCACTAACTGCGAGTTTGCCTTTGCCAAGGCTTGTTGATGGAATTCCTCCATCAACACCAGTCGGCACTCTTCACTCCAGTGTTGGACATCATCTGCATCCATCAGGAACTCTTCTCTGGTTCCAGGGCTCCAGGGCTGCAGTGCTGACCTGTTCTTCCTCACCGTCGACCAACTCCTGCAAGTACAGCTGTGTGGGAGGTAGCTCCTACTCCTTCAGGACTCCACTGATACTCTGGACTTGGTTCCCTCTTTCCACAGGTCATCTTCTCCAGGAATCCACTGCTGGTTTCCTGCAGTCTTGTCTGGGTGTCTGCTTTCCTTCTTTTTCCTCCTTTTGGGTGCTTTGGGGAAATTCCAGTGTTTTACTCCCGCTTTCCTGGTCGCTGAGGGGTTCGATGTTGCTTACCTCTGTGGTTTCTAGTACTCCCAGCTCCCCTCTACACATTCCACTTACCTAGGTGGGGTCCTGTGTTCGCATTCTATTTTTTAGTATACAGTATGGTTTGGCCTCCCCCTAGGGTCACTATTGGTTTTTGCTATTTGCACTGTTTTCTAACCTTTTCTATGCCTATTAGTTTACTAGTGTATATATTTAGTGTATTGCTTACCTCCTATTGGAGGGTTGCCCTTCTAGTATATTGTGCTTCAAAAATAAAGTACTATACTACAAATTGTTTTCTTACATGTGTGTAAGTGATGTGTGACTAAAGTGGTATTGCATGAGCTTTGCATGTCTCCTAGAAAAGCCTTGGGTGCTCATTAACAGTTACCTCTGGAGAGTCTGACTTCTAGACACTGCCTACACTTCACTAGCAGGGATACCGGGACCTGGTATAAGGTGTAAGTAGCTTACGTACCCACAACACACCAGGCCTGCTTCCTACATATCATAACAAATGGCTCTAACAAAAAAAGTTACTTACCCTATAACCATCAGTGTGGTCAAATGAAGAGTCCCATGCAATACATAGTCTAATATTTAGTGCTGAGTAGAAATAACTAAAGCTTGTTTTACTCCTTGTTTCACCTTTAGGAATGATAAGAATAACTCTCCTGTATTCTAAATGGCCACAATGCACTAGAAGATAGAATCCAACTATGATTATTAATTCCTTAATATGCCAAAAGTCTATTTAAAGTATAACTTCTATTCTTGCATTGTTCAGCAAGATGGGGAGGTCACATTTTATAATAAAAAAGAACAAGCTGCAAACCGATGATTTGAAATTTGTGGATACACTGTAGCAACAGAGTAACAGTAGACTCTTCCATGAAAACAGTAAAGGGCATGTGGTAGAAGAGGATGAGGGCAACAATGTCTTTAAAGCATTGAGTTACCTTTTGTAATGCTTTATCCGGTATAGACTATGTATCCGCAGATTCCCCACCTTTTGAATATTTGTCAGGCTTCAGAATGGATGCTGAAACTTTTCAGTAGTATTTATGGGCTGGAAGGTGGCACCAAGCAGCTCTGCACAGCTGCCTTTCCACTTTGGAAATTACGTATAGACACTACACCTGCGTGCTGATGTCAGTTCCTTTTGGGGATGTCCGCATCCCCAGATGCAGAGTCCCAAGAGTGAACTGGCCATGAGTAGTGTGCAGATTCCTAAACGTGGGATTTAACAACTGGGCTGCGGTCAATCACAGAACAGGAAGGGTGGGAAGGTCGGTGAGGGATCTGCATCTAAATAGAGTCTATACCAGAAAGTGTTACGAAAGCTAAGTAACTTGTTCTTCTAATAGGGGCTTTTAGCTGCAGATTTCTCATCTTCTGAATAGATAACAAATCAGTTTCTGCTTGAGGCTGGTCTGTGAATGGACTCAAACCAGAAAGTCCGGCAGGATCGAGCGGGCAAAATGCCTAACCCGGCGAACCGGACTGTAAAGGTGTTACTGCTTTGTGAACATAAAGAGTGACACTCTCAAAGCTGCCTGGCAAATGTCGAGGACAGGGACGCCGCATGCTAACATAGTGGCAGCAGATTTGGCCCTGGTAGAATGAGCATGCAGTTCTTCCAGAAGCTGCTTTTTGGCCAATACATAGCAGCCCTTAATGCAGAGCACAATCCAGTGAGACCAGTTCACTTCTGTACAGCCTTGCCTTTTTTTTTTTTTTTGATCAAGTGAATCCCACAAAGAGCTTATCATTTACCCAGTTTCCTTTGGAAAACATCTATGTAGAAGTTCACGGGCAAGCGCAGGAAGGTTAAGGGATATACACAACATACCCCACCTTCACTAGTGGGCCAGTGATTTGTGTTTAGCCGGGGTGCTCTTTCAAATCATTAGTAACAAGGAGGACATGGAGGGACAGCCAAGATATTTCTTTTGTTAACATTCACACACCTAATATTGACCAATCCATGTTTCTTGATAAATTTTCCCATGTTTTGGTTCCCTTACTACCACAAGCGCTTATTATAGGTGGCAACTTTAACTGTGTTGCCAATATCGACTAGGATCACTCCCACCCCCCCACTTGGGGACTCCCCAACCGTTCACTTAGTTAGGAAATTCACCACCTGGCAACGCCACTGCCTGGTGGATAGATGGCAACTTCACCATCCACAAGACTGGGAATATTCCTTTCATTCAACCATACATGGACTCCATGTCCACCTCAATACCTTTTTATACTCACCCGACATACTTGGGGCAATTACTGATGTTAGGTACCTAAACAGGACTATCTCCAATCACAACCCGCATATCTGTATACTGATTTGGCACCTGAAAGCTGCCAACTTGGAGGATCCGGCATTCCGTGAGCCTATCACAGAGGACATCTGACGCTACTTTGTTGCGAAGGCAGGATCTGCCTCTACTTGCTGAATGGGGAGATTTCAAGGTTGTTATGTGGGGGCAATGACTGTCAGAATCAGCAGGAGTGTTGTGGACCCTACTGAGAGACTTTGTTACTCACAAGCAGGCCCTCAGGGATCTTGAACGACTATGACTGGGGAGAAGGACAAGGTGGGATCCTTGCTGGCATGGCTGGCCAACCCAGCTAGGTGTGGTTCACCAACCTTAGAGGTGGTAACGCCTGAAGGAGCAACACTGTAGACGCAGGGTGAGCCACAAGAGGTGCCCTGCAGGAATCAACCATCCATGGATGGTTGACTGACCCTTCCTCTTGCAGGCTAATACCAGGGATGGTGGAAGCAATCAGAGAGGATGTCTCAGAGGAGGAAATACATGCTAAGATCCAACTAATGGCCCATATACTTGTACAATCGTGTGCCATATTCTTATGAGTGCTTGTTATGGCTTGCTGTGTACTATAGTCTGCCTGGCAGAGGTCCTAGCCTACAACTGTCCACTTTACGATGTTGACTATGTATATTCTTGGGCGAGGTTGGCGCCCTACTGTATGTTTATGATAATAAAAAATGTTAAAAAAATATAGAAGCTCTATTGGGGTCAAATCGATGTAGTCGCACCTCCTCTTCGAGGGGTGAGGCGGAGAACAGACTGCAGGAAGAGTGATTTTGTGGTTGATATGCAACAGTGTTAAAGGGAAACAAGAAAATATGCCTAGTATGCAGAACAGTTTGTGTGGGATGAAGGAAGTGTACAGTGATGAAACACAAACAGCCTGAAACTCACTCCAACACCATGCCAAGGTGATGGCAAATGAGGAATACAGTCATAATAGTGAGGAGTCATAAACAACAAATATGAATTAGCTCAAACCGAGTGCACATTAGGTAGGTCATGAGCAGTGTAATGTCCCATTCGGGCACGACAAAGAGGGAATGGGGAAACATATTTCAGCCCTATCAAAAATCACATCAAATCAGGTGTCTTAAACAAGGAGGACTGATCCAGGAATTGTAGGAATGCCGAAAGAGCAAAAGTTAACCTTTAACTGTGCCTAGTGCAAAAGCTTGCCAGGCAAAAGGCAGAAAAAAGGGGAAACATCAGATAACTTGGCCGGAGGGGGGATCAATCTGGCGTGTGCCACACAAAACTACAAATTAGCCCCAACAACAAATGTACACAGTTTTCGTCGAGGGACACCTGGCTCTCAAGATGACATCAAGCACTTCCGGAGGGAGGTCGAACGTGTTCAGCTGTTGCTGCTTTATCTCCATGCATGAAGGTGGAGATTGTGGAAGTCCTGGTGTACAAGCTTACCATGCTGCTGCAACAGCAGGTTCTCCCGGAGGAGCAGCCTGATTGGAAGACGTGTTCAAGCCCAGAAGTACTGGTTACCACACTCTCTGTGCCCAATCCGGAGCCACTGGATGACTTTGGCCTGTTCTGTCCTGATCTGCTTGAGAACCCGGGGCAGGATTGGTATACAACACTGTATGCACCACAGGTCTCCTTAATCCACTGTAAGGCACTCCCACTGCCTTTATATCACTCCTGCAGGTCCCTGCTTTCTCCCTTCATGTTGCTTTTCCGTCTTTGTATTTATCCTTCTTTGCTGTTTGTGTGTGTTTTCCATCTTTTGACCCCGGAAAATGTCCAATCAGGAAAAATAAATGCCGGTGCTCAAAAATAAGTGCCGGTGGCCCTCACCTGCAACCACCGGCTCAAATAAAGCACTGCATTGTGCCATCTTCAAGTGTATGTTTTACTAGAGGTCTGCAAGTTTGCAGACAGTTGAGCGTGTCCACCCTGGGCATTCAATGAGCCTCTCAGATGGTTCACCATCAGAAAGATATTAATGGTTCAGCCTTTTCTAGAGGCGCAAGGCAACCATGCACAGGTCCGTGACTCCAACCCGCCTTGTCTGTTAGAGTACCATATGGCAGTGGTTATATCCATGAGCTTCTATATCAGCGTCCCCTTAATGGATGGAAGGATGGCTTTTAACACCAAGGGGATCGCCCTCAGCTCCAAAAGGTTGCTGTGGTGCAGGACTCCGCCGGAGACCAGAGGCCTCTGAACTCTACCCCTCCCAGATGGCCATTCCAACCTAGAAGTGATGTATTGGTCACACCTGTAAGCTCTAGGTGTAAAAAGGAAAGGGGTCTGCTGCTGACCCAATCGAGATCCAGTAACCATCGATGCAGATTTTTTGCAGTCTCCTCCAAAATCTGGATGTGGTCGGAGAGGTACCCTTGATGTTGGGCCACTGAGACTTCAAATCCCACTGCAGAACGCACAGATGCCACCTGGCATGCCCGATCAACAGGATACAGAAGGCCATCAGCCCCAGCAGTCTCAGAATCAACTTTACTGAAGTCCAAGACCAAGTCTTAAAGATTAGGATCTTTGTCTGAATGTCCTGGATTCTCCTTCCTTGGGAAAGCACGAAACCGAACTGTGTCCAGAATGGCTCTGATGAAAGGGAGTGCCTGAGAAACAGTTAGATGTGACTTAAGCATGTTGATAGCAAACCCCATAGATGACAATAGGTTTGCAGACTTCTGTAGTTTGCTGATGGCTGCATTGGACGAGCCAGTCTTCAACAGCCAGTCGTCACGGTAGGGGAAGATCGGCACCCCCTAACCTCCAAAGTTGTACTGCCATCACTTTTGTGAACACCAGAGGGACACTGGTTAGACCAAAAGGAAGCATAGTGAATTGAAATTGCTCCTGTACCGCCACAAACTGAAGGTAGCGCCAGTAGGCTGGCAGGAAAGGGATATGGAAATAGGCATTCATCCAGTCTTCAGGATCAAAAGCAAACTAGATCCAGGCCAAGATAAGCATTTTGAACTTATTCTAGAGGAAGGCACTGATGGGGGCATATCTAAATTAGGCATAGGCCTCCAACGTTCTTCAGCATAAGAAAGTAGTGGGAATAACAACCATGATGTACTTCTGGCGCAGGCACCCTCTTGACCCCCCCCCTTTGGCCAAAGGGCTTGCACTGCCAGCATCAAAATAGAGGGCTGGTACTCTGTCAGTCATTGGGTGGACGGCGGAATGCGTTGGGGAGAAGAAAGGAAGTTTAAGGTGTACTCTTTACAAACCATTTGTAGGACCCAGGTGTCCGACATGATCGCTTGCCAACCAGGATAGAATCAGTGGATTTTGCCTCCCACCGGATGGTTGTGGCCCTGTAAGGGTACACTAAAGAAGTATGGCAGGTAGGCATGTGGTGGGCCGGATAGCATGATGACCTTGGCGGCAGTAGGTCACCTCAATCTCATCCTGTGAAACAGATGAGTTCCCAGTGGGGGCTAGACAAGTAGACTGTAAGGGATGCCTCTGCCAAAGCCATGAAAGCAGCAATGGAAATACTGCGGTTGGTAGGGCGGAAAGGCCTGGAAGTCAGGTGGTGGCCCTACTCACTTATAAACTGTCAATGGTGGAGTTAGCCTTGTCCACGAATAGGTGAGTTATATCAAAGGGTATGTCAATCAGGGTGCAATGGACATCGCCAGAGAACTGAGTCAAGCACAGACATGCTAGTGTCTATGGCCTGCCCGATGGAGTGGGTGTGTCCAAGCTACACCAAATTGTGAACTTGGCCATATGACAACCATCTTCATACAGGTTTTCAGACACTCGATGAAGGACATGTGGTACCAAATCCTAAAAGGCATGTGTGTAACAGGCCAACAAACAGGAAGGATTTTTCAATCTGGCACAGAGGGGCTGAAGGCCCTGGAAACTGAGGTTGTGCCAGAACTAGCTGCGGAATTGGCTCAGAAGTTGGCTGGCTTTGAGAGTGTGAGCGAGAGGGTGGCTTTGTTCACACGCTTGCTCAGGGGAGTGCAAGAGGAGCAAAGCCGTGGAACTCCCCTTTGATTTTTTTTTTATTTCTCATGTGTTTACCTGAAGACTTGGAGCGGAATGAAGACTGGCCTCTGGAGCAGCTTTGTTCACTCCGGAAGCGGGATTGAACTTTGGACGCGGAGTGGAGCTTTGGGCAGTCCCAGCACTGGATTGCTCATGCTTGGTGACAAAGGTTCACTTAACCTTCCCTAATAGCCTTCAGGTTCATGGACAAGCAATATCCACAGGTATTGAAGCTGTCAGACCACTGCAGACACCACAGGCATACCTGGTGGGGCTCTGTCACAGACATCTGTTTAGGACAGTCTCTACAAAGCCTGAAACCTGTTGTTCCAGGGGGTGACATCGCTTACACACTGAGGAATTCCGAGGAAAACTGAGACAAAGGTTTCTCTGAGAGGCAAAGGGAAACTACATGTAGGAAATTGGCCCCTTGTTGCAGCACTCCCCCACTTTTTGCCTGATATTTGATGCTAACTTGACTAAGTGTGCTGGGATCCAGCTAACCAGGCCCCAGCACTTGTGTTTCCCTAAAACTGTACCATTGCTTCCACAATTGGCACACCCCTGGCACACCGCTAAGTACCTTGTAAAAGGTATCAGTGGTACCAAGGGCCCTGTGGCCAGGGAGGGTCCCTAAGGGCTGCAGCATGTACCGTGCCGTCCTACGGGACCCCTCAGCAAACACATGCACACCACCATTCCAGCTTGTGTGTGCTGATGGGGAGAAAAAGGTAAAGTCAGCATGGCATCCCTCTATGGGTTCCATGCCCACGAACCACTGCCTGTGGCATAGGTAGGTCACCCCTCTAGCAGGCCTTACAACCTTAACCATAGCTGCATGAGCAATACGCCCCTACAGTGTATATGCCCAATCTGGAGCCACAAGAATTACATCTTTCCAGTCGTTCCTGATCTTTTTGTAAACTTTGGGAAGGAGTGGTATAGACGGAAAGGCGTACAGGAGACCGGAGTGTAGGAAGCTGGCCCTGTGTATACTATACCAACATGAGGTATGGCGTGTACAGAGTCCAGAGGTTCCCCACAGGCTTAACAGAGGCTAAAGTAGATAATACTAATGCTCTCTTTTATTGTAGTGTGGTCGAGCAGTTAGACTTATCAGAGGGTAGTGCTAAGCATTTGTTGTACACATAGTCCGAGTGTGTGCCTCATTTATTGACCAACTCCAGGCTAATTCTTTTTATATAGCAAACATATATTTTGTTACTTTTTTACTAGCACCGCCATCGACCTTTACACCAGTTTTCCACATTATGCCTAGTGGAATTTTAGCTTTTGAGAAAATGCTAATGAAGGATGTGGATGCCCTCAGTAAGAAAAGAAGGTATATTAAATTTAACCTCGCATGTAATAAAAGCATGGCAATTAAAGATCTGAGCAGAAATACTGATGATGTAATCAATGCTGCGGACAAAGGGGGTGGAATAGTAATACAGGAAGTGACTAATTACCGGCAGGAGATTCTGGGTAAATTAGGTGATGCTACATTCTAAAGGAGGAGTGTAAGGGACCCTACAGGTGAACTTAAAAGCAAGATAGCAGAGATCACCAAGAAAGGATTGGAACAAGGGTTTTTGAGTGCCAATGAGTATTTATTTCTTTAAAAAGTACACCCCAGGTTACCAGTGATCTACACAGATACTCAAGAGATTGTTAAATCCACCAGGAAGACCAACTGTGTCTGGGTGAGGGTCAGTTTTAGAACCAGCGTGTCAGTACTTTGATTTCTTCCTGAAAACTTTTAGCATTAACAGAGGCTTACATTAGAGACAGTACGCATTTCATAAACTTGTTTAAAGAGTGCGCATCTGAAATATCTACTGACCTCATGGTAACGATGGATATACAGTCACTGTATACAAATATTCTGCAACCTTAAGTTCTTCGAGTAGTGACGTAAATACTAGACTCTAGAGCCCAGCGTGTTCAGGTTCGTACTTGGTTTCTGGTGTCATTAATGGAGGTTGCTTTAAAAAAGAATTATTTCTTGTTTGAGAACTGTTTCTACTTCTAAACTAAAGGAGTAGCGATGGGGGCAGGATTCGTACCGGATATAGCTAATTTGTTTATGGCGGATTATGAGACTCAACAGATTTTCAACATGGTTAATCCCTTTAGCGATAAGGTGTGGAGATGGACTAGGTACATATACGATGTCTTCCTAATTTGGAGAGGCACTTCTACAGACCTACAAATCTTTCATGCATGGCTCGATTCCAGGTCTCGTGATATACAATTCACTATGGACTAGTAACAACAGTATTCCATTTCTGAACTTAAAGGTAGGGGTGGAACTGGGTAAAATATTTGTGTCACTATATAGAAAACCCACGGAGAGGAGTTCTCTACTCCATTATAGCAGTGGCCACACCAGGAGTCTACGTGATAACTTGCCCTTTGGCCGATTCTTAAGGATACACAGACTAGTTTAAGGAAACAGATACACTCATAAGTAGATTGATCGAAAGAGGCTAACCCAAAAGGTTGGTCAAGCAGGCACAAAAAATGGCATGGTACAATCCTAGAGAATTCCTTTTGGATCCCAAGGACAGAGATAGAATGATGGACAAGTTGGTTTGTTTCACCACTTTTAATCCCAGTAACAAGATTGCCAAAATTGTGAAGCAACACCGGGGCTTAGTGGAGGATTATCTTACGAAACAAAAATGCCCCTTTTCTCATTTAAACATGGCAGGAACGTAAAAGATGCCCTAGTGAAACCTTGCTACCACGTACCACTCCACCGACCTTGTGTTCCTTATGGGGGCTCCCAGAGACTATGGGACACTTCAAATATGGTCATTGCCTAGCTTGTAAATGTAGCTACAACACAAATAATTTTACCTTTGGTGAGAAAGCGACTGACCTGAATTTTTTCAATAACTGTAATACCAAGGATTTTATCTGGTGTCCATGTTCATTGATGTATGTTGGTCAAACAATACAAAAGGTGGAATGCAGAATCCTACAACGCAGAAGTAGAATCAAATGTGGGACTGCAGGCGCACCACTAGTTGAACGTTACCGAAGACTACAACACAGCACTGAAGATTTAAAGTTTCAAGTTATTGAGAAGGTTTCCCTCGGCCCAATGGGAGGTGATAAGATCAACCTTCTGTGCCGATGAGAACTTTTTTGGATAGACAAAAGTGACACAATCGCTAGAGGTCTCGTTAAGGGAACCCGCCAGATGTTGAACCATCAGGGTAATTTCCTGATGTTCCAGTCGTATCCAGAGAAGTAGAACCTCCTGACAGAGGGGTCCAGGACCATACTCCGCCCTGTTTGTTGCAGTACCACATGGCGGTAGTATTGTCCGTGAACACCTGCATTACTTTCCCTTTGAGAGAGGGAAGAAATGCTTTCAATGCAAGCCTGATTGCCCGGAGCTCCAGAAGATTGATATGGAGCCCAGACTCCATCGGAGACCACAGGCCTCCGATCTCTGCCTCTCCCATGTGGCCGCCCCTACCCAGAAGTGACGTATTTGTCACTATTGAGAGATCTGGCTGGGGAAGGGAGAGGGATCTGCCATGGATCTAATGCAGATTCGAAAGCCATCAGTGCAGGTCTTTCAGTCCCTTCTGAGATCTGGACCATGTCGGAGAGATTCCCCTGATGCTGCACCCACTGGAACTTCAGGTCCCATTGCAGAGCCCGCAATGCCATCTGGCATTTGTTACTAGCAGTATGTAGGAAGCTATGAGGCCTAGCAGCCTCAGAGTCAGTCTCACCGAAACCCCAGACCGAGGCTGAAAGATCAGAATCATTGCCTGGATTGTCCTGAACTCGCTTTTCGGTAGGATAAACCTGAAACTGCACTGTGTCCAGAACAGCTCTGATGAAAGGGAGCGCCTGAGAGGGGGTCAGGTGTGACTTCAGCACGTTTATAGTGAACCCCAGCATGTGCAGGAGGTTTGCCGTAGTCTGGTGGGAGACGATGTTCTGGGGCAAGTCCGCCTTCAACAGCCAGTCGTCGAGGTAGGGGAAGACTGACACCCCTAACCTGCGTAGATGAGCTGCAACCACCGCCATCACTTTCGTGAACACCCGAGGGGTGCTGGTAAGGCCGAAGGGGAGCACGATAAACGGAAAGTGATCGTGACCTACCACGAATCGTAGGTAATGTCTGTGGCCAGGCAGGATAGGGATGTGGAAATAGGTGTCCTGCAAGCCCAACGCTACCATCCAGTCTCCTGGGTCCAAGGCAGACAGAACCTGAGCCAGGGTGAGCATTTTGAATTTCTCCTTATTGAGGTAGTAGTTCAGGTCTCAAAGGTCTAGGCTAGGACGTAAGCCCTTGTCATTTTTCGGGCACCAGAAAGTAGCGGGAATAACAACCACGACCTACTTCGGGCATGGGGCCCTTTTCTATACCTCCCTTGGCCAAGAGAGCAGCGACTTCCTGGCGGAGAAGTGCCAAATGATAGTATGGAAGGTGACTGCAGGATGGAGGCATGGCTGGTGGAGCAGATTCAAAAGGGAGGAGTAGCCCTTTCGAACGATCTGCAAAACCCACCTGTCCATAGTGATGGAATCCCATTGGGGCAGGTGATGGCGAATCCTGCCGCCGACTGGATAGGAGTGAGGGGACAAACTAGGAGGGTCTGGAGGCTGCAGCAGGGGCAGAGGTGGACTAGGCATACCTCTGGTTCCCTGTCCCACACCCACATGGGATTCCGCATCCCCCGGCCACGTAGAGGCTGGACAGCATGGGTGGCACAGTGGCTGGGTGGAGGACACGACATGGAGCCCCTTCCGTGGCCACGAAGGGGCCGAAAAGTGGACTGTGGGGGGGAGGGGTAGAGGAAAGACCAAAGGACCGAGCCGTAGCCCGGGAATCCTTGAATCAATCCAAGGCAGAGTCCGTTCTGTCTTCAAAGAGACAGAAACCATCAAAGGGCATGTCCATGAGTGACTGTTGGACATCCCCAGAAAAACTAGAAGTATGCAACCAGGCGTGACGTCTCAAGGCCACTGTCGTAGCAACCGATCTGCCCAGAAAATCGGTCATGTCCAGTCCACAACGGATTGTGCACTTTGCTGCATCTCTCCCATTGTTCACAGCTTGGGAGACGATAGCACGGGCCTCCTCCAGTATCTGCGGCAGGACTTGCGCAACCGTGTCCTATAAAGAGTGGGTATAGCAGCCCAAAAGGCATGCAGTGTTCACAGACCGCAGTGCAAAACTGGAAGAAGAAAACAACTTCTTACCAAACTGTTCCAGCCTATTTGATTCCCTGTCCGGGGGTGCAGAAGGGAAGCCTGGATGACAAAACTCCCAGGCGTGGGATGTTGGGACAGGAATTTAGGGCCGATGGTGGTGTGCGATAGTCCTATTCACAGGAGCCCCTGTGTTGAGTTTGAACCAGGTACCCAAAAGGACATCGGTGAGTGCTTCATTGAATGGCAAGAGGGGTTCTGAAGTGGAAGCCCCAGGCTGAAGCACCTCCGTCAGGAGATTAGACCTGACCTCTATAGTAGGAAGCCTAAGGCCAGAGACTTCAGCTGCCCTACTGACCACCATACCATAAGTCGCTCCCTCCGTCATAGCCAAGCCAGCGTCAGGACAAGTATCCAGACCAGGAGAAGTATCTAGACCACCTGCGTCGCCCAATTCCCGAGCTCAGGCCAAAGATGGGTCATCCTGGTATTTATAAGGGTCCAGAGAACCCTCCAATCCCTCCCCGAATTCGTACCCATAGGAAAAAGGGTCCAAATCCAACCTGGGGCAAATAGGCCCCATCGAAGACAATGGTGGCATTGGCCGACGCCGCTCTGACTCAGAGTCGTCTGGGATAAGGATCAGGTCGACGTCGATAGTGGGCACTACCGACGTCGGGAGCGTCAACAATCGACCCGGCACTGGGGAAGGTCTCAAGGGTCCAGATCCGCAAGCAGATCCGGAGGTGACCTCTGTGACTGCAGCTGAAGCCGCCGTCACGGAGCCAGAAGGCCCCTCAACCAAACCCCTTGGGCACAAAGGGGCTGTATCGGGTCGGTCCGCCCAAAGATGAGGCATGGCCTCATAGAACTCTTGATGCTGAGCGGGAAACTCTGAAGCGTGGAGCCGATCCAGACGCAGGCTCCAAGGACGGAGACCTTGAGCGTCGACAGTCTGAGAGCGATGGGATCTCTTCTACTTTTTCTTACCTGTACCCGAGGATTTAGAAGAAGACGAGTGGTGATGGCTCGGCGAATGGTCTTGAGATCTTCCTCTCGATCGAGACCGTGACTTACACGGAGTTGAGTGCCGGGCCGCCATTAGCTTTAGGGACCCTCCCTCCCCCCAAAAAAAAGCCTTCAGTTGCATGGCCCAGCACTCTAGCACAACTGAGTTGTGGTCGCGCTTGAGACACCACAGACAAACCCAATGAGGATCCGTCACCGACATGTGACAGTCCTCGCTCGGCTTGAAATCGGTCTTCGTGGACATCTTCGACACACCAAAAGTTCTCACAAAATTTTGACAAAACGGTCGAAGTCGGTCAAAAACAGACCAGGGTAGCTCTTGTCCAGATCAGCACATGGCGCGGAAAGAAAAGAACTCACGTCACTGCGCAAAGGCGGCGTCTATATAATACGCCCTACATCACTGGGACTACGATGCCAACGGAGTCGACCAACGTCACCTATCGTCGTGCAAGGGTATTGTTCAAAGAAAAATCTCCTAATCCAGTCTGGTGCTTGGGGGAAATTCTAAGGTAAGGAATCTGCAACTAGAATTCTCTACCAGATTAATATTGTACAATGTCTTGTACTGTTGGTTTGAAAGGGTCAACATTTTGTGGTTGAGAATAACAAACAAAATGTTTCCATTTTGCCACAGTGCATGGTCTAGTTGTAGGTTTGCATGCTTGTTTAAGGATATCCATACATTCTTGTGGTAATTGTAAATATTCAAATTCTATGACTTCAGGAGTCATATCGCTAGGTTGAGTGATTTGGGATTTGGATGTCTTGTTTGGCCCTGTTTTTATGTCAGGAGATCTGGTCTGTTGGGAAGTTTTTGATGCGGAGCAACAGAGTTCCAAAAGTGTTGTGTGCCATGGTTGACTTGCCCATGTAGGGGCCACTAAGATCACGTTTAGGGAAAATTGTTTTATCTTCCAGACTAGAAATGGTAAAAGTGGGAGCAAATATCTGTGACCAACCCATCCAAAGAGCATTGCCCTTGGACTGAGGGTGTGGGTACCTGGAGATGAAGTTTTGCCATTTTCTGTTTTGATATGTTGCAAACAGATCTATTTGCGGTGTTACCCACTTTTTGAAGTACTGTTGAAGGATTTGTGGTTGGAGTTCCCACTCGTGTGTTTGTTGCTGAATCCTGCTTAGTAGGTCTTCTAAGTGGTTGTCTGCCCCCGGGAAATATTGTGCCACTATGTGAATGCGGTGACGAATAGTCTATTTCCATATTGTTTGTGCAAGATGGGACAGTTAATGAGATTGTGCCCCCGTCCTCCTGTTTTTGAAGCTAGTACACGACAGTCATGTATTCTGTATGTATCAACACTGTCTTGTGTTGCAATTGTGAAAGGAATGCTTTCATTGCCAAGAATACTGTTTGCAGTTCCGGGTAACTGATATGAAGAGACCATTGAGTATTGTCCCATGTCTCCTGAATTGTGTGGCTGCAGAGATGAGCTCCCCAACCGTTATTTGAGGCATCTGTTGCAAGAGTGATCTGAGGCACGGGGTCTACAATGGGCCTACCTTTTGTAAGGTTTGTGATATTCCACCAATGTAGAGAGATAATGCTGGCAGTCCAACAACACTAGATCTTCCATTTGACCCTGTGCCTGAGACCATTGATGAGAGAGACACACTGTTGAAGAGGACGCATATGAAGTCTGGCATGAGGCACTATGGCAATGCAAGATGTCATCAACCGTAACAGTTTCATATCAGTTCTTACTGTGTATGTTTGGTTCTGTTTTAATGTAGCAATTGTCTGAAAAGCTTGGACTCTGGTTCAGTTGGGAAATGCTATTTCTGATTGTGCATTAAGGATAGCACCCAGATAGGGTTGCATTTGGAGAGGTTGCAGATGAAATTTGATGCAGTTTATTGTGAACCCCAGAGAGTGTAACAGACTAATTGTAGTTTGAGTGTGTTTTTGACACTGTGTGAATGAATTGGCTTTGATGAGCCAATCGTCCAAATAGGGGGAAACATGAATCTGTTTTTTTCTCATATGTACTGCAACCACTGCAGGACATTTTGGGAATACTCTGGGAGCAGTTGGGACTTCGAATGGTAATACTTTGAATTGGTAATGCTTTCCTGCAACTACATATCTTAGGTATTTGCAATGTGCAGGATGAATGGAAATGTGAAAGTAAGTGTCCTTTAGGTCTAAAGCTGTCATAAAGTCACCTAGTTGTAATAGGAGAATAACATTCTCAAGAGTGACAATATTAAAGTGTTCTAATAGGATGTAGTGGTTTAAGGGTCTGAGAACTAATATTGGTCTGAGAGAGCTGTATTTTTGGGGATTAGAAAATACAGGGAGTAACCTCCTGTTCCTTGGTATTGTAATAGTACTGGTTCTATAGCCCTTTTAGAAAGGGGGAATGTACTTCCTTTTTTAGAAGAGTGAGATGATGTTGTGAGAGTCTGAGTACGAGGGGGTATAGTTGGTGGAGTGGAAATGAACTCCAGCCAATAATCATTTTGGATAATTTGAAGTACCCATTGATCTGTGGTAATTTGAGTCCATTGGGGGTAAAAGAGTTGTAACCTTCCCCCTACATGAGGGGTGTGTGTTGGTATTGCTTGTTTTAAGTCATTGTTTAGTGACGGATGAGGAACCTCTAGATGTAGATGGTTTTCCTCTTCCCTTATTATTGTTTCCTCTATATGATCACCTAAAGTAACCTCTGGTGTATTAAGGGGTGGGTTTAGTTTGATTAGTGGAATGTTCTTGTAATGATGAGCTAAATCCACTTGCAAACCCTGCACAATGAAAAGTACCCAGTCTGTGCTGGCTTGTAAGGCTCCCATAGCTTTGGCAGTTTGATTATCTTTATTTATTTTTTCAAGTGTGGTATCCACTTGTGAACCAAATAAATGCTCTTTATCAAAGGGCATGTTTAAAACAAGACTGTTGTACCTCCGAACATATGGGCCAGGCATAGCGCCTTATGATGACGCTTGTAATACTGTGTGCTGCTGTATCAGCAATATCAAGCACACATCTAATGGCGTTGTTGGAAATTGTTTGTCCCTCATTTAAAATTTTTACCCCTCTTTTATCACGTTCTTCTGGTACGTACTGTAAAAATTCCTCCAAAGCGCCCCAGTGAGCTCTATCATAGCTTGTTAGTAAAGTGTGTGCATTTGCAATTCGCCAGTGATTGCCTGCTTGAGTTGCCACTCTTTCCTGCCACATAAAATTTTCTACTCTCTAGCAGGAGGTGTGTCTCCTGTAGATTGGCTATTAGTCCTTTTGCGTGCAGTAGAGGCAACAATAGAGTCTGGAAGGATTTGTGTTTTTATATATAAAGTATCAGTGGGTGCAGCCTAGTACCCTTTTTTTTTTTTTAAATCAACTCTGGGAGTGATAACCCTTGCTCTAACAGGCTCTTTAAATATTTCTTCTGCATGTCTGAGTATGCCTGAAGCATTGGAACAAAGTGACTTTCCTTATGTGTTGTGCCAAGGGTGTCAAATAAATAAATCTTCCTCTATTGGATCGGTGTAAATATGTACATTGTGAAATGCTGCTGCTCTAGCTAGAACCTGTTGATATGAGGTGGAATTCTCAGGTGGTGAAGTTCTAGCTGGGTAAAGATCTGGATCATTTGGTGTACAGGATCCGGATCATACTCATCCTATGAGTCGTTCATCTAATGCATCCTCTATATCTTGAGACCCACCAAGTGGTGGACTAGGTGGTGTGAACCCTGAAGGAGGGGGAGATGTTGGTGGAGGAGTATGTTGTGGAAAAGTAGGTGAAGAAGTTTGAGTATGAAAAGTAGTCTTTTATTTGGTAGTCTTTTTTGGAGATGAAGAGGAATAAAGACTCTCTTTGAAAGTTAATTTCCTTTTTTAAGGTGGCGGAAGTGATGTTATAATCCACCCTGATCCTTGATGAATCATCACACACTAATAAACAGTAAGAGGCATAAAAAGGTTAGGAAACTGTAAAATAGCAATATGCAATAGTAGCCCTAGGGGGTGCCTAAACCATATACTAAAAAAGGGGAATGCGAACACAGGGCCCCTATCTAGGTAAGTAAATCGTGTAGAGGGGAGCTGGGAGTACTACGAAACCACACAGATAAGTAATTCCGTACCCCCCAGCGACCAGGAATGGAGTTTTAAAACACTGGAATTTTCCTAAAACCACTGCCAAAGATGAAAAGAAGACACATAGAACAGCTTGCATGGAACCAATTGTGGAAAACCGAAGATGGAGACCTGTGAAGAGAGGGGACCAAGTCCAGAAGTGTCTGTGGAGTCCAGAAGGAGTAGGAGATACTACCCACCCAGAGATACCACAAAGAAGGAAGCCAGGACAGCACTGCAGTTCCTGATGCATGCAAAAGGTGTCCCACGCTGGAAGCTGGATTGCAGAAGGGTGTTGGTGAAGGATTTCCACCAACAAGCCTTGGCAAAGGCAAATTCGCGGTTGGAGGAAAAGAGATGCAGCCAGGGACCAGCAAGGTCCAGGAGGACTCTACCTAGGAGGGGGAGTCACAGGGGGACCTCCGTGTCACAGAAGGCCCCCAGGAGCGGAGGCAGCACCCACAGGTGTCCCACAGGACACGGTCACAGAAGTCACTGAAGCAGCCCACACAGCACCACAGATGTTGCTCTCATCACCGGAGAACCATGCAGTGGCCCAGGCGTTACAGGAGGGAGTGCTGGGGGCTGGAGCTACATGTCGCCTGAAGTTCCCCTTCGAGGTGAAGCAAACAAGCCTTGGCAGGACACGGTGCACGGGGGTGCTGTCTTGCGTGGAGTGGAAATGACTTACCACCACCAAAGTGCGAGCTGGTAGAGAAGACAAAGGGAGACTCTCCGGACCACCACCTGCGATGCAGGACCGACGCCACTCAGGATGAGGGGAGATCCATGCAGCAGGTCATCGATGCAGCCACGTGCCTGTAGTTACAGGGGAGTAATGCCTTTACCCCAAAGGAGATTCCGTCTTCTTCTTGTGCAGGCTGAAGAGTTGCAGTCTTCTGAGGATGCACAGCCAGAGAAATGTTGCACAGCTGGCAGTAGTTCCAGATACAGTGTTGCAGAAGATTCTTCCTCGTGGATCTGCAGCTTGTCGGTTCCTTGAGGGTCCTGTTGCTGTTCCTGACGCCAGAAGTCGAAGCACAGGTTGCAGAGGAGTCCTGCTTGAGTCTTGCAAGCCGAATCTGAGGACCCACCCCAGAGGGAGACCCTATGTAGCCCACAGAGGAGGCTTGGTCACGTAACCAAGTAACTACCTATCACAGGGTGCCTCTGACTTCACCTGCCTGGCCTTGCCACTCAGATGCTCCCAGAGGTCCCTACCAACCTTGGAATCAAGATGACAGAACCCAGGGACCCTCTGGAGGAGCTCTGAGCACCACACCTGGGTTGGTGATGAAGAAGGGAGTGGTCACTTCCCTTTCCAGTGTCCAGTTTCGCGCCAGAGCAGGGACTGGGGTACCCTGAACCGATGTAGACTGCTCATGCAAGGAGGGCACCAAATGTGCCCTTCAAAGTATTGCCAGTGGCCTGGGGAGGCTACCCCTCCCAAGCCTGTAACACCCATTTCCAAAGGGAGAGGGCGTACCCCTCTCCCAAAGGAAATCCTTTCTTCTGCTTTCCTGGGCTTGAGCTTCTCAAGCAGCAGGAGGGCAGAAATCTATCTGAGGTGGGGCAGCAGCTGGGCTGCCGGGAAAACCCTTTAAGACTGGTGGTAGCAATGCTGGGGGTTCTCTAAGGATCCCCCAGAGAGCATGGAATCATACTTCCTATACTTGCAACAGTGTTGGGGTATGATTCCCACATGTTTGATACCAAACATGCCTAGGTTCAAAGTTACCATTATGTAGCTGGATATAGGTAGTGAGTGACCTATGTCCAGTACATATATAAAATAGCATGTCTGCACTCACTAAGTCCAGTAAAATGGGGCTGGAGTTCGTGGGGGCACCTCTGCTAGTACAGGGGTGCCCTCACACACAGGTAACTGCACCCGGCCCTCTGGGCTGAGAGGGCCTACCAAAGGGGTGACTTACAGTGAGGTGCTGCAGTGACCTGTAGTGAAACCCGGTTCACACAGACTGCAATGGCAGGCCTACAGAACCCTTTGCATGTTATCCCTATGGGTGGCAGAATAACTGCTACAGCCCATAGGGATCCCCTAGAATCCCTATGTCCTGGGTACCTATGTACCATATACTAGGGACTTACATGGGGGACCAGTATGCCAATTGTGGGGAAAAAGGTACAATTTGGAGGAGAGAGCAAAGTTACTAGGGTCCTGGTTAGCAGGAACCCAGTAAATACAGTCACACACAGTCAAACATACTGACAACAGGTGGAAAATGTGGGTAACTATACAAATTAAGAGGGCACTTTCCTACAGTCTCCTAGATGGGATTTCAGTAAGTGTATCAAATAGCATACTATTTGTTGTCCCATGGGAACTCAAGGGTCTATGTGCTGCTCTGGACAATAATGGACAATACTTTGTCACTTAGCTGTGTAGAAAGCTCTAGTGGTTGGTCGGCCTGACTCAGAATGTCCATGAACTATAGAGGTAACTAAGTACCCAAACTGACTCCAGGAGCCAAATTCCAAGTTTGAGTTGTTTAGGATGCTTGACCCTTCCTCTTGTGAGGTACTCAGGAAAACTCTAGAAGTGCTGCGCACCAGGATTGTCGTGCCCATGTGGGAGCTACTAGAATCATCTAGAGCAATATCTGTTTGAGGTTCCTGACAAGATATGGAACGAGTAGGAGAGGTGGAAAAGAGTAGGCAAACATCCCTGACCAATTAATCCATAGTGCATTGCCCATGAACTGTGAATTGTGGTACCTGAAGGCGAAGTGTTGAACCTCTGCGTTTTCTGCTGTGGTGAACAGAGTTCCCACCCATAAATATGTTGCTGTGCCCTGTTTAGCAGGTCTGCCACTGAATTGTCCGCCTCCCGGGGATATTCTGCCACAAGGTGGATATGATGGCAAATGGCCCAGTGCCAAATCTCCTGTACTAAGCAAGACAACTGGGTTGAGGATGTACCTCCTTGTTTTTGGATGTAATACATAGCAATCATGTCGTGCCCTGACCAAAGCACCTGCTGCTCCTAAGGTGCAAATCAGAAGAGTTTAGGTTGTAATTAGCCATGCACCGACACGATTTTTTAAAAACAAATTTGAATCATCCAATATCTCTTTCCAATGATGCCTTTATTTTCTTCAATAAACAAGACAACGGCCAACGAGTTTCATTCACCATCTGTGAACTTCCTCAGGGCATAAAAAAAATCTCTCAGCAATGTGATGCACTATAATCACCCCATATACCAGACCTCACAATCAAACATATTCCAGCATAATATGCCTTCTATGCCACGTGTCTTGCTGAGTGTTTGTAATATCTATGTGAGCCGCTTATCATGGTGTTATCAGGAGTTACTATATGGCGCATAAAAGGCATATTATGCTGGATTATGTTTGAATTGCTGGCACCAAAGGGTGTGCAGCACTGATGATTTCAATGTAGTTGAGGACTGTGCAGGTGTCAATGGCTTTGTCTGCACCAAAAACTGCTATGTGGGCTGTGCGTCTCTTCCAAGTTTGCCCTGTGGCCTTGAGCCCATTTGGGATGGATGGATACAATATTGTCTTGGCTTCGGTGCGCACTCTCAGTGTCGACCAGAACCCATAGACTGTGGCACACCAAGGCAGTGGTGGGAAGGTGCTGTTTCTTGTATGTGAGGCTCTGGTGACCCTGAGTACTCACCGCCCTCTAACTGGTCTTCATCTTGGTGCTGGATCCCATGTCCGTGCACTCCTTAAGGAATTCCAAGGGTGGAGGCAATGGTTCATTTTGACCCTCTTCTTTGCGACAAATCATGCATTGCAGGGCGGACTGCATAAGATGGCACTACATTTGTCCCCGTCTTCCTCGGCGCCGGTCCAGACTTCCTCCTCTGCCACCATCTCAATATTGTGAGCTAGATGTCTGTTGCATGGCAGCAAAGGATCTTGTTCTTGTACAGATTGCGCAATCCTGTTCCTAGTGCTCAGACGAGAAAAATTTTGCAGATGTTATGCTGATCCGAATATGCATACTTTGCTCCGCACTGTGGGCACTTTTGAAATAGTCTCTCTCTCTTACCTTCTATCACCAGAGCCGAGCATTCTCAGCAGTGCTGAGGAAGGGGTATGTACAAGGCAGCCATTTCGGTAGACAAAGCAATGAAGGTAGCTGGATGCAAATTCAATGGTCAATGAAGTTAATTGAGAACAGGAAGCTAGAATCGGCGTGGAGATGCTGCTCCAAGTCTGTTGAACGTTGAAAACTTGTGAAAGCCCTGAAGTAACATGGAGCTCCAGCACTATCCGTCTGAACCAGATGACAAAAAATGTATCTAACAATGAAGCCATTGACCACCGCAATTACTGGTGAAATAAAATGTACTTCTTTTGAAGAGTGATTCCTAGTGGGTCGCAAAGCGACCTACCACAATTTGCGACCCATTGAGAATTGCAGCCATCACAGAGAGGGTGGGGTGCTGATGTCAAGGACCACCATGTCTTCAACTGCTTTTTAAATAATGCTAACTTTTTTTTTTTTTTTTTTTTTTTTAAATGCAGCCTGTTTTCCTTAAAGGAAAACAAGATGTGTGTATGTGTGTAGGAAGTTGGCTCTGTATATACTATCTCAACGTGAGAGATAGTGTGCAAAGAGTCCAGGGTTTCCCCTTAGAGGTTGATAGTGGCAATAATAGATAATACTAATGCTCTATTTGTGGTAGTGTGGTCGAGCAGTTAGGCTTATCAGAGGGTAGTGTTAAGTATTTGTTGTACACACACAGGCAATACATGAGAACACACTGTAAGGAAATGCCTCCTTGGCATGGTTGCCCCCTGACTTTTTGCCTTTGCTGATGCTATGTTTACAATTGAAAGTGTGCTGAGGCCTGCTAACCAGGCCCCAGCACCAGTGTTCTTTCCCTAACCTGTACTTTTGTATCCACAATTGGCAGACCCTGGCATCCAGATAAGTCCCTTGTAACTGGTACTTCTAGTACCAAGGGCCCTGATGCCAAGGAAGGTCTCTAAGGGCTGCAGCATGTCTTATGCCACCCTGGAGACCTCTCACTCAGCACAGACACACTGCTTGCCAGCTTGTGTGTGCTAGTGAGAACAAAACGAGTAAGTCGACATGGCACTCCCCTCAGGGTGCCATGCCAGCCTCTCACTGCCTATGCAGTATAGGTAAGACACCCCTCTAGCAGGCCTTACAGCCCTAAGGCAGGGTGCACTATACCATAGGTGAGGGTACCAGTGCATGAGCATGGTACCCCTACAGTGTCTAAACAAAACCTTAGACATTGTAAGTGCAGGGTAGCCATAAGAGTATATGGTCTGGGAGTCTGTCAAACACGAACTCCACAGCACCATAATGGCTACACTGAAAACTGGGAAGTTTGGTATCAAACTTCTCAGCACAATAAATGCACACTGATGCCAGTGTACATTTTATTGTAAAATACACCACAGAGGGCACCTTAGAGGTGCCCCCTGAAACTTAACCGACTGTCTGTGTAGGCTGACTAGTTCCAGCAGCCTGCCACACTAGAGACATGTTGCTGGCCCCATGGGGAGAGTGCCTTTGTCACTCTGAGGCCAGGAACAAAGCCTGCACTGGGTGGAGATGCTAACACCTCCCCCAGGCAGGAGCTGTAACACCTGGCGGTGAGCCTCAAAGGCTCACCCCTTTGTCACAGCCCAGCAGGGCACTCCAGCTTAGTGGAGTTGCCCGCCCCCTCCGGCCACGGCCCCCACTTTTGGCGGCAAGGCTGGAGGGAACAAAGAAAGCAACAAGGAGGAGTCACTGCCCAGTCAGGACAGCCCCTAAGGTGTCCTGAGCTGAGGTGACTCTGACTTTTAGAAATCCTCCATCTTGCAGATGGAGGATTCCCCCAATAGGGTTAGGATTGTGACCCCCTCCCCTTGGGAGGAGGCACAAAGAGGGTGTACCCACCCTCAGGGCTAGTAGCCATTGGCTACTAACCCCCCAGACCTAAACACGCCCTTAAATTTTGTATTTAAGGGCTACCCTGAACCCTAGAAAATTAGATTCCTGCAACTACAAGAAGAAGGACTGCCTAGCTGAAAACCCCTGCAGAGGAAGACCAGAAGACGACAACTGCCTTGGCTCCAGAAACTCACCGGCCTGTCTCCTGCCTTCCAAAGATCCTGCTCCAGCGACGCCTTCCAAAGGGACCAGCGACCTCGACATCCTCTGAGGACTGCCCCTGCTTCGAAAAGACAAGAAACTCCCGAGGACAGCGGACCTGCTCCAAGAAAAGCTGCAACTTTGTTTCCAGCAGCTTTAAAGAACCCTGCAAGCTCCCCGCAAAAGGCGTGAGACTTGCAACACTGCACCCGGCGACCCCGACTCGGCTGGTGGCGATCCAACACCTCAGGAGGGACCCCAGGACTACTCTAAGACTGAGTACAAAAACCTGTCCCCCCTGAGCCCCCACAGCGCCGCCTGCAGAGGGAATCCCGAGGCTTCCCCTGACCGCGACTCTTTGAGTCCCAAGTCCCGACACCTGGGAGAGACCCTGCACCCGCAGCCCCCAGGACCTGAAGGACCGGACTTTCACTGGAGGAGTGACCCCCAGGAGTCCCTCTCCCTTGACCAAGTGGAGGTTTCCCCGAGGAACCCCCCCCCTTGCCTGCCTGCAGCGCTGAAGAGATCCCGAGATCTCTCATAGACTAACATTGCGAACCCGACGCTTGTCTCTACACTGCACCCGGCCGCCCCCGCGCCGCTGAGGGTGAAATTTCTGTGTGGGCTTGTGTCCCCCCCGGTGCCCTACAAAACCCCCCTGGTCTGCCCTCCGAAGACGCGGGTACTTACCTGCAAGCAGACCGGAACCGGGGCACCCCCTTCTCTCCATTCTAGCCTATGCGTTTTGGGCACCACTTTGAACTCTGCACCTGACCGGCCCTGAGCTGCTGGTGTGGTGACTTTGGGGTTGCTCTGAACCCCCAACGGTGGGCTACCTTGGACCAAGAACTAAGCCCTGTAAGTGTCTTACTTACCTGGTTAACCTAACAAATACTTACCTCCCCTAGGAACTGTGAAAATTGCACTGTGTCCACTTTTAAAACAGCTATTTGTGAATAACTTGAAAAGTATACATGCAATTTTGATGATTTGAAGTTCCTAAAGTACTTACCTGCAATACCTTTCGAATGAGATATTACATGTAGAATTTGAACCGGTGGTTCTTAAAATAAACTAAGAAAAGATATTTTTCTATATAAAAACCTATTGGCTGGATTTGTCTTTGAGTGTGTGTACCTCATTTATTGTCTATGTGTATGTACAACAAATGCTTAACACTACTCCTTGGATAAGCCTACTGCTCGACCACACTACCACAAAATAGAGCATTAGTATTATCTCTTTTTGCCACTATCTTACCTCTAAGGGGAACCCTTGGACTCTGTGCATACTAATCCTTACTTTGAAATAGTGCATACAGAGCCAACTTCCTACATTGGTGGATCAGCGGTGGGGTACAAGACTTTGCATTTGCTGGACTACTCAGCCAATACCTGATCACAAGACAAATTCCAAAATTGTCATTAGAAATTGATTTTTGCAATTTGAAATTTTTCTAAATTCTTAAAAGTCCTGCTAGGGCCTTGTGTGTTAAGTCCCTGTTTAGCATTGTCTTTTAGAGTTTAAAAGTTTGTTAAAAGTTTGAAATTAGATCCTAGAAACAGTTTTAGATTCTTTAAAAAGTCTTCCAACTTTTAGCAAAATAATGTCTGATACAGAGATGAATGTGGTGGAACTCGACACCACACCTTACCTCCATCTTAAGATGAGGGAGCTAAGGTCTCTCTGTAATATCAAAAAAATAACCATTGGCTCCAGACCTACCAAAATTCAGCTCCAGGAGCTGTTGGCAGAGTTTGAAAAAGCCAACCCCTCTGATGATGACCTCACAGAGGAAGAAATTAGTGACTTGGAGGCCAATGTCCCTCCTCCAGTCCTAAATAGGGAGAACAGGACCCCTCAAGTCCTGTCTCCAACTGTGTTAGTCAGAAATGGTGAGTCCCTCACAGGAGGGTCCCACATTTCTGAAATCACTGAGGATGCTCTCAGTGAAGATGACCTCCTGTTAGCCAGGATGGCCAAAAGATTGGCTTTGGAGAGACAGCTTCTAGCCATAGAAAGGGAAAGACAAGAGATGGGCCTAGGTCCCATCAATGGTGGCAGCAATATAAATAGGGTCAGAGATTCTCCTGACATGTTAAAAATCCCCAAAGGGATTGTGACAAAATTTGAAGATGGTGATGACATCACCAAGTGGTTCACAGCTTTTGAGAGGGCTTGTGTAACCAGAAAAGTGAACAGATCTCACTGGGGTGCTCTCCTTTGGGAAATGTTCACTGGAAAGTGTAGGGATAGACTCCTCACACTCTCTGGAAAAGATGCAGAATCTTATGACCTCATGAAGGGTACCCTGATTGAGGGCTTTGGATTCTCCACTGAGGAGTACAGGATTAGGTTCAGGGGGGCTCAAAAATCCTCGAGCCAGACCTGGGTTGACTTTGTTGACTACTCAGTGAAAACACTAGATGGTTGGATTCAAGGCAGTGGTGTAAGTAATTATGATGGGCTGTACAATTTATTTGTGAAAGAACACCTGTTAAGTAATTGTTTCAATGATAAACTGCATCAGCATCTGGTAGACCTAGGACCAATTTCTCCCCAAGAATTGGGAAAGAAGGCGGACCATTGGGTCAAGACAAGGGTGTCCAAGACTTCAACAGGGGGTGACCAAAAGAAAGGGGTCACAAAGACTCCCCAGGGGAAGGGTGATGAGACAACCAAAACTAAAAATAGTAAAGAGTCTTCTACAGGCCCCCAAAAACCTGCACAGGAGGGTGGGCCCAGAGCCTCTTCACAAAACAATGGGTACAAGGGTAAAAACTTTGATCCCAAAAAGGCCTGGTGTCATAGCTGTAAACAGCATGGACACCAAACTGGAGACAAGGCCTGTCCCAAGAAAGGTTCCACTCCAAACTCCCATCCAGGTAACACTGGTATGGCTAGTCTCCAAGTGGGATCAACAGTGTGCCCAGAGCAAATCAGGGTCCACACTGAAGCTACTCTAGTTTCTGAGGGTGGGGTGGATTTAGCCACACTAGCTGTCTGGCCGCCTAACATGCAAAAATACAGACAGCAACTCTTAATTAATGGGACTAGAATAGAGGGCCTGAGGGATACAGGTGCCAGTGTCACCATGGTGACAGAGAAACTGGTTTCCCCTGGCCAATACCTGACTGGAAAAACTTACACAGTCACCAACGCTGACAATCAGAGAAAAGTACATCCCATGGCAATGGTTACTTTAGAATGGGGAGGGGTCAATGGCCTGAAACAGGTGGTGGTCTCCTCAAATATCCCAGTGGACTGTCTGCTTGGAAATGACCTGGAGTCCTCAGCATGGGCTGGGGTAGAACTAAAAACCCATGCAGCAATGCTGGGTATCCCTGAACTGGTGTGTGTGAAAACCAGAGCACAATGCAAGGCACAGGGTGAACAAGTAGAGCTGGAGTCTGGAAGAATGGCCCAGCCTACCAAGAGGAAAGGAAAGTCAGTTGGGAAACCAACTGCAACACAGCAAAAGAAAGGGAACCTCTCTTCTCAGGAAGAAGTTCTGCCCTCTGAGGGAACTGAGCCTTTGGAGCTTGAACCTTATCAGGTTGAGCTCTTAGGCCCAGGGGGACCCTCAAGGGAGGAGCTGTGTAAGGGACAAGAAACCTGTCCCTCTCTTGAAGGCCTTAGGCAGCAAGCTGCTGAAGAGTCCAAAGGCAAGAAAAATGGAACGCATAGGGTCTATTGGGAAGATGGACTCCTGTACACTGAGGCCAGAGACCCCAAACCTGGTGCCACTAGGAGAGTGGTAGTGCCTCAGCTGTTCAGAGAGTTCATCCTAACATTGGCCCATGACATTCCCCTTGCTGGACATTTGGGACAAACCAAGACGTGGGAGAGGTTAGTCAACCACTTCTACTGGCCCAATATGTCCAACATGGTTAAGGAGTTTTGCCTCTCCTGCCCCACCTGTCAAGCCAGTGGTAAGACAGGTGGGCATCCAAAGGCCCCCCTCATTCCACTTCCAGTGGTGGGGGTTCCCTTTGAAAGAGTGGGTGTGGACATAGTTGGTCCACTAGAACCTCCCACAGCCTCAGGAAATCTGTATATCCTGGTAGTAGTGGATCATGCTACCAGGTATCCTGAAGCTATTCCCCTTAGGTCGACTACTGCCCCTGCAGTAGCCAAGGCCCTCATTGGTATTTTTACCAGAGTGGGTTTCCCTAAGGAGGTGGTGTCTGACAGAGGTACCAACTTCATGTCAGCATACCTAAAGCACATGTGGAATGAGTGTGGAGTGACTTATAAATTCACTACACCCTACCATCCACAAACTAATGGCTTAGTTGAGAGATTCAACAAGACATTAAAAGGCATGATCATGGGGCTCCCAGAAAAACTCAAAAGGAGATGGGATGTCCTCTTGCCATGTCTGCTTTTCGCTTACAGAGAGGTGCCACAGAAGGGAGTAGGATTCTCACCCTTTGAACTTCTGTTTGGTCATCCTGTAAGGGGACCACTTGCTCTTGTTAAAGAAGGCTGGGAGAGACCTCTCCATGAGCCTAAACAGGACATAGTGGACTATGTACTTGGCCTTCGCTCTAGAATGGCAGAGTACATGGAAAAGGCAACCAAAAACCTTGAGGCCAGCCAACAACTCCAGAAGTTTTGGTATGACCAAAAGGCTGCACTGGTTGAGTTCCAACCAGGGCAGAAAGTCTGGGTTCTGGAGCCTGTGGCTCCCAGGGCACTCCAGGACAAATGGAGTGGCCCTTACCCAGTGCTAGAGAGGAAGAGTCAGGTCACCTACCTGGTGGACCTGGGCACAAGCAGGAGCCCCAAGAGGGTGATCCATGTGAACCGCCTTAAGCTCTTCCATGACAGGGCTGATGTGAATCTGTTAATGGTAACAGATGAGGATCAGGAGGCTGAGAGTGAACCTCTCCCTGATCTTCTGTCATCAGACCCAAAAGATGGCACAGTAGATGGAGTGATCTACTCAGACACCCTCTCTGGCCAACAGCAAGCTGATTGTAGGAGAGTCCTACAACAGTTTCCTGAACTCTTCTCCTTAACCCCTGGTCAGACACACCTGTGTACCCATGATGTGGACACAGGAGACAGCATGCCTGTCAAAAACAAAATCTTTAGACAATCTGACCATGTTAAGGAAAGCATCAAGGTGGAAGTCCACAAGATGCTGGAATTGGGAGTGATTGAGCGCTCTGACAGCCCCTGGGCTAGCCCAGTGGTCTTAGTCCCCAAACCTCACACCAAAGATGGGAAGAAAGAAATGAGGTTTTGTGTGGACTACAGAGGGCTCAACTCTGTCACCAAGACAGATGCCCATCCAATTCCAAGAGCTGATGAGCTCATTGATAAATTAGGTGCTGCCAAATTCCTAAGTACCTTTGACTTGACAGCAGGGTACTGGCAAATAAAAATGGCACCTGGAGCAAAAGAAAAGACAGCATTCTCCACACCTGATGGGCATTATCAGTTTACTGTTATGCCCTTTGGTTTAAAGAATGCCCCTGCCACCTTCCAAAGGTTGGTGAATCAAGTCCTTGCTGGCTTGGAGTCCTTTAGCACAGCTTATCTTGATGATATTGCTGTCTTCAGCTCTACCTGGCAGGATCACCTGGTCCACCTGAAGAAGGTTTTGAAGGCTCTGCAATCTGCAGGCCTCTCTATCAAGGCATCCAAATGCCAGATAGGGCAGGGAACTGTGGTTTACTTGGGACACCTTGTAGGTGGAGGCCAAGTTCAGCCACTCCAACCCAAGATCCAGACTATTCTGGACTGGGTAGCTCCAAAAACCCAGACTCAAGTCAGGGCATTCCTTGGCTTGACTGGGTATTACAGGAGGTTTGTGAAGGGATATGGATCCATTGTGACAGCCCTCACTGAACTCACCTCCAAGAAAATGCCCAAGAAAGTGAACTGGACTGTGGAATGCCAACAGGCCTTTGACACCCTGAAACAAGCAATGTGCTCAGCACCAGTTCTAAAAGCTCCAGATTATTCTAAGCAGTTCATTGTGCAGACTGATGCCTCTGAACATGGGATAGGGGCAGTTTTGTCCCAAACAAATGATGATGGCCTTGACCAGCCTGTTGCTTTCATTAGCAGTAGGTTACTCCCCAGGGAGCAGCGTTGGAGTGCCATTGAGAGGGAGGCCTTTGCTGTGGTTTGGTCCCTGAAGAAGCTGAGACCATACCTCTTTGGGACTCACTTCCTAGTTCAAACTGACCACAGACCTCTCAAATGGCTGATGCAAATGAAAGGTGAAAATCCTAAACTGTTGAGGTGGTCCATCTCCCTACAGGGAATGGACTTTATAGTGGAACACAGACCTGGGACTGCCCATGCCAATGCAGATGGCCTTTCCAGGTTCTTCCACTTAGAAAATGAAGACTCTCTTGGGAAAGGTTAGTCTCATCCTCTTTCGTTTGGGGGGGGGGTTGTGTAAGGAAATGCCTCCTTGGCATGGTTGCCCCCTGACTTTTTGCCTTTGCTGATGCTATGTTTACAATTGAAAGTGTGCTGAGGCCTGCTAACCAGGCCCCAGCACCAGTGTTCTTTCCCTAACCTGTACTTTTGTATCCACAATTGGCAGACCCTGGCATCCAGATAAGTCCCTTGTAACTGGTACTTCTAGTACCAAGGGCCCTGATGCCAAGGAAGGTCTCTAAGGGCTGCAGCATGTCTTATGCCACCCTGGAGACCTCTCACTCAGCACAGACACACTGCTTGCCAGCTTGTGTGTGCTAGTGAGAACAAAACGAGTAAGTCGACATGGCACTCCCCTCAGGGTGCCATGCCAGCCTCTCACTGCCTATGCAGTATAGGTAAGACACCCCTCTAGCAGGCCTTACAGCCCTAAGGCAGGGTGCACTATACCATAGGTGAGGGTACCAGTGCATGAGCATGGTACCCCTACAGTGTCTAAACAAAACCTTAGACATTGTAAGTGCAGGGTAGCCATAAGAGTATATGGTCTGGGAGTCTGTCAAACACGAACTCCACAGCACCATAATGGCTACACTGAAAACTGGGAAGTTTGGTATCAAACTTCTCAGCACAATAAATGCACACTGATGCCAGTGTACATTTTATTGTAAAATACACCACAGAGGGCACCTTAGAGGTGCCCCCTGAAACTTAACCGACTGTCTGTGTAGGCTGACTAGTTCCAGCAGCCTGCCACACTAGAGACATGTTGCTGGCCCCATGGGGAGAGTGCCTTTGTCACTCTGAGGCCAGGAACAAAGCCTGCACTGGGTGGAGATGTTAACACCTCCCCCAGGCAGGAGCTGTAACACCTGGCGGTGAGCCTCAAAGGCTCACCCCTTTGTCACAGCCCAGCAGGGCACTCCAGCTTAGTGGAGTTGCCCGCCCCCTCCGGCCACGGCCCCCACTTTTGGCGGCAAGGCTGGAGGGAACAAAGAAAGCAACAAGGAGGAGTCACTGGCCAGTCAGGACAGCCCCTAAGGTGTCCTGAGCTGAGGTGACTCTGACTTTTAGAAATCCTCCATCTTGCAGATGGAGGATTCCCCCAATAGGGTTAGGATTGTGACCCCCTCCCCTTGGGAGGAGGCACAAAGAGGGTGTACCCACCCTCAGGGCTAGTAGCCATTGGCTACTAACCCCCCAGAACTAAACACGCCCTTAAATTTTGTATTTAAGGGCTACCCTGAACCCTAGAAAAATAGATTCCTGCAACTACAAGAAGAAGGACTGCCTAGCTGAAAACCCCTGCAGAGGAAGACCAGAAGACGACAACTGCCTTGGCTCCAGAAACTCACCGGCCTGTCTCCTGCCTTCCAAAGATCCTGCTCCAGCGACGCCTTCCAAAGGGACCAGCGACCTCGACATCCTCTGAGGACTGCCCCTGCTTCGAAAAGACAAGAAACTCCCGAGGACAGCGGACCTGCTCCAAGAAAAGCTGCAACTTTGTTTCCAGCAGCTTTAAAGAACCCTGCAAGCTCCCCGCAAAAGGCGTGAGACTTGCAACACTGCACCCGGCGACCCCGACTCGGCTGGTGGCGATCCATCACCTCAGGAGGGACCCCAGGACTACTCTAAGACTGTGAGTACAAAAACCTGTCCCCCCTGAGCCCCCACAGCGCCGCCTGCAGAGGGAATCCCGAGGCTTCCCCTGACCGCGACTCTTTGAGTCCCAAGTCCCGACACCTGGGAGAGACCCTGCACCCGCAGCCCCCAGGACCTGAAGGACCGGACTTTCACTGGAGGAGTGACCCCCAGGAGTCCCTCTCCCTTGACCAAGTGGAGGTTTCCCCGAGGAACCCCCCCCTTGCCTGCCTGCAGCGCTGAAGAGATCCCGAGATCTCTCATAGACTAAAATTGCGAACCCGACGCTTGTCTCTACACTGCACCCGGCCGCCCCCGCGCCGCTGAGGGTGAAATTTCTGTGTGGGCTTGTGTCCCCCCGGTGCCCTACAAAACCCCCCTGGTCTGCCCTCCGAAGACGCGGGTACTTACCTGCAAGCAGACCGGAACCGGGGCACCCCCTTCTCTCCATTCTAGCCTATGCGTTTTGGGCACCACTTTGAACTCTGCACCTGACCGGCCCTGAGCTGCTGGTGTGGTGACTTTGGGGTTGCTCTGAACCCCCAACGGTGGGCTACCTTGGACCAAGAACTGAACCCTGTAAGTGTCTTACTTACCTGGTAAAACTAACCAAAACTTACCTCCCCCAGGAACTGTGAAAATTGCACTGTGTCCACTTTTAAAATAGCTATTTGTGAATAACTTGAAAAGTATACATGCAATTGAAATAATTCAAAGTTCCTAATGTACTTACCTGCAATACCTTTCAAACAAGATATTACATGTTAAATTTGAACCTGTGGTTCTTAAAATAAACTAAGAAAATATATTTTTCTATAACAAAACCTATTGGCTGGATTTGTCTTTGAGTGTGTGTACCTCATTTATTGTCTATGTGTATGTACAACAAATGCTTAACACTACTCCTTGGATAAGCCTACTGCTCGACCACACTACCACAAAATAGAGCATTAGTATTATCTCTTTTTGCCACTATCTTACCTCTAAGGGGAACCCTTGGACTCTGTGCATACTATTCCTTACTTTGAAATAGTGCATACAGAGCCAACTTCCTACACACACACTCAAAGACTTAACTCCAGGCCAATAGTTTTTTTTATAGAAAATATCTTTTCTTAATGGATTTTAGAAACACAAGATTCAGATATCAAGTAAGTACATACATTGTAAGGTACGTGGCATAGGTAAATGTAGAACTTTGAAGTAAAACAGTAATGTACACAGTTTGGCATAAAATAACAATAAGCTATTTTAAAAGTGGACACTGCAAAATTCAACAGTTCCTGGGGAAGGTAAGTACAAGTTGGTTTAGCAGGTCTAAGTAAAACACTTACCAGTTCAGTCTCCAGGGCATAGGCAACCCACTGACTATGGGTGCTCCGGTTCCAGTCTGCTAGCAGGTAAGTACATGCGTCCTCGGGGAGCAGACCGGGGGGGGAGGTGCGGGGCGCGGAGGTTTGTAGAGCACTGGGGGTGTCGCAAACAGGCCCACAAAATACACGCTCAGCGGCACAGGGGCGGCTGTGTGCAGTGTGCAAATTAGGTGTCTGGTTTTACATTGAAATCAATGGAGGGACCCGGGGGTCACTCTGGTGATGCACATGGGGGCTTATCGGGGCAGCCACCGACTGGACAAACATGAAGGCCGCCTGCTGGTCACTCCTGCACCGGTAGTTGGTTCCTCTCAGGCCTGGGGGCTGCGGGTGCAGTGCTTCTTCCAGGCATCAGGTTCTTTGTTACCGGGCAGTCGCGGTCAGGGAAGCCTCTGGATTCTCTGCAGGAGTCGCCGTAGGGGTGCAGGGAGGTTGTCTCAGGGTGGACACGCCGTAGGAGTTGCCTGGGGGTCCTAGCTGCAGTGTTGGTTTCTCTGGACACGGCCCCGGGGAGTCGGTGCAGAGTGTTGGGGACTCACGCTTCAGGAGTGAGGTGAGAGTCATTTAAAGATGGTTTCTTCTTGGTTGTTTTGGACAGAGCCGCTGTCCACTGGAGTTTCTTGATCCTTTGGGTTGCAGGGCAGTCCTCTGAGTCAGCAGAGGTCGCTGGATGCATCCCTGTTGCAGGTTCTTCGAATCTGGAGACATGTCGGTAGGGCTGGGGCCAAAGCAGTTTACGTCTCCTTCTCTGTGGGGTTTTCAGGTCACCAGTCCTTCTTCCTGTTAGGGCAGCAGGAATCTGTTTTCCCGGGTTCAGGGTCACCCCTAAATACTAAATGTAGTGGTGTGTTTAGGGCTGGATGGCAGTAGCTAATGGCTACTGTCCTTTAGGGTGGCTACACCCTCATTGTGCCTTCTCCCTTTGGGGAGAGGGACACATCCCTTATCCTATTGGGATAAATCCTCCAAAGCAAGATGGAGGATTTTCTAAAGAAGGGGTCACCTCAGCTCTGGACACCTTAGGGGCTGTCCTGGCTGGAGCGTGACTCCCCCTTGTTTTTCTAGTTATCTTCTCCGGACTTGCCACCAAAAGGGGGGGCTGTGTCCGGGGGGCAGGCATCTCCACTAGCTGGTGTGCTCTGGGGCGTTTTAATACCAGGCTTGAGCCTTTGAGGCTCACAGCCAGGTGTTACAGTTCCTGCAGGGGGAGGTGTGAGGCACCTCCACCCAGGACAGGCTTTGTTCCTGGTCACAGAGTGCACAAAGGCACTCACCCCATGTGGCCAGAAACTAGTCTGTAGTGGCAGACTGGCAGAGACTGGTCCACCTAGCACTAGTTGTTCGGCTGGCATGCCGGGGGCATCTCTAAGATGCCCACTGAGTGCATTTCTCAATAAATCTTACACTGGCATCAGTGCGGATTTATTGTGCTGAGAAGTTTGATACCAAACTTCCCAATATTCAGTGTAGTCATTATGGAACTGTTGAGTTTGTGTTTGACAAACTTCCAGACCATATACTCTTTATGGTTACCCTGCACTTACAATGTCTAAGATTTGGCTTAAAAACTGCAGGGACATAGTGCTCATGCAGCTATGCCCTAACCTGTGGTACAGTGCGCCCTCCCTTAGGGCTTTAAGGCCTGCTAGAGGGGTGACTTACCTATGTCACGGCAGTGGGTTTTGGGCTTGGCACCCTGAGGGGAGTGCCATGTCGACTTAGTCTTTTTCTCCCCACCAGCACACACAAGCTGTGAGGCAGTGTGCATGTGCTGAGTGAGGGGTCCCTGGGGTGGCATAATACATGCTGCAGCCCTTAGAGACCTTCCCGGGCCACAGGGCCTTTGGTATCAAAGGTACCATTTACAAGGGACATATCTGTGTGCCAGGGCTGTGCCAATTGTGGAGACTAAGGTGCAGTTTTAGGGAAAGAACACTGGTGCTGGGGCCTGGTTAGCAGGGTCCTAGCGCACTTTCAGTCATAACTAGCATCAAAAAAAGGCAAAAAGTTAGGGGTTAACCATGCCAACAGTGGCATTTTCCTACAACTTGTTAAAAAAATTACATTTTGAAGTTAAATTTTTTAAGAATAGGATGTTTTTTACATTCTCAAAAGGGACCCTTTAGCATTTGCTAATGGGTTACCACCTCCTTCGAGGTGTTGGTAAAAAATGTATTGTGACTGGAATTAGTTTGCAAAACATTGATACATACCACTGCAATTCAAAATTTGGAAGGGATGTCACAAACAAGCGCCTTCAAAATAACAAATCGCTAAACCACACCGTGATGTAGTAACAAGTTAAACTGCAATTAGGTATATGTACATTAGAAATTGCTTCTCTACAATCGGAAATGGGTCCTTTCTGAGAACCAGCTAGTTTCCAACTGGAAAAAATGTTTGTACATACATCACTAACTGCGATGAGCAGAGATCTAGACAGGTGATCGCCCACAGCAGCAGACTAGCAATGGTGCCCTTCAGGAGGAGTAGAGTTTGGTGGATGTCCAACTTACTGACTTAAATTTGGATATTTTCAAAGAGATGAAAGTGCTTCTCCAAAGACACTTCTTATTATAGTGTATTTATGCTACTACTGTACGTTACTGGTTGCAAAGTTGTGGTAGAGTCCCAACTTGAAGTCTGGGAATGATTCAAGCTGATTCTCCCAACCAGGACACCACATTTGAAGGACCGAGTCTAGCTAAGGTTGTTGCAGATCCTTTTTCTTCACTAGAACATGCCGATAAACCAACATGCTACTGTTCTATCACTTCCATACAGCAACCATGTTGCTGAAGTCTTAAACAAACTGGCAGGAAACACTATTTTCCATATTTCTAAGATAACAAAAACAGGTTTTAATTCCATTCCAACAGTCTAATGACTTACATGAGAATATATTTGCTAGATGATTCTCCAAAATTGCTCTGTTTAGTAACAGACAAGGTCTAAGTTAATTAGAAAAAACATTTTACAATGCTAGCCTTGAGTTATGTTGGTTCATTTGTTCCCTTACCATCCTTCCAGAGCTCTGCCACAAACTTGTCTGAAGACTGGTGTAGAAGAGTAGCCACATTGTCATTCAGTGGGTCCATATTCTTCATGAGCCACTCATCTGCTTTGTAATCTACCTATAGTCAGGACAAATTATTATGTCAGGTAAGCAAAAACACTGGAAACTAAGTTTAAAACAACATGTTAAAAATAAAATCTGTGATATATTGTTCTATTTAAAATCGACTTTGAATTATTTGAATTGCTGTGGTTCTGTAGAGAGATGATACATACTGCAGTTATTCTACTTTCCCTTTTGTTGGTCAACATAA
The DNA here is from genome assembly GCF_031143425.1 of Pleurodeles waltl. NCBI lineage: Eukaryota > Metazoa > Chordata > Amphibia > Caudata > Salamandridae > Pleurodeles > Pleurodeles waltl. Next base: position 1,190,865,557 of record NC_090446.1, read on the forward strand.
TTTTTAAGGGTGATGCATAGCACTTCTGCATTAGTATGAGTTTGATATCACTTGATACCCAATATATATTGTCCAGGAAAAGAATAAGTTACTTACCCTGTAAGCATCTTTTCATGGCATGTAGGGCTGTAGATTCACATGCTTTGCTTACTCTTGCCATCTAGTGTTGGGTCCAGATGTGTGCAAATTGTTTTTCTTTTAAGGAGTCTTTCGAGTCTTGATGTAGAGTGACTCTTCCTCTTGGTAATGATGAGTAAGGGCATCGACTCCATTGTTAGATTATTTTTCCGCAGCTGGGTGAGAACAGAGTGTAGAGTAAGTGCAAGAAATGAGATGTCCATGTGAAAGGAAAGTATAACTTCAACGTGTCCAGAGAGGAGGGTGGGCAGATGTGAATCTACAGCACTATACGCCACGAACAGATGCTTACAGGGTAAGTAACATATTCAGTTCGAGGCATGTGTGGCTGTAGATACACATGATTTGCATAGACTGTAAAGCAGTCCTCCTCAAAAGCGGTGGATAACCTGTGGATGTTGCAGTTATCTGGAAAAGTGTATGTAGCACCGCCTGACCTACGTTGGCTTGTTTATGTGCTAGAATATCCACACAATGATGTTTAGTGAAAGTGTGTAGTGTAGACCATGTAGCTGCTTTGCATATGTCAGCTATTGGAATGATGTCGCAGAAAGCCACCTTTTCCCAGAGTAAAGTGTGCTCTATGAGGTGTAGATTGAGTTCTTTAAGCTTTATTGGTAACGTTTGCATGCACTTAAGTATCGATCTGGCTATGGCTGATTTTAATTTAGGCTTTCCTTTATGGGAAGGGGGAAAAGCGACAAACAGTTGTTTAATTTTTCTGACAGTTTGTTTTATCAACGTAGAACATAAAGGCCATTTTAACATCTAATGTTTGGAGAGCCCTCTCCGCAACTAAATCTGGCTGTAGGGGAAAAAACAGCAACTCGATTGAGGTGAAAATGAGAGACAACTTTAGGGAGGAATTTGTAGTTGGTGCAGAGAACTAACTTGTCTCTGTGGAGCTGGAAGAAAGGTTCTTCCAAGATTAAAGCCTGGAGCTCACTATAACACGTTTAAGTGAGGTAATAGCAATTAAAAATGCCACTTTTCAACAGAGGTACCGATGGGGTCATGTATGCAGGGGATCAAACTGAGGGCCCATAAATTGTGTAAGAACAATGTTAAGGCTCCATGAGGGTGTAGGTGGAACCCGTGGTAGAACAACTCTTGTGCCCCTCCATGAACGCTTTAATGATTGGTATTTTGAATAAAGGGATGTGTTGTCTATTCTGTAGATAGGCAGCCACTGCAGCCAGTTGTAATATTATGGATGTGAATGCCAGCCTAAAAATGTGCAAATAAAGCAGGTAGCAGACAATGTCTTGTACAATGGCATTGACAAGATCAAAAAGTATTGAATGACAATAACAGACAAATCTTTTCCGTTTTGTCGCGTAGCATGCTTGGGTGATAGGTCTACGGGATTCTTTAAGAATGGTCATACATTCAGGCGGTACATTGAGGTAACAAAAATCTATGACCTCAGGAGCCAGATCGCTAAGTTGAGAGTTTTGGAACCTGGGTGCCTGATTTCTCCATGGTTCCAAGAGAGAAGGTCCGGCCTGTTCAGGAGCTTCTAGTGGGGAACTACAGAGATGTCTGGCAATACTGTGAATGAGGGCTGACGGGCCTAGGTGAGAGCCACTAGTATTAGTGTGAGACATGTTTGCCTTAACTTCCGAACCAGAAATGGAAAAGGGGGCGGGGGGTGCGGGGGGTTAGGGGAGTGTAGGCAAATAGCCCTGACCAACTCATTCATAGTGTGTTGCCCTAAGATAGTGGGTGCGGGAACCTGGACGTGAAGTTTGGGCATTTGGCATTGTCTGCGGTTGCGAACAGGTCTATCTGAGGGAACCTCTATCTGGGTAATATGGGAGTAGGACTTAGGGGATGAGTTCCTAATCGAGGACATTTTGTTGCATCATGCAGAGGAGGTCTGCAAAACTGTCTGCTCCCGCAAGGTATTCCACTAAAAGGAGAATGTTGTGCTGTAGACAGCATCTCCAAATGGTCTGAGATAGGTGAGATAATTGTGGAGTCCGTGTACTCCCACCCATCCCCACTCCGCTTCTGCAGATACATACTGTCATATTGGCCATCCAGACTAGGACAATCCTGTGAGTCAGTTGAGGCAGAAATGATTTCAATGGTAGGTGAACAGCTTGAAGCTCTAGGTAGTTGATGTGGAGATCCCAGTGTCTGGCATCCCAGAGACCCTGTACTGTGAGATCATGCAAGTGTGTACCTCATCCCGTGAGTGATGAGTATGTCACGACAGTGATGTGGGGGAACAGGTTTGAGAAAAGCCCGTCCTCTTAACAGGTCGCTGGTATTTTACCACTGCAGAGAGTGATGAGTTTGGCGGTCTATCAACACTAGGGGCCTCATTATGACCCTGGCGGGCGGCGGAGGCCGCCCGCCAGGATCCCGCCCTCCAAATTACCGCGCCGCGGTCAAAAGACCGCGGCGGGTATTACGAGTTTTCCCCTGGGCTGGCGGGCGGTTCCAGTTAAACCGCCCGCCAGCCCAGGGGAAAACGACCTTCCCACGAGGATGCCGGCTCGTAATCGAGCCGGCGGAGTGGGAAGGTGCGACGGGTGCTACTGCACCCGTCGCGTATTTCACTGTCTGCAAGGCAGACAGTGAAATACATTTTGGGGCCCTCTTACGGGGGCCCCTGCCGTGCCCATGCCATTGACATGGGCACGGCAGGGGCCCCCAGGGGCCCCGCGACCCCCCCTACCGCCATCCTGTTCATGGCGGCTTTCCCGCCATGAACTGGATGGCGGTAGGGGGGGTCAGAATCCTCATGGCTGCGGAGCGCGCTCCGCAGCCATGGAGGATTCCAATGAGCAGCGGAAAGTCAGCGGGAGACCGCTGACTTTCCGCTTCTGACCGCGGCTGAACCGCCGCGGTCAGAATGCTCATTGGAGCACCGCCAGCCTGTCGGCGGTGCTCCCGTGGTCGGTGGCCCTGGCGGCCGGTCCTCTAACTGATCCTGTGACTGACACCACTATTGAGCTAAACATTCCTGTAACAAATGAATGCGTAGTTCGGCATGCAGTACTATGGCAATGCAGGAGGCCACCATCCCTAAGAGACGTATGAATGTTCTCACTGAGAGTTGTTGATTTGTCTGAAATGTACGTAATAGTGTTTAGAAATTCTGGACTCTTGCAGTATTAGGATGGGCTAATCCTATTTGTGTGTTTAGAATAGCTCCTAGATACAGCGGAACCTGTACATGGTGCAGGTGAAACATGGTAACGTTGATGGTGAACCCTAAGAGGTGGAGCAGATCTACTGTAACATGAGTGTGTTGTTGACATTGTTGATGACTGCTGGCTTTGATAAGTCAATCGTCCAGACATGGAAATATGCAGACTTTTTGTTTGTGTAAATGGGCTGCTATCTCTGCTAGGCACCTGGTGAATACCCAGGGAGCAGTAGTCACCCCAAAAGGGTAACTCTGAACTGATAATGTTTGCCGCCCACCACAAACTTGAGATATTAACAATGTGCTAGTTGTATAGGTATGTGAAAACAGGCATCCTTTAGGTATGGAGTAGCCATAAAGTCACCCTGTTGGAGAAGTGGGATTACATCTTGAAAGGTGACCATATGGAAGTGCTCTGACAGGATGTACTAGTTTAGGGGCCCGAGATCTAGGATTGGCCTAAAGATCTGTCCTTTTGGGGTATTAGAAATTATAGAGAGTATACCCATGAGCCCTGGTGTTGTAGAAAGACGGGAACTACAGGTTTGTTTTTTAAAAGGGGAGCGTGGACTCCCTGTATATTTGATGTTCCAGTGGTTGCATGTGAGTGTGAGGTGGAATGTTGGGAGATGTGGTAGTGAGCTCCAGGCAACAGCCATGTTGGATAATGGCAAACACTCACTGGGCTTATGAAATTGTATGCCATGTGGGTAAAAAAATCCTGTCCTCGACCTCCGACAAGTATTATATGGTCTGGGTGCAGCAAAGGAAAGTCATTGTTTAGTGGTGGGTGTTCCACGTGGGGAGGCACCCTTACCTCTACCTTTGGCATTGCTGCCTCTGTAAGGGGCAAGGTAGTAGGTCCTTCAGGAGGTATGTTGGCCCTGATAACATTGGAAGGAGGTGGAGGTGTCATCAGAGGTCGCCTTTGAGCCTCCATGATAGCCAGGACAGCAAAAGGAACCCCAGGGAGTAGGTGTTTGAAGGGCCCCCCACTACCTTTGCTGTCGCCATATCTTTTTTATTTTTTCCATTGAGGCATCTACTTGGGGACCAAAGAGATATTTGTTGTCAGAGGGCATATTAAGTACATTCTGATGTACTTCTGTTAATAAAACAGAGCTGTAGCCATGCATGGCACCTGAGTAAAATGCTGGTACAGATCCTCTAGCTGTGGTATCATCAGCATCTAATATGCAATGTATTGATGTGTCCAAGATAAGTCAAAGTCCACAGAGCTAAGCAGTGTAGGCCCTAGATTGCTGTACTGGCATGTGGTAATCCAGAGTAGCTGAAGAGCGCTCACCCCCTGAATTCCCTCCCCCCCCCGTTTCCACTGTTCACAAAATCATCCTTTCTCAAATAAATAAATCCACATGGAGGGAAGCACACTGTAGTCCCAAAGTTGTTTTGTATGAAGACTTCAAATAAAGGGATTTCGACATTACACTAGGGCTCCTGTCTTGTAATGGATCTGGAAAGGAAACAAAATTAATCATAACTAGGGCTCCCGGTTTTATCATAACTAGGGCTCCTGGTTTTTATAGAATAATATCACAAGTAAATGTTGCGATATGCAGTAATTAAAGCAAATCTAACTGAGTTTTGTAACTCCCCATGCTGACTATATGTACAGGTATTTGTACTGTTCTGCTTTTAAAATTAAATACAGACAGGAAACAATGTTTTCTGTCTGTATTTATCTGTAGAAATCAGTAAAAACGGAAAACAGGGAGCCCTAATCATGATCTACAGATACATATATAGGGACTACCTGTGCTCCCTCCATATGGATATATGTTTTTTAGGTGTTTGAGATATACCCTCTGCCATAACTCTGTGTCTGCGTTTTCGATATTGATCCCAGAGATATTGGAGGAGATCATCCATTTCATCTCAGTGGGCACGATCGTAACGTGCCAGAAGGCCCTGTGAGTTGAAAATGCGGCAGTGATTGGTGGCATGTGCTAAGACTTTTCCCCACAAAATCAATACGCTTGCTCTCCCTATCAGGAGGAGGGGAATCTCCACTTGCTTGCAAGCTGCCATGTTTGACAGGCAGTGGTAGTGACGAGGGAGTCTGGTGGTAACTGGCCCTTGATGTAGACTAGATCAAATGGGGAGTGTAGGAAAGTGCCCCTTTGGTATGATATTAATGCTGAGTTGACAGAGTGTGCTAGGATCCTGTTAACCAGGCCCCAGCACCAGTGTTCTTTCCCAAAACTATAACATTGTTTCCACAATTGGCACACCCCTGGCACACAGCTAAGTCCCTTTTAAAAGGTGCCAGTGGTACCAAAGGCCCTGTGTCCAGGGAGGGCCCCTAAGGGCTGCAACATGTATTGTGCCACCCGAAGGGACCTCTCACCTGCTCTGGGTGGAGGTGCTTCACACCTCTACCCTACAGGAACTGAAACACTTGGGGGTGAGCTTCTAAGGCTCAGGCCTCCTGTTACAGTGCCCCAGGGCACTCCAGCTAGTGGAGATGCCCTCCCCCCCCAGACCAAGCCCCACTTTTGGAGGCAGGTCCAGTGGGAAAATTAGGTAAGACGTGGAGGAGTGTCCGCTGCAGTTAGGACCACCCCTATGGTGTCCAGAGCTGAAATGACCCTCTCGCTGCAGAATCCTCCATCTTGTTTTGGAGGATAGGGGCCAATAGGGTTAGGGATGTGCTCCCCTCCCCAAAGGGAGTGGGCACAGGAAGGATGTAGCCACCGTCAGGGACAGTAGCCATTGGCTACTCCCCGCTGACCCTTGTAATACCCCTAAATCTAGATTTTAGGGGCTTCCCTGAACCTCACCAATCTCCTGGCGACTTCAGAAGAAAGAAGAGGGACTGCTAAGCCGCCCCAGCAATGAAGACTTCAGACGACAAATGACGTTACCTCAGCCCTACTGGCCTGTCTGCAGTTTCAGAAATCCCTGCTCCAAGAAGGCAATGCCATCCTGCAGGACCAGTGACCTCTACAAACCCCCAAAGAGGACTGTCTGCCCAGCAGAGGACCAAGAACTCCTGAGGACAGGGACCCTGTCCAGAAGAAATCATCAAAAGGACTCCTGCCCATTCTGCTTCCGACACCCATGACCTGATTCCAGGTAGCCTACCGGTCCAGAGAAGGTCACCAGGCAATTCTGACCTTGAGTCCATCCTGGTCTGACCCCTCCTTCCTACCACAACAGCTGCAAACTCAATCCAAAGGCTACCCCTGACCGTAACCGGATCCAACGAAGATTCCTGATGCCTAAAGGTAACCTTGCACCCACAGCCGCAGCCCCCTGGCCTTAGGGAATCCGACCGACCGTCAAGCAACATCCAGCAGGCGCCTCTCCTTCTCCAGCCTTTAGTTTTCCGGAATCGACCCCCTGGACCCAGCCTGCAGCCTCTTTGTGGCCCCTGGGGTTTCCCTATTGAAAAGCATTGGGTGCCCAACGATGTGTTTGCACATTGCACCAGGCCACTCCTGTGCAGCTGAGGGTGTGTGTTTGGTGCCTGTGCCCCCCCACCCCTGGTACTGACCTAAACTCCCCCAGGCCTGTGTCCTGAAACCACAGTCTCTTCTCCACTAAGTCCCCCCAGTCCTCATAGGATTCCATTGCAAATCCGATACCAACTTTGACCTCTGCACCCCTCTGCCCCGTAATGCTGATGGAGTGCTTTTGGGGTCAACTTGAACTTTGACCTGTGGACATCCTAACCCCTGAGGACTGGAATCGTAAGTCATGTACTTACCTGTTTTCTGTGCTAACACTTTCCCCCTAGGACTCTATAGACTCCTATGGAAAAATGCACTGTCATCTTTTAAAATTGAAACGTGTTATTTACTTGTAAACTACTTTACCTGCAAAATCCAAACAAAGAACATTTGATACATATGCTTAGTACTTACAACTGTACTTAACTGCAGCTAAGATCCTATGGTTCTAAAAATTACGTAAAAAAAAATCTGAGTGTGCGCCTCATTTATTGACTGTGTGTGTATAACAAATGCTTTAGTATTATCTACTTTAGCCTGTGTTAAGCCTCTGGGGAACCCCTGGACTCTGTATATACTGTACCAAAATGAGGTATTGTAGGAAGTTGGCTCTGTATGTGCTATTTCAAAGTAAGGAATAGCATGCACAGAGTCCAAGGGTTCCCCTTAGAGGTAAAATAGTGGTAAAAATAGATAATACTAATGCTCTATTTTGTGGTAGTGTGGTCGAGCAGTAGGCTTATCCAAGGAGTAGTGTTAAGCATTTGTTGTACATACACATAGACAATAAATGAGGTACACACACTCAGAGACAAATCCAGCCAATAGGTTTTGTTATAGAAAAATATCTTTTCTTAGTTTATTTTAAGAACCACAGGTTCAAATTTAACATGTAATCTCTTGTTTGAAAGGTATTGCAGGTAAGTACATTAGGAACTTTGAATTATTTCAATTGCATGTATACTTTTCAAGTTATTCACAAATAGCTATTTTAAAAGTGGACACTTAGTGCAATTTTCACAGTTCCTGGGGGAGGTAAGTTTTGGTTAGTTTTACCAGGTAAGTAAGACACTTACAGGGTTCAGTTCTTGGTCCAAGGTAGCCCACCGTTGGGGGTTCAGAGCAACCCCAAAGTCACCACACCAGCAGCTCAGGGCCGGTCAGGTGCAGAGTTCAAAGTGGTGCCCAAAACGCATAGGCTAGAATGGAGAGAAGGGGGTGCCCCGGTTCCGGTCTGCTTGCAGGTAAGTACCCGCGTCTTCGGAGGGCAGACCAGGGGGGTTTTGTAGGGCACCGGGGGGGACACAAGCCAACACAGAAATTTCACCCTCAGCAGCGCGGGGGCGGCCTGGTGCAGTGTAGAAACAAGCGTCGGGTTTGCAATGTTAGTCTATGAGAGATCAACGGATCTCTTCAGCGCTGCAGGCAGGCAAGGGGGGGCTTCCTCGGGGAAACCTCCACTTGGGCAAGGGAGAGGGACTCCTGGGGGTCGCTTCTCCAGTGAAAGTCCGGTCCTTCAGGTCCTGGGGGCTGCGGGTGCAGGGTCTTTTCCAGGCGTCGGGACTTAGGTTTCAGAGAGTCGCGGTCAGGGGAAGCCTCGGGATTCCCTCTGCAGGCGGCGCTGTGGGGGCTCAGGGGGGACAGGTTTTGGTACTCACAGTCGTAGAGTAGTCCGGGGGTCCTCCCTGAGGTGTTGGTTCTCCACCAGCCGAGTCGGGGTCGCCGGGTGCAGTGTTGCAAGTCTCACGCTTCTTGCGGGGAGATTGCAGGGTCTTTAAAGCTGCTCCTTGAAACAAAGTTGCAGTCTTTTTGGAGCAGGTCCGCTGTCCTCGGGAGTTTCTTGTCTTTTTCGAAGCAGGGCAGTCCTCAGAGGATTCAGAGGTCGCTGGTCCCTTGGAAGGCGTCGCTGGAGCAGAGTTCTTTGGAAGGCAGGAGACAGGCCGGTGAGTTTCTGGAGCCAAGGCAGTTGTCGTCTTCTGGTCTTCCTCTGCAGGGGTTTTCAGCTAGGCAGTCCTTCTTCTTGTAGTTTGCAGGAATCTAATTTTCTAGGGTTCAGGGTAGCCCTTAAATACTAAATTTAAGGGCGTGTTTAGGTCTGGGGGGTTAGTAGCCAATGGCTACTAGCCCTGAGGGTGGGTACACCCTCTTTGTGCCTCCTCCCAAGGGGAGGGGGTCACAATCCTAACCCTATTGGGGGAATCCTCCATCTGCAAGATGGAGGATTTCTAAAAGTTAGAGTCACTTCAGCTCAGGACACCTTAGGGGCTGTCCTGACTGGCCAGTGACTCCTCCTTGTTGCTTTCTTTGTTCCCTCCAGCCTTGCCGCCAAAAGTGGGGGCCGTGGCCGGAGGGGGCGGGCAACTCCACTAAGCTGGAGTGCCCTGCTGGGCTGTGACAAAGGGGTGAGCCTTTGAGGCTCACCGCCAGGTGTCACAGCTCCTGCCTGGGGGAGGTGTTAGCATCTCCACCCAGTGCAGGCTTTGTTACTGGCCTCAGAGTGACAAAGGCACTCTCCCCATGGGGCCAGCAACATGTCTCTGGTGTGGCAGGCTGCTGGAACTAGTCAGCCTACACAGACAGTCGGTTAAGTTTCAGGGGGCACCTCTAAGGTGCCCTCTGTGGTTTATTTTACAATAAAATGTACACTGGCATCAGTGTGCATTTATTGTGCTGAGAAGTTTGATACCAAACTTCCCAGTTTTCAGTGTAGCCATTATGGTGCTGTGGAGTTCGTGTTTGACAAACTCCCAGACCATATACTCTTATGGCTACCCTGCACTTACAATGTCTAAGGTTTTGTTTAGACACTGTAGGGGTACCATGCTCATGCACTGGTACCCTCACCTATGGTATAGTGCACCCTGCCTTAGGGCTGTAAGGCCTGCTAGAGGGGTGTCTTACCTATGCTGCATAGGCAGTGAGAGGCTGGCATGGCACCCTGAGGGGAGTGCCATGTCGACTTACTCGTTTTGTCCTCACTAGCACACACAAGCTGGCAAGCAGTGTGTCTGTGCTGAGTGAGAGGTCTCCAGGGTGGCATAAGACATGCTGCAGCCCTTAGAGACCTTCCTTGGCATCAGGGCCCTTGGTACTAGAAGTACCAGTTACAAGGGACTTATCTGGATGCCAGGGTCTGCCAATTGTGGATACAAAAGTACAGGTTAGGGAAAGAACACTGGTGCTGGGGCCTGGTTAGCAGGCCTCAGCACACTTTCAATTGTAAACATAGCATCAGCAAAGGCAAAAAGTCAGGGGGCAACCATGCCAAGGAGGCATTTCCTTACACAACCCCCCCCCAAACGAAAGAGGATGAGACTAACCTTTCCCAAGAGAGTCTTCATTTTCTAAGTGGAAGAACCTGGAAAGGCCATCTGCATTGGCATGGGCAGTCCCAGGTCTGTGTTCCACTATAAAGTCCATTCCCTGTAGGGAGATGGACCACCTCAACAGTTTAGGATTTTCACCTTTCATTTGCATCAGCCATTTGAGAGGTCTGTGGTCAGTTTGAACTAGGAAGTGAGTCCCAAAGAGGTATGGTCTCAGCTTCTTCAGGGACCAAACCACAGCAAAGGCCTCCCTCTCAATGGCACTCCAACGCTGCTCCCTGGGGAGTAACCTCCTGCTAATGAAAGCAACAGGCTGGTCAAGGCCATCATCATTTGTTTGGGACAAAACTGCCCCTATCCCATGTTCAGAGGCATCTGTCTGCACAATGAACTGCTTAGAATAATCTGGAGCTTTTAGTACTGGTGCTGAGCACATTGCTTGTTTCAGGGTGTCAAAGGCCTGTTGGCATTCCACAGTCCAGTTCACTTTCTTGGGCATTTTCTTGGAGGTGAGTTCAGTGAGGGCTGTCACAATGGATCCATATCCCTTCACAAACCTCCTGTAGTACCCAGTCAAGCCAAGGAATGCCCTGACTTGAGTCTGGGTTTTTGGAGCTACCCAGTCCAGAATAGTCTGGATCTTGGGTTGGAGTGGCTGAACTTGGCCTCCACCTACAAGGTGTCCCAAGTAAACCACAGTTCCCTGCCCTATCTGGCATTTGGATGCCTTGATAGAGAGGCCTGCAGATTGCAGAGCCTTCAAAACCTTCTTCAGGTGGACCAGGTGATCCTGCCAGGTGGAGCTAAAGACAGCAATATCATCAAGATAAGCTGTGCTAAAGGACTCCAAGCCAGCAAGGACTTGATTCACCAACCTTTGGAAGGTGGCAGGGGCATTCTTTAAACCAAAGGGCATAACAGTAAACTGATAATGCCCATCAGGTGTGGAGAATGCTGTTTTCTCTTTTGCTCCAGGTGCCATTTTTATTTGCCAGTACCCTGCTGTCAAGTCAAAGGTACTTAAGAATTTGGCAGCACCTAATTTATCTATGAGCTCATCAGCTCTAGGAATTGGATGAGCATCTGTCTTGGTGACAGAATTGAGCCCTCTGTAGTCCACACAAAACCTCATCTCTTTCTTTCCATCTTTGGTGTGAGGTTTGGGGACTAGGACCACTGGGCTAGCCCAGGGGCTGTCAGAGCGCTCAATTACTCCCAATTCCAGCATCTTGTGGACTTCCACCTTGATGCTTTCCTTAACATGGTCAGACTGTCTAAAGATTTTGTTCTTGACAGGCATGCTGTCTCCTGTTTCCACATCATGGGTACACAGGTGTGTCTGACCAGGGGTTAAGGAGAAGAGTTCAGGAAACTGCTGTAGGACTCTCCTACAATCAGCTTGCTGTTGGCCAGAGAGGGTGTCTGAGTAGATCACTCCATCTACTGAGCCATCTTTTGGGTCTGATGACAGAAGATCAGGGAGAGGTTCACTCTCTGCCTCCTGATCCTCATCTGTTACCATCAACAGATTTACATCAGCGCTGTCATGGAAGAGCTTAAGGCGGTTCACATGGATCACCCTCTTGGGGCTCCTGCTTGTGCCCAGGTCCACCAGGTAGGTGACCTGACTCTTCCTTTCTAGCACTGGGTAAGGGCCACTCCATTTGTCCTGGAGTGCCCTGGGAGCCACAGGCTCCAGAACCCAGACTTTCTGCCCTGGTTGGAACTCAACCAGTGCAGCCTTTTGGTCATACCAAAACTTCTGGAGCTGTTGGCTGGCCTCAAGGTTTTTGGTTGCCTTTTCCATGTACTCTGCCATTCTAGAGCGAAGGCCAAGTACATAGTCCACTATGTCTTGTTTAGGCTCATGAAGAGGTCTCTCCCAGCCTTCTTTAACAAGAGCAAGTGGTCCCCTTACAGGGTGGCCAAACAGAAGTTCAAAGGGTGAGAATCCTACTCCCTTCTGTGGCACCTCTCTGTAAGCAAAAAGCAGGCATGGCAAGAGGACATCCCATCTCCTTTTGAGTTTTTCTGGGAGCCCCATGATCATGCCTTTTAATGTCTTGTTGAATCTCTCAACTAAGCCATTAGTTTGTGGATGGTATGGTGTAGTGAATTTGTAAGTCACTCCACACTCATTCCACATGTGTTTTAGGTATGCTGACATGAAGTTGGTACCTCTGTCAGACACCACCTCCTTAGGGAAACCCACTCTGGTAAAGATACCAATGAGGGCCTTGGCTACTGCAGGGGCAGTAGTCGACCTAAGGGGAATAGCTTCAGGATACCTAGTAGCATGATCCACTACTACTAGGATGTACATATTTCCTGAGGCTGTGGGAGGTTCCAGTGGACCAACTATGTCCACACCCACTCTTTCAAAGGGGACCCCCACCACTGGAAGTGGAATGAGGGGGGCCTTTGGGTGCCCACCTGTCTTACCACTGGATTGACAGGTGGGGCAGGAGAGGCAAAACTCCTTAACCTTCTGGGACATATTGGGCCAGTAGAAGTGGTTGACTAACCTCTCCCACGTCTTGGTTTATCCCAAATGCCCAGCAAGGGGAATATCATGGGCCAAGGTCAGAATAAACTCTCTGAACGACTGAGGCACTACCACTCTCCTAGTGGCACCAGGTTTGGGGTCTCTGGCCTCAGTGTACAGAAGTCCATCTTCCCAATAGACCCTATGTGTTCCATTTTTCTTGCCCTTGGACTCTTCAGCAGCTTGCTGCCTAAGGCCTTCAAGAGAGGGACAGGTTTCTTGTCCCTTACACAGCTCCTCCCTTGAGGGTCCCCCTGGGCCCAAGAGCTCAACCTGATAAGGTTCAAGCTCCAAAGGCTCAGTTCCCTCAGAGGGCAGAACTTCTTCCTGAGAAGAGAGGTTCCCTTTTTCTGACTGTGTTGCAGTTGGTTTCCCAACTGACTTTCCTTTTCTCTTGGTAGGCTGGGCCATTTTTCCAGACTCCAGCTCTACTTTTTCACCCTGTGCCTTGCATTGTGCTCTTGTTTTTACACACACCAGTTCAGGGATACCCAGCATGGCTGCATGGGTTTTTAGCTCTACCTCAGCCCATGCTGAGGACTCCAGGTCATTTCCAAGCAGACAGTCTACTGGGATGTTTGAGGAGACCACCACCTGTTTCAGGCCATTGACCCCTCCCCATTCTAAAGTTACCATTGCCATGGGATGTGCTTTAGTTTGATTGTCAGCATTGGTGACTGTATAAGTTTTTCCAGTCAGGTATTGGCCAGGGGAAACCAGTTTCTCTGTCACCATGGTGACACTGGCACCTGTATCCCTCAGGCCCTCTACACTTGTCCCATTAATAAAGAGCTGCTGCCTGTATTTTTGCATGTTAGGCGGCCAGGCAGCTAGTGTGGCTAAATCCACCCCACCCTCAGAGACTAGAGTAGCTTCAGTGTGGACCCTGATTTGCTCTGGGCACACTGTTGATCCCACTTGGAGACTAGCCATTCCAGTGTTACCTGGATTGGAGTTTGGAGTGGAACTTTTCTTGGGACAGGCCTGGTCTCCAGTTTGGTGTCCAGACTGACTACAGTTTCGACACCAGGCCTTTTTGGGATCAAAGTTTTTACCCTTGTACCCAGGATTGTTTTGTGAAGAGGCTCTGGGCCCACCCTCATGTGCAGGTTTTTGGGGGCCTTTAGAAGACTCTTGACTATTTTTATTTTTGGCTGTCTCACCACCTTTCCCCTGGGGAGGTTTTGTGACCCCTTTCTTTTGGTCACCCCCTGTGGAAGTTTTGGACACCCTTGTCTTGACCCAATGGTCCGCCTTCTTTCCCAATTCTTGGGGAGAAATTGGTCCTAGGTCTACCAGATGCTGATGCAGTTTATCATTGAAACAATTACTTAACAGGTGTTCTTTCACAAATAAATTGTACAGCCCATCATAATTACTTACACCACTGCCTTGAATCCAACCATCTAGTGTTTTTACTGAGTAGTCTACAAAGTCAACCCAGGTCTGGCTCGAGGATTTTTGAGCCCCCCTGAATCTAATCCTATACTCCTCAGTGGAGAATCCAAAGCCCTCAATCAGGGTACCCTTCATGAGGTCATAGGATTCTGCATCTTTTCCAGAGAGTGTGAGGAGTCTATCCCTACACTTTCCTGTGAACATTTCCCAAAGGAGAGCACCCCAGTGAGATCTGTTCACTTTTCTGGTTACACAAGCCCTCTCAAAAGCTGTGAACCATTTGGTGATGTCATCACCATCTTCATATTTAGTTACAATCCCTTTAGGGATTTCCAACATGTCAGGAGAATCTCTGACCCTATTTATGTTGCTGCCACCATTGATGGGTCCTAGGCCCATCTCTTGTCTTTCCCTCTCTATGGCTAGGATCTGTCTTTCCAAAGCCAATCTTTTGGCCATCCTGGCTAACTGGATGTCCTCTTCACTGGAGTTATCCTCAGTGATTTCAGAGGTGTTGGTCTCTCCTGTGAGGGAACCAGCATCTCTGACTATTATTTTTGGAGTCAGGGTTTGAGAGACCCTGTTCTCCCTAGATAGGACTGGTAGGGGGGAATTTTCCTCCAAGTCACTATCCTCTTCCTCTGAGTTGCCACCCTCAGAGGGGTTGGCCTTTTCAAACTCTGCCAAAAGCTCCTGGAGCTGTATTTTGGTAGGTTTGGGGCCCATTGTTATTTTCTTTATTTTACAGAGTGACCTTAGCTCCCTCATCTTAAGATGGAGGTAAGGTGTGGTGTCGAGTTCCACCACAGTCACATCTGTGCTAGACATTTTGCTTCTAAAAGTTGGAATACTTTTTAAGAATCTACAACTGGTTCTAGAATCTAATTCAAACTTTTACAAACTTTTAAACTCTAAAAGAAATGCTAAACAGGATCTAACACAAGGCCCTAGCAGGTCTTTTAAGAATTTAGAAAACTTTTCAAATTGCAAAAATCAATTTCTAATGACAATTTTGGAATTTGTCGTGTGATCAGGTATTGGCTGAGTAGTCCAGCAAATGCAAAGTCTTGTACCCCACCGCTGATCCACCAATGTAGGAAGTTGGCTCTGTATGCTATTTCAAAGTAAGGAATAGCATGCACAGAGTCCAAGGGTTCCCCTTAGAGGTAAAATAGTGGTAAAAATAGATAATACTAATGCTCTATTTTGTGGTAGTGTGGTCGAGCAGTAGGCTTATCCAAGGAGTAGTGTTAAGCATTTGTTGTACATACACATAGACAATAAATGAGGTACACACACTCAGAGACAAATCCAGCCAATAGGTTTTGTTATAGAAAAATATATTTTCTTAGTTTATTTTAAGAACCACAGGTTCAAATTTAACATGTAATATCTTGTTTGAAAGGTATTGCAGGTAAGTACATTAGGAACTTTGAATTATTTCAATTGCATGTATACTTTTCAAGTTATTCACAAATAGCTATTTTAAAAGTGGACACTTAGTGCAATTTTCACAGTTCCTGGGGGAGGTAAGTTTTGGTTAGTTTTACCAGGTAAGTAAGACACTTACAGGGTTCAGTTCTTGGTCCAAGGTAGCCCACCGTTGGGGGTTCAGAGCAACCCCAAAGTCACCACACCAGCAGCTCAGGGCCGGTCAGGTGCAGAGTTCAAAGTGGTGCCCAAAACGCATAGGCTAGAATGGAGAGAAGGGGGTGCCCCGGTTCCGGTCTGCTTGCAGGTAAGTACCCGCGTCTTCGGAGGGCAGACCAGGGGGGTTTTGTAGGGCACCGGGGGGGACACAAGCCCACACAGAAATTTCACCCTCAGCAGCGCGGGGGCGGCCGGGTGCAGTGTAGAAACAAGCGTCGGGTTTGCAATGTTAGTCTATGAGAGATCAACGGATCTCTTCAGCGCTGCAGGCAGGCAAGGGGGGGCTTCCTCGGGGAAACCTCCACTTGGGCAAGGGAGAGGGACTCCTGGGGGTCGCTTCTCCAGTGAAAGTCCGGTCCTTCAGGTCCTGGGGGCTGCGGGTGCAGGGTCTTTTCCAGGCGTCGGGACTTAGGTTTCAGAGAGTCGCGGTCAGGGGAAGCCTCGGGATTCCCTCTGCAGGCGGCGCTGTGGGGGCTCAGGGGGGACAGGTTTGGGTACTCACAGTCGTAGAGTAGTCCGGGGGTCCTCCCTGAGGTGTTGGTTCTCCACCAGCCGAGTCGGGGTCGCCGGGTGCAGTGTTGCAAGTCTCACGCTTCTTGCGGGGAGATTGCAGGGTCTTTAAAGCTGCTCCTTGAAACAAAGTTGCAGTCTTTTTGGAGCAGGTCCGCAGTCCTCGGGAGTTTCTTGTCTTTTTCGAAGCAGGGCAGTCCTCAGAGGATTCAGAGGTCGCTGGTCCCTTGGAAGGCGTCGCTGGAGCAGAGTTCTTTGGAAGGCAGGAGACAGGCCGGTGAGTTTCTGGAGCCAAGGCAGTTGTCGTCTTCTGGTCTTCCTCTGCAGGGGTTTTCAGCTAGGCAGTCCTTCTTGTAGTTTGCAGGAATCTAATTTTCTAGGGTTCAGGGTAGCCCTTAAATACTAAATTTAAGGGCGTGTTTAGGTCTGGGGGGTTAGTAGCCAATGGCTACTAGCCCTGAGGGTGGGTACACCCTCTTTGTGCCTCCTCCCAAGGGGAGGGGGTCACAATCCTAACCCTATTGGGGGAATCCTCCATCTGCAAGATGGAGGATTTCTAAAAGTTAGAGTCACTTCAGCTCAGGACACCTTAGGGGCTGTCCTGACTGGCCAGTGACTCCTCCTTGTTGCTTTCTTTGTTCCCTCCAGCCTTGCCGCCAAAAGTGGGGGCCGTGGCCGGAGGGGGCGGGCAACTCCACTAAGCTGGAGTGCCCTGCTGGGCTGTGACAAAGGTGTGAGCCTTTGAGGCTCACCGCCAGGTGTCACAGCTCCTGCCTGGGGGAGGTGTTAGCATCTCCACCCAGTGCAGGCTTTGTTACTGGCCTCAGAGTGACAAAGGCACTCTCCCCATGGGGCCAGCAACATGTCTCTGGTGTGGCAGGCTGCTGGAACTAGTCAGCCTACACAGACAGTCGGTTAAGTTTCAGGGGGCACCTCTAAGGTGCCCTCTGTGGTGTATTTTACAATAAAATGTACACTGGCATCAGTGTGCATTTATTGTGCTGAGAAGTTTGATACCAAACTTCCCAGTTTTCAGTGTAGCCATTATGGTGCTGTGGAGTTCGTGTTTGACAAACTCCCAGACCATATACTCTTATGGCTACCCTGCACTTACAATGTCTAAGGTTTTGTTTAGACACTGTAGGGGTACCATGCTCATGCACTGGTACCCTCACCTATGGTATAGTGCACCCTGCCTTAGGGCTGTAAGGCCTGCTAGAGGGGTGTCTTACCTATGCTGCATAGGCAGTGAGAGGCTGGCATGGCACCCTGAGGGGAGTGCCATGTCGACTTACTCGTTTTGTCCTCACTAGCACACACAAGCTGGCAAGCAGTGTGTCTGTGCTGAGTGAGAGGTCTCCAGGGTGGCATAAGACATGCTGCAGCCCTTAGAGACCTTCCTTGGCATCAGGGCCCTTGGTACTAGAAGTACCAGTTACAAGGGACTTATCTGGATGCCAGGGTCTGCCAATTGTGGATACAAAAGTACAGGTTAGGGAAAGAACACTGGTGCTGGGGCCTGGTTAGCAGGCCTCAGCACACTTTCAATTGTAAACATAGCATCAGCAAAGGCAAAAAGTCAGGGGGCAACCATGCCAAGGAGGCATTTCCTTACAGGTATGGTGTGTACAGAGTCAGCTTCCTACAGGGAGGGCTTACATTTTTTGTTTACTCTGGGCGTTATGATTCTAGCCCTAGTAGGCTCTTTAACTATGTCGGCTCTGTGTAGGAGCATTCCTTTTAACATAGGGAGATGATATTTGGCCCCATGACTGGTGGAGAGGGTATAAGGAGGAAGTCCTCCTCTAATGGCTCCTAGTTTAATTCCACGTTGTGGAATGCAGCAGCTCTAGCTATACCTCCGGATAAGATGTTGCAGCATCAGAAGGGGAGGGACAGGCAGGATATAAATCTAGATCTGTGTTCCCTAGAGGGTCAGCATTGTAGGCATCCCAAAAGTGTTGTCTCCCACCATAGTCATCAGTATCAGAGTGTGGAGACACTGGAGGTGAAATGTCTAATGGATGTTTTTTAGACTGTGGAGTCAAAGGTGGTGAGAATGGTGGAAAAGGCAATGGACTGGTGGCCTTATCCTTTTTTCCATTGTTTTGGTGGAACTGGTATGGCCGAGCTAGGAAAGTTAGTCTCATTTTAGGTGGTGGAGGTTTTGGAGTAGAAGTTTTGGCAAGGATACATCCGGTGTGAGGCTGGATGTTTATTTGCTTTTGTTTAGCATCCAGGTAGTAATGGAGTCTATGAAGAATGGGCTCCACAATTCAGTCAGAACCAGGCTTAGAACTCCGCTTCGAGGGTTTCAGATCTGACCCAGGTTTCGACTTGGGCACTGAAGCTCTGCACCGCTTCAAGGCGGTAGACATTGATGGCAATGGTCGACTCTGCACCGGGGATCAATTAGTCACTGAGTGGTGTACTGGGACCGAACTGCTCTATGGCAAAGGCTTTGACTGGTGTTTCAACACCGAACTGGAGGGTGGGGCATTGAAACCAGTTGCTCTGTGCCGACCATGGCTAGAAGGCAGTGATGGACCAAGGGCTTGTGTGGATCCATAGGTGCTGAGTGTCTTTTGGAAGGATCGACACGATGTAGAGGGCAGGAGTACTGTACACACAAGCTGTTAAGCATGTGTACCTAGGGCAGAGGTACTAAAGAGGGTCTCCTAAGGGCTGCAGCATGTATTACGCCACTGTAGGAAAGAACCTCCTTTCACATGGTCACCCCCACACACACACACACACACACACTTTGTGCCTGGTTTCTGGTGTAATGGCGAATCAAAGAGCACTGGGTTCTTGCCAACCAGGTCCCCAGTGCCAGATCTCTTTCCCCTAACACCGCACAGACGTTTTTTCGAAATTGGCAAAACCTTTAGCACCCACTGTAAGTCCCTAGTAAATGGTACCCCTGGTACATAGAGCCTGGGGTACTAAGGAGGGTCCCTAAGGGATGGAGCACAAATACTACACCTCTAAGGGACCCCTAAGCAAGTACATGATGCATGTCTTGGTGTAGAAAAAAAGTGAAACCACAACATGGCACACAACCTGTAAGCCATGTCCACTAAACACTGCATGCAAAATATGTAAGCCACCCCTCTAGCAGGCCTTACAGCCCTAAGGCAGGGTGCATTATATTACATGTGAGGGCATATCTGCACGAGCAGATATGCTCCCGCTATGTCTTTGTTGATTTTCAGTGTAAGTGACCAGGGAAGCCATTTAAATGCATGTGCTGGACACTGATCACTACAACTTTACCCAGCTACATGATGGCTTCTCTGAACATAGGGATGTTTGGTATCAAACATCTTAGATTAATAAACCCTCACTGATGCCAAAGGGCACCCTAAAGGTCCTAGTGTGTTGACTGACTGGTTCTGACCAGTTCAGCCACCTTAGACACGTTTCTGGTCCTCCAGGGTGAAAGCCGGAGCACTCAAGGGCAAGAGACAAAAGCCTGCAAAAAAAAAAAGGGGGGTGGGTGTAGTTAGCACTTCAACCAGGCAGGATGGACGTTCCAGGGAGAGAGCCTCAAAGGCCTAGTTGCCATTGTAATGTGACCCAGGTGCCTCCAGATCGCGGAGATGACCAAATCCTGGTCCTGACCCCACTTCTGGCAGCAGAACAGGAGGGAAAATTAGTCATATTAGGGAGGTGTGCCCACTTCATGCCAGCCCCCCTCCAAAGGTGGACGAGCTGAAGTGGACACTACTTTTTAAATTCCTCCATCTTTTTTGGAAGGAACTGGGACACTAAGAATAGGGTTATGCCCACTTGCCAGCGGAAGTCATAAAAAAGGTGTAGTCACCATAAAAGGTGATCAGCCCATTGGCTACCACCTGGCACTCCCTGTAACATCCCTAAATTGAGTATTTAGATGGCACCCCTGAAACCTAGAACTCAGATCCTGACGACCTACGAAGAAAAGAACACAGGGGAGTCGCACCTGCAGAAGAGGAAAAGAAGCAGCAGCTGACTTGGAACCAGCCCCTCTGGCCTGCCTATTGACCTCGACTGACTCTTCCCACAAAGACGACTTGTCCTGCAGCTGAGCCTCCAAGAAACCCAGGAGGACTGCCTGCCTTCCACAAAGACTCCAATACCAGTGACCTGTGGATTTGCTCTGCAACAAAGTCAAGAAAGGACTCTGCAGCCTCCAGTACAGCAAAGACCTGGCACCCAAAGTGACCTCTGCATCTGACGACCTGGACCCGAGATGAAGCAAACCAACGGTGCAAGCAAGGTCCCCCAGCTGTCCAGAGTCTGAGTCCACCCGGGTTTCACCCCTCTTGGACTTCCCCAAGTTGCCTGCAGCCTCTGCATGCAGGCCCCCTCTCCCGCACCCTTTAGGTAGGAGAAAAAACAACACCTCCAGCAACCACTGCACAGTGTACTTATTAGTGCACCATATAAAAACTCAGCTTCCTGCAGTCACCCTAAGGGACCCACACTGAAACCCATGCAGACCATCACTGAAGAATGCGTGAAATGGTGCAAACCATTTTGAAAACAAAACAATGCACACACCCCATGTGCAATGCCAATACTTACTGCAGGTACTATATGTAAATCACCCCTATAGCACGCCTTGGAGCCCCAAGGAACAAGTTACTTACCTTAGGTAATGCCTTACTTGTAAAGATAATATCTAGCTGCAGATTTCTTACCCTAGAATTTCTCATACGTATCAGTCTGGATCTGGATGCTTTCCTTGACCAGTGCCCCTCCGCACCCTTAGGTGGTGTTGATTGGCTCGGTGTCCGTTGTTGTGCGTGCCAGATATGACACCGTGGGTCCCATATAGGCACTATCCCAGCAAGCCGACATCAGTTTCTTTTCACAACTTACCACGCCATAAGTGCATGAAGAACACTGACCACTGGTGCCTCAAAACTAGGGCCGTGAAAGGGGAATCCCGGTCTATAGAAATAAATTTGCAGAAGGGAAGAATGGGTGAGTCCGTAAGGAATCTGCAACTAGATACTGTCTCTACCAGATAAGGGTTTACCAAAGGTAAGTAACTTGTTCATCTGATAGAGGCATCTAGTTACAGATTCCTTACCTTAAAATAGACACCCAAACAATACCATCACCAGAGAAGGGTCTGTGAACTAAGATCTTACCAGAAAGTCCTGCAGGACAGAACAGACAAAGTGACCGTCACTGCAGACCTGACTGTCCAGGCAGTAGCGTTTGGTAGATGTGTGCATAGATGCCTACATTGCTACCTGAAAGATATCCAGGACTGGAACTCTGCATGCTAACACAGTGGTTGCAGCTTTAGGTCTGGTAGAATGAGCACACAAGCCCTCAGGAGGTTGCTTCTTAGCCAGCGCATAGCACATTTTAATGCAGAGTATGACCCATCTGGAGATGGTCCTCTTCTGCACCGCCAGACCTTTTTTTGCATTCAAATAACCAACAAAGAGTTGATAATCCACTGGGAACTCTTTGGTACGATCAAGTTAGAACACCAATGCTCTTTATGGGTCCAGGTGGAGAAGTCTCTCCTCTTCCTTCGAAGAATGCAGGAGTGCGTAAAAAGTAGGCAAGGTGATGGATTGACCTACACGAAAGGGCGTGACCACTTTGGGGAAAAAAGGAGACCCGAGTGCAAAGGACAACTTTGTCAGGATAGATGGGAAGGTAGAGCGGCTTAGATGAAAATACCTGCAGCTCACTCACCCAGCGGGCATATGCAATAGCCACAATGAAGGCCGTTTTTAAAGTGAGAAGACAGAGTACAATTGTGGAGAGACTCGAAATCAGCACACATCACAAATGTCAAAACTAAATTCAAGTCCCATTGGAGCATAATAAATGGGGATGGAGGAAACATTTAAGTAAGGCCTTTAAGTAACCTGCGTACAAAAGGGGATTAAACAAAGAAGGGTGATCAGGCAACCTTAAAAAAGTAGATACTGAACACAAATAACGTTTGAAAGTGCCCAGTGTAGAGCCCTGCTGGGCCAACAAAAGTATAAACAATAGGACCTGAGAGAGAGGAGCAGAAAGGGGGTCACCAGGCTTGTTTGTGCATCATGCCACAATTTATTTCCAGCGACAGCTGTATACTGTTTTGGTGGAGGGACACCTGGCTGCCAAAAGTACATTACATTACAGACTTCGGGCAGAAGGTCCAATGCTGTCAACTGTCGCCACTCAATCTCCACTCAAGAAGGAAGAGACTGAGCAGGTTTGGGTGAAGAAGCCTCCTCTGCTGCTGCAACAGAAAATCCTACCAAAAGGGCAAACTGATAGAAGCATCGTTGGCCATACTCAACAGCTCGTGATATCAGACTGTTAGTGCCCAATCTGGAGCCACAAGGACTACTTAGGCCCGGTCGTTCTTGATCTTCCTGAGAACTCTGGGAAGAAGTAGTATGGGCAGAAATGCACCCAGGAGGCCTGAGCTCCACTAGAGACTAAAAGCGTAGCCGAGCGATTGCCGCCTTGGAAACTACAGAGCGCAATACTGCTGACATTGTGCGTTCTCTGCAGTGGCAAACAGATCTAAATAAGGCTCTCCCCACTGCTGAAAGAGACCGTGTGCTATCTCCGGATGTACATGCCATTCGTGATCAACTAAGCATTGCCAGCTGAGTTTGTATGCTGTGTCATTCAGGAAGCCCGCCAGATGTTGAACCACCACGAAAACGCACTGTTGTTCTAAACATGTCCAGAGCCTCTTGACAAAGGATCCACAATCCCACTCCACCCTGCTTATTTGCAGTATCAAATGGCGGTGGTGTTGTCTATGAACAGCTGCACTACCTTCCCTTTGGGAAGAAATACTTTCAATGCCAGTCTGGTCGCCTCGAGCTCCAACAGTTTGATATGGAGTCTAGACTCCACCAGAGAACAGATGCCTCTGATTTTCACCTCTCCCGGTTGCCCACCCCATCCCAGGAGTGAGGCTTCCGTCACTGCTATAAGATCTAGTTGGGGAAGGGGGAGGCATCTGTCTCTCATCACTGCAAACCTTGTGTAGATCTCTTGCAGTTCCCTCTGAGATCTTGACAATGTCAGAGATTCCCATGATGCTGTGCACACTGGTACTTCAGGGCCCCCTACCGAGCACACATATGCCATCTGCCATGTGTCACCAGCAAGAGGCCATTGTAAGGAGGTGCCCCCTTCTGGCATGGTCACCCCCCCCCCCCCCACACACACACTTTTTGCCTGATAATGAAGCTGACTTGACAGAGTATGCTGGGATCCTGCTAACCAGGCCTCAGCACCGGTGTTCTTTCCCAAAACTGTACCCTTGTTTCCACAACTGGCACACTGCTAAGACCCTTGTAAAAGGTACCAGTGGTACTATGGGCTCTGTGACCAGGGAGGGTCCCTAAGGGTTTTTAGCATGTATTGTGCCACCCTAAGGGACCCCTCACCATACACATGCACACTGCCATTGTGTGTGTTGGTGGGTAGAAAAAGGTGAAGTCGACATGGCATCCCTCTCAGAGTGTCATGCCCACAACCGCCTACATGTGGCATAGGTCAGTCACCCCTCTAGCAGGCCATACAGCCCTAAGGAAGGTGCACTATGCCATAGGTGAGGGCATAGCTGCATGACCAATATGACCCTAGTGCCTAAGTCCATTCTTAGACCTTGTAAGTGCAGTGCGGCCATATTGAGTACATGGGCGAACTCCACAGCTCCATGATGGCTTCACTGAATGCTGGGAAGTTTGGTATCAAACTTCTAGGCACAATAAACCCACATTGATGCCCGTGTTGGATTTACAGTAAAATGCATACATCAAGTATCTTAGAGATGACCCCTGTATTTTATACCCAACCCTTTAGTGCAGGATGCAGGACTGACCAGGCTGTGCCAGCCTTCCACTATCAGACAAGTTTCTGAACCCATGGCGGGAGAACCTTTGAGCTCTCTGAGGTCAGAAACAAAGCCTGCTCTGGGTGGAGGTGCTTCACACCTCCCCCCTGCAGGAACTGTAACACTTGGCAGTGAGGTTCAAAGGCTAAGGCCTCCTGTTACAGTGCCCCAGGACACTCCAGCTAGTGGAGACGCCCGCCCCTCAGACCAAGCCTCACTTTTGGTGGCAGTTCCAGAGGGAAAATTAGGTAAAACAGGGAGGAGTGACCACTGCAGCCAGGACTACCGCTAAGGTGTCCAGAACTAAAGTGACCCCATCCCTGCAGAATCCTCCATCTTCTTGTGGAGGGTAGGGACCAATACGGTTAGGGATGTGCTCCCCTTCCCAAAGGGGAGCATTGGGCGCCAGACGCTGTGCTGGTGAGGGTGTCTGGTGCTGACCTGTGCACCCCCCTAGGCCTGTGTTCTGAAACCGCAGGTACTTACCTGCAATCTCTTTTCTATGAAGTCCCCCCAGTCCTCATAGGATTCCATGCAAACCCAACACCAACTTTGACCTCTGCACCATGCCTGCCCAATAATGCTGGCAGTGCACTTTTGAGGTCAAATTGAAATTTAGCCTGTGAACATCCTAACCCTTGAAGACTGGAATCGTAAGTTATGTACTTACCTGTTAAATGTGCTAACACTCCCCCACCCCCCTCCCAGGACTCTATTGACTCCTATGGAAAATTGCACTCTCAATTTTTAACCTCTTAAATGCGGGCGTCGGCCACTGGCCGACGCCCACACACCCTCCCTGGTGCGGGTCACGACCAGTGGCCGACACCAGGAAGGGCATTAATAAATCCTCGGGTGCGTCGCACCCGAGGATTTATTTTTTATTTTTTTTCCCCCCCCGGGAGACACGGAAGCTACCGTGTCTCCCCCCGCCCCCCACCCGCCCCTTTGTGACGTCAGCGCGCCGCGAGGCGCGCTGACGTTGCAAAGGTGTTTTCCCCATGAAAGCAGGAAGCAGCCTTGCGGCCGCTTCCTGCTTTCATGGGGAAAACGGCCTTTTTCACGTTCGGGAAGGCCTCGTAAGAAAGGGGAGAGTCTCCCCTTTCTTACGAGGCCTTCCTGAAAGTGTTTCCTGGCCCCCGGTCGCAGCTGTGCTGCGATCGGGGGCCAGGAAACACTTTCAGGTTTCCTGGCTCCCCCGATCGCAGCACAGCTGCGATCGGGGGGGGTCAGGAAACATTTTGAAAAGGCCTCGTAAGAAAGGGGAGACTCTCCCCTTTCTTACGAGGCCTTCTGAAACTGTTTCTGGCCCCCGATCGCAGCTGTGCTGCGATCGGGGGCCAGAAACAGTTTCAGAAGGCCTCGTAAGAAAGGGGAGAGTCTCCCCTTTCTTATGAGGCCTTCTGAAACGGTTTCCTGGCCCCCGATCGCAGCACAGCTGCGATCGGGGGCCAGGAAACCCCACTAGACACCAGGGATTTCACTTTTGGGGGGCAGCCCCCCCCCGGAAAACGGGCCGCCCCCCCCGGATAATTTTCCTAAAAAAATAAAAAGGTAGGTGCCCCCTGGGGAGGGGGGGGGGGGGCGATCGCGCCCCCCCCCCCAGGGGATTTTTTTTTTTTCAAAAAAAAAAAAAAAAAAATGAAATGACAGGGGGTCGCCCGTGGGCAGGGTGACCCCCTGTGGGGGCATTTTTTTTTTTAGATGTTGTAGGGTTTCCCTGGGGGGCATTTTGGCCCCCAAGGAAACCATACAACAACTAAAAAAAAATATATGTATATATCTATATATATATATCTATGTAGATAGATATATCTAGGTACATGGATATATCTATAGATATATCTATGTAGATATATATTTATATATATATATATAGGTAGATCTGTATCAAAGAGATTTATAAAGCGCGCTACTCACCTGTGAGGGTCTCAAGGCGCTGGGGGGGGGGACGGGGGGGAGGGAAAGGGGCTAGGAGGTTCACTGTTCAAAAAGCCAGGTTTTGAGGCCCTTCCTGAAAAGAAGTAGGTTTTGGGTCTTGCGAATGTGGGTTGTGAGTGCGTTCCATGTTTTGGGTGCAATGTAGGAGAAGGATCTGCCCCCGGTGGTGGTGTGTTTGATGCGGGGGTCAGAGGCGAGAGAGAGGTCAGCTGAACGGACGTTTCGTGTGGGGGTGTGGAAGGTGACTCTCGTTGAGGTAGGCAGGGCCTGTGTTGTGGAGTGATTTGTGTGTGAGGATGAGGATCTTGAAGGTGATCCTTTTGTCAATGGGGAGCCAGTGGAGGGATTTGAGGTGTGGAGAGATGTGTTCGTGTCGGTGGAGGTCGAGGATGAGTCGTGCTGCTGAGTTCTGGATGCGTGTAGTTTGCACTTGAGTTTTAGAGTGGTGCCGGTGTAGAGGGCGTTTCTGTAATCAAGCCTGCTGCTGATGAGTGCGTGAGTGACAGTTTTTCTGGTCTCTGTGGGGATCCATTTTAATGTTTTTCAGTATACGGAGTTTGTTGAAGCATGAGGAGGTAAGTGCGTTGATTTGTTGGGTCATAGAGAGGGAGGAGTCTAGGATGATGCTGAGGTTGCGTGCGTAGTTGGCGGGGGTGGGTGCAGGGCCTAGCGTGGTGGGCCACCATGGGGGGTCCCAGGTTTTTTTGGTGAGGGCCAAAGAGGATTATTTCGGTTTTGCTTGAGTTGAGTTTCAGGTGGTTGGCTGTCATATATACATCACTTTTGTCAATATGTGTGTGGTTTCCCTGGGGGGAAAAGGGTCCGACTTGTCTAGTGGCAGTTTTAGTGCCATAAAGAAGCGCAGAAGGTTTATATGCCTACTGCAAAGAGCACATCTGTATTTTATGTAAATAGCTGAGTACATTAGTAAAGTCTATGGAGAGATGAAGGGCACTTTTGCTGGGTGGTAATGAGGGAATCCGAGGAGGAGGGAGTGGGAGCACCAATAATGATTGTTGGACTGGGCGCAGGAGGTGCTAAAGACTGTGACGAATGGTATGTGACAAGGTGTTTTTTGAGTGTCTTGAAAGTACATGCTGATTGAGGGAAGAAGCGCAGGTAAGGTGGCCTCTACTGTTGCACGTATCTCACACACACCATCGATTTTGTGACTGTCTACGTAGGCTAGTGTTTTAGAGCAACAGTTTAGCCAATAGCAGAGATGGCATCTTGATGGATGACTGCTGCCTGCACTCGGGTTATAGAGGACCGCTCTGACATAGGATCAGAGACTGAGACATCAGATACTGAGACAGCATCTGAGGGATAGGACAATGGCGCAGACTCTGGGAGTGATTTTTCAGTCAGAGGAGTCCCATTCGAAAACTCCTCTTCCAGTACATTATGAGGGAGGTGATGAGGACAGTCCTGCTGTCCCTTCGCAAGCTGTTCGTGCAACTGGGTAATAGTGGGTTAGGCCAACCCAGAGAGCAGGTGAATGCGGCGGCAAGCAGAGAGAGAGTGCTCTCTTGGGAGCTCACCAATTTAGTTCAGCCCCAAATTCCACCACCCAAATCATATTGTGGAGACATCAAAATTGTCTATGGCAAAACAAACTGGTTTTGTAAGGCAGGCACCTGTGTTTTTGGTCCTGGATTCGGCGGCCATATAGAGAAACACACTAAACCCAAACATTTCTGGAAACTAGACATTCGGGGGAGTCCACAGAGGTGTGACTTGTGTGGATTCCCCAAAGTTTTCTTACCCAGAATACCCTGCAAAGCTGAAATGTTGAAAAAAACCTCTATTTTTCTCGCATTTCTGTCACACAAACTACAGGAATATGCTGGGATCCACAACATTCCTACCACCCAGTGACTCCTCACCTGTCCTGATAAAAACACTACCCCACTTGAGTGCCTACACCTAGTGCCTGTGTCAGGAATGGATCACCCCAGGGTCAACAGCTGCCTCACGTAAGGACCAACATTGACCGTTGTGTGATCTATTCCTGTCGCAGGCACCAGGCCTAACCACACAAGTGAGGTATCATATTTATCGGGAGACTTGGGGGAACGCTGGGTGGAAGGAAATTTGTGGCTCCCCTCAGATTCCAGAACTTTCTGTCACCGAAATGTGTGGAAAACGTGGTATTTTAGCCACATTTTGAGGTTTGCAAAGGATTCTGGGTAACAGAACCTGGTCCGAGCCCCACAAGTCACCTCATCTTGGATTCTCCTGGGTTTCTAGTTTACAAAAATGTGCTGGTTTGCTAGGTTTCCCCAGGTGCCGGCTGAGCTAGAGGCCAAAATCCACAGGTAGGCACTGTTTTCTATGAAAAAATGTGATGTGTCCACGTTCTGTTTTGGGGCATTTCCTGTCGCGGGCGCTAGGCCTACCCACACAAGTGAGGTATCATTTTTATCGGGAGACTTAGGGGAACGCCGGGTGGAAGGAAATTTGTGGCTCCTCTCAGATTCCAGAACTTTCTGTCACCGAAATGTGAGGAAAACTTGTTTTTTTAGCCACTTTTTGAGGTTTGCAAAGGATTGTGGGTAACAGAACCTGGTCCGAGCCCCGCGAGTCACCCCTCCTTGTATTGCCCTAGGTCTCTAGTTTTCAGAAATGCACAGGTTTGGTAGGTTTCCCTAGGTGCCGGCTGAGCTAGAGGCCAAAATCTACAGGTAGGCACTTCTCAAAAAACACCTCTGTTTTCTTCCAAAAATTTTGATGTGTCCACGTTGCGCTTTGGGGCGTTTCCTGTCGCGGGCTCTAGGCCTACCCACACAAGTGAGGTATCATTTTTATCGGGAGACTTGGGGGAACGCCGGGTGGAAGGAAATTTGTGGCTCCTCTCAGATTCCAGAACTTTCTGTCACCGAAATCTGAGGAAAACTTGTTTTTTTAGCCACTTTTTGAGGTTTGCAAAGGATTCTGGGTAACAGAACCTGGTCCGAGCCCCGCGAGTCACCCCTCCTTGGATTGCCCTAGGTCTCTAGTTTTCAGAAATGCACAGGTTTGGTAGGTTTCCCTAGGTGCCGGCTGAGCTACAGGCCAAAATCTACAGGTAGGCACTTCTCAAAAAACACCTCTGTTTTCTTCCAAAAATTTTGATGTGTCCACGTTGCGCTTTGGGGCGTTTCCTGTCGCGGGCGCTAGGCCTACCCACACAAGTGAGGTATCATTTTTATCGGGAGACTTGGGGGAACGCCGGGTGGAAGGAAATTTGTGGCTCCTCTCAGATTCCAGAACTTTCTGTCACCGAAATCTGAGGAAAACTTGTTTTTTTAGCCACTTTTTGAAGTTTGCAAAGGATTCTGGGTAACAGAACCTGGTCCGAGCCCCGCGAGTCACCCCTCCTTGGATTGCCCTAGGTCTCTAGTTTTCAGAAATGCACAGGTTTGGTAGGTTTCCCTAGGTGCCGGCTGAGCTAGAAGCCAAAATCTACAGGTAGGCACTTCTCAAAAAACACCTCTGTTTTCTTCCAAAAATTTTGATGTGTCCACGTTGCGCTTTGGGGCGTTTCCTGTCGCGGGCGCTAGGCCTACCCACACAAGTGAGGTATCATTTTTATCAGGAGACTTGGGGGAACGCCGGGTGGAAGGAAATTTGTGGCTCCTCTCAGATTCCAGAACTTTCTGTCACCGAAATCTGAGGAAAACTTGTTTTTTTAGCCACTTTTTGAGGTTTGCAAAGGATTCTGGGTAACAGAACCTGGTCCGAGCCCCGCAAGTCACCCCTCCTTGGATTGCCCTAGGTCTCTAGTTTTCAGAAATGCACAGGTTTGGTAGGTTTCCCTAGGTGCCGGCTGAGCTAGAGGCCAAAATCTACAGGTAGGCACTTCTCAAAAAACACCTCTGTTTTCTTCCAAAAACTTTGATGTGTCCACGTTGCGCTTTGGGGCGTTTCCTGTCGCGGGCGCTAGGCCTACCCACACAAGTGAGGTATCATTTTTATCGGGAGACTTGGGGGAACGCCGGGTGGAAGGAAATTTGTGGCTCCTCTCAGATTCCAGAACTTTCTGTCACCGAAATCTGAGGAAAACTTGTTTTTTTAGCCACTTTTTGAGGTTTGCAAAGGATTCTGGGTAACAGAACCTGGTCCGAGCCCCGCGAGTCACCCCTCCTTGGATTGCCCTAGGTCTCTAGTTTTCAGAAATGCACAGGTTTGGTAGGTTTCCCTAGGTGCCGGCTGAGCTACAGGCCAAAATCTACAGGTAGGCACTTCTCAAAAAACACCTCTGTTTTCTTCCAAACATTTTGATGTGTCCACGTTGCGCTTTGGGGCGTTTCCTGTCGCGGGCGCTAGGCCTACCCACACAAGTGAGGTATCATTTTTATCGGGAGACTTGGGGGAACGCCGGGTGGAAGGAAATTTGTGGCTCCTCTCAGATTCCAGAACTTTCTGTCACCGAAATGTGAGGAAAACTTGTTTTTTTAGCCACTTTTTGAGGTTTGCAAAGGATTCTGGGTAACAGAACCTGGTCCGAGCCCCGCAAGTCACCCCTCCTTGGATTCCCCTAGGTCTCTAGTTTTCAGAAATGCACAGGTTTGGTAGGTTTCCCTATGTGCCGGCTGAGCTAGAGGCCAAAATCTACAGGTAGGCACTTTGGAAAAAACAGCTGTGTTTTCTTTAAAAAAAATAGGATGTGTCCATGTTGTGTTTTGGGGCATTTCCTGTCGCGGGCACTAGGCCTACCCACACAAGTGAGGTATCATTTTTATCGGGAGACTTGGGGGAACACAGAATAGCAAAACAAGTGTTATTGCCCCTTATCTTTCTCTACATTTTTTCCTTCCAAATATAAGAGAGTGTGTAAAAAAGACGTCTATTTGAGAAATGCCCTGCAATTCACATGCTAGTATGGGCACCTCGGAATTCAGCGATGTGCAAATAACCACTGCTCCTCAAAACCTTATCTTGATCCCATTTTGGAAATGCAAAGGTTTTCTTGATACCTCTTTTTCACTCTTCATATTTCAGCAAATGAATTGCTGTATACCCAGTATAGAATGAAAACCAACTGCAGGGTGCAGCTTATTTATTGGCTCTGGGTACCTAGGGTTCTTGATGAACCTACAAGCCCTTTATATCCCCGCAACCAGAAGAGTCCAGCAGACAAAACGGTATATTGCTTTCAGAAATCTGACATCGCAGGAAAAAGTTACAGAGTAAAACATAAAGAAAAATGGCTGTTGTTTTCAGCTCAATTTCAATATTTTTTTATTTCAGCTGTTATTTTCTGTAGGAAAACCTTGTAGGATCTACACAAATGACCCCTTGCTGAATTCAGAATTTTGTCTAGTTTTCAGAAATGTTTAGCATTCCGGGATCCAGCATTGGTTTCACACCCATTCCTGTCACTAACTGGAAGGAGGCTGAAAGCACCAAATATAGTAGAAATGGGGTATGTCCCAGTAAAATGCCAAATTTGTGTTGAAAAATTCGGTTTTCTGATTCAAGTCTGCCCGTTCCTGAAAGGTGGGAAGATAGTGATTTCAGCACCAGAAACCCTTGGTTGATGGCATTTTCAGGGGAAAAACCACAAGCCTTCTTCGGCAGCCCTTTTTTCCCATTTTTTTGGAAAAAACAAAATTTTCACTGTATTTTGGCTATTTTCTTGGTCTCCTCCAGGGGAAACCACCAACTCTGGGTACCATTAGAATCCCTAGGATGTTGGAAAAAAAGGACGCAAATTTGGCGTGGTTAGCTTATGTGGACAAAAAGTTATGAAGCCCTAAGCGCGAACTACCCCAAATAGCCAAAAAAGGGCTCAGCACTGGGGGGGGAAAGGCCCAGCAGCTAAGAGGTTAAAATTGTAAAGTGTTACTTGTAAACAGCTTTATCTGCAAAACCCAGAGTACATTTGATACATATGCTTGATACTTACAACTGTACTTACCTGCAACAAAGATCTTTTGGTACTAGTAATGAAATAACACAATATATTTTTGCTATATAAAAACAATTGGCCTTAAGTTAGTCATTGAGTGTGTGCTTCATTTCTTGACTGAATGTACAACAAATGCTTTGCACTACCCCCTCTGATAAGCCTGAGTGCTCGACCACACTCCCACAAAAGAGAGCATTAGTATTATCTACTTTAGCTTCTGTTAAGCCTCTGGGGAACCCCTGGAATCTGTACACACCATACCTCATTTTGGTATAGTATATCAAGAGTCGGCTTCCTACACCCACTTCCCAGCGGAAGTGGTCATAGAAAAGGTGTAGTCACCCTAAAGGAGCGTAGCCCATTGGCTACCGCTTGACACTCCATGTAATGCCCCTAAGTTGAGTATTTAGGTGGTTCCCCTGAGGTCCTGCAGCTTCAAGAAACCCAGGAAGCCTGTCTACCTTCTAAAAAGACTCAGACACCCGTGAGCAGCGGACCTGCTGAGCAACAAAGTATCCAACAAGGAATCTACAGCTTGGAGACCTGACACCTGAAGTGACCTCCGCACCAGAAGCCCACCAACAGTGCCAGCGGGGCTCCCCGCTGTCCTGAGCCCAAGTCCACCAGAGTGTCACCTCTCCTGGACTCATCCAAGTCACCTGCAACCCCTGCACGCAGGTCCCCTTCTCCCACAGCCTGGCGGAGATAGAAAATCAGAGAGCTACAACAACCACTGCACCCATGACACCAGCTGAGGTGGGTCATCAGTGCCAATGACATCCCCCGGCTCCTAAGAGCTCAAGTTCGTCCTGGGCCCACCACTGCCGGATTCCATCACAACACCTGCAACCTCAACTGTCAGCACTTGCACCTCCTACACCCCCCCTTTTTTCCCCAGATGAGAAAACTCAACACCAAAAGACATCCCCCTGCTGCATCCGTCACCAGTGGGCACAGGAAAAGAGGACCAAAGGTGCACCTACGTCCCCATGCACCCCAAGTCTACTACCTACCTATTTGTTGTCCCCGACTGGCTTTCAAGCCAGCCAGAGCCTGTCACGGGGTCAGTCTCTCAAAGGAAACAATTGGGCACCCGAAGCCTTACTGCACCCAGCCGCCCCAGTGCCGCCCAGTGTGACCTGTTGGTGTGCTTCCGATCAGTGAACAGTTCTTACCTTAACCCCCTGAGATTGAATTTGTAAGTCGTGGTTAACCCTGTGTTTGCTGAACATTGTTTTTCCTCCATAGGATAACACTGAGAGAACTTTGAAAATTGTCTATTTTTGAAGCCGTAAAGTATTATATTCATTATGCTAGGTATTATAAAGTCTGCCTGATTACGTAGCTCTTGGGTTTAACACCTATATAAAAATAGTGTTATTTTTCTAAATTTGTCTCAGATTAATTCTTTGAGTGTGTGTCTCCTTTATTGCCTCTGTGAGTAAAACAAGTGCTTAGCACTGCCCTCTGATAAGCTTAACTGCTTACCCACACTACCACAAATAGAGCATTCGTCCTATCTACATTTGCATCAGCAATACCATTTGTGGATCCACTGGAATCTCTGCACAGTGTACTTCATTTCAGTGTACTATATAGAGAGCCAGTTACCTACAGCACCTTGGAGGTGCCCCCTGAAAACCTACTAGTCCCTTAGTGTGCTGGCTGACTGGTATCGACCAGCCTGCCACCACAGACTAGTTTCTGACCTGCTGCAGGTAAGCCTGCACTCCGAGGCCAGATAAAATGCCTACTCTGGTGGAAGGTGATAACATCTCTTCCAACAGGATGGCTAGTAAATTTAGCATATCAAGGCCAGAGGCTTCAAAGCCTGGGTTCCTCCCAGACCTGCGGAATGCCACCCTCTGCCTGAGGCCCATTTGGCACCAGAGCAGGTGGGAAATTAGACATTCAGAAGGCGTGCTGCACCTCTAGGATAGTCACACACCTAAGGTGGGCTACCTGAAGTGCACAGCAAAGGAAGGGTTTCACTATCTTGTTTTTGGTGAAACTATGAACTCTGGGTCAGGAAAATGCCCACTCTCCACAGGAAGTGGTCATCTCTGGGGTGTAGTCACCCCATGAGTAGGTAGCCTATTGACTACTACCTCACACTCCCCAAAATTGAGTATTTAGAGGCCCCATTGAGACAAGGACTTCAGATTCGTCTACCAGGAACTGAAGAAGGGCAAAAGACGCTGTCACTGCAAGAACAGAGGAATTCACCATTGGTGCCAAACCCTGTCCCACTGACGGAACCTCGACAATTGCACCGACCCGGCTTCTCCAAAAGCTGTGCATCCTCTAAAAGTTGTGGAGGACTGTCCGGCACTTCAACAGCCAGGCAGCATTTCTCGTGCGGTGGAGGAGCCATCCCCATGCATCTGCAGGCATCAACGGCATCTGCCCAGTGTAGGAAAGTACCCTCTTTCTTGACATGGTTACTCTCATTTTCTCCCTGTTGTCAGTGTATTTGACTGTGTTACTTACCTCCGTGTTTTCCTAGTACTCCCAGCTCCCCTCTATAAATTTTACTTACCTACATGGGGGTACCTTAATTGCATTACATATTTTCAGTATTTGGTTTGTGCTCCACCTAGAGTCACTATTGGTTATTGCTATTTGCAGTTTTCCAATATTTTCTGTGCCTATTTCTGCTTACTAGTGTATATATTTAGTGTATTACTTACCTCCTATTGGTGGGTTACCCTTCTAGTATTTTATGGTGATTTGTTCCAAAAATAAAGTACCTTTATTTTTGTAGAACTGAGAGCTTTCTTTCATGTGTGTTAGTGCTGTGACTTCAGTGGTATTGCATGAGCTTTGCATGTCTCCTAGATAAGCCTTGGCTGCTCATCCACAGCTACTTCTAGAGAGCCTGGCTTCTAGACACTGCCTACACTTCACTAAGAGCAGACACCTGGACCTGATATAAGGTGTAAGTACCATAGGTACCCGCCACACACCAGGCCAGATTCCTACACCCAGTAACCTGTGTTGTTGGCCCAGTGGCCAACCGAGGGAGCAGCACGACAGGAGAAGGTTCATGAGGCTCTAGGAGGTCAGCCCCATTTCTGTGGTGTTTCCAGATGCAAGATACTCCAGGAGGGTACCCCTACACCAATACCTTGACAACTGGGGCACTTGCATCCACCAAAGCTTGTTTTTGTCTAGCCCTGACACCACCGCCGCCAACTCTCCTGCAGGTCGTGGGACTTTAGAATAGACGAGTTCCACCTCCAGAGTAGCCCTCATGCTCTGTTTTTCCTTCCTCTGCAGGCTGACCGATAACGGTGGGAGCCTCTAACTCCAAGTTAGCAGCCAGCACCTCTGCACTGGAGCCCCCTCACCCAAGTCCAAGACTTCTGCCTGCATCCCCAACCTCCCCCACCTTGGGTTCTGAAGGACTAGTCTCCAAGTCACCTTTTGGCCTAGGAGCCCCCTTGAGCCGAGAGTCCCCCTACCCTCAACCCCCTTTGGGTTCTGAAGGTCTTGTCCACAAGTCACCCTTTGCAGACTCTATGGGTCTGACAGGTCACTTTAAACTTTTATCGCTGTAGCGCTTGAGACTACCAATGTGAACACCACCTCTGCACCTGGACACAACAGGGCAGGTAAACCCGAACTGCTGGTGGTACTTGGGTCCTTGGCACCCCAGCACCAAAAGTCCTAAAGGATACCCCCTACAGCTGTTTGCAAGTATACCTATGCAGTGTATGTTTCTTACATAGGATAATATTAATGCGCTTGAGGCTCATGCCTTAAATCTGACACTTTTGCTATTCTTACTGTTTTTCCTCTACACATAAGGTACTTAACTAATATTGTTGATCTTGGTGTCTAAATATACACAAAATGTGTCATTTTTATAAATTGGCCTCTGATTTCTTTCTTGAATGTGTGTCTCATTTATTGACTATGTGTGTACAACAAATGCTCAATATTCAATGGACTTTCTTTCTGCATGGTTTACACCTACATTGGTACACTACATAAAAAGCCAGGTTCCTACAGTCACCCCCAAGTTTAGCCTCTGATGCTACTGGTTTTTTGACTCAGAGTGCAATGAGGCCTGTGAATCAGAACTCAGTGCCAGTGCCCTGAACCTAGAGTTCATGTCAAATTGGCTGTACCCAACTGGAAATGGCTAACTTTACCTGTAGGTCCCTAGTAAATGCTTCCATGGTACCTGAGACACATATGTTAGAGAGGTACCGCAGGGCTTGCGACCCCGATTGTGCCACCCTGGAGGTTCCCCAAGTAAAATGAGTCCCCCATTCTGCCACTGCAGATTGGTAGAGCAGTCCTACAATGCTAATCTGACTTTGCCATTGACAGCAATAGCAAAGCCACTGCTTCCCCTCTACATGTATAAGTCACCACTTCGTCAGGCCTACAGAGTTCTAAAGGGAGGGTGCAACATACGGCACAGGTAGGACATGTATTTTACATACCGTGACAGAAAAACACAAGAAAGAACCATTTTAGTGTGGAAAGACTTGGTTATCCAACTGGCAAGCAAAGGGTTACACGCTGACCCCTCAGCTGTACTAACTCCTGAATGGTGCAACCAAAATGGGCACTTCAAGGTATCAAACAACTCATTACATAAAGCCCAATTTATATCTCAAGTCAAAATTCATGTAACTTGTTACTGTGAGCAGCTTTAGCAAAGCTGCCACTTTGTTGCCTTTAAAACTCCTGTGCCTACCTGGGCACACTTGGAGCCTGGTCCACGAGACAGGTTTCTGCCCTCCTGGACAGACGTGCCAGCGCCCGTCAGGAAGGAAAACAATGAGGGATTATAGGCCAGAGAGGTGTCACCTCCCTGCTGCAGAAAGACTCTTAGGGGAGGACCCAAAAGTCAGGTTTCAAAGGTGAAACGGCCTTTGAAGAGATGAGGTGGCACTCCATGGGGTAAGGCTGCCCCATTGTTGCCAAAGACAGGCTGCCACGGGGTGCAGAGGGAGGAAAACGGCTTCCCCAGCAGTGTGTCGCCATGGGGTTTGCTAGGGTGGTCTGAACACCGAGAGAGGTGTC
This sequence comes from Pleurodeles waltl, assembly GCF_031143425.1. Lineage (NCBI taxonomy): Eukaryota > Metazoa > Chordata > Amphibia > Caudata > Salamandridae > Pleurodeles > Pleurodeles waltl. The sequence goes on from NC_090446.1 coordinate 1,190,902,492, forward strand.
TCTCCATCTTGTAAGTGGGTAGAATGGTGCATCTTGGGATAGCCAGATGCCACACTCCACAGGAAGTGGCCATTAGGTGGGAGGGAACCTCTTGCACATTGGCAACCAACTGCATTCTGCCCGGAGGGCATTGTTTGTGCATAAGAGGAGCACCCCTGGCACCCAGGCCTCAGATCTCAATCGACTAGGAAGAAGGACCAAAGGAGGACTGCCCTACTGCATCGAAGGACCAGCAAAGAGAGGCTGCACTGACTAGGACTGCACCTGCTGCACACAATAGGAACATAACAGATGAAGTCTGCATGGGCAAGTTGGTAGCCTAAAGTCTTCAAGCCGCTACCACTGCTGTCATGCAGCACCAAGACCCAATGCACAAAGTTGCACCAGAGTTTGTTTAATCCCAGAAGTGCTGTCCGAGAGTTGCTGGGACTCTCAGAAGGAAAATTATTGATCCAGGAAGGATTCACCTATGACTGCAACAACAGGTTACTGGACTTCTGTCAGACCAGAGAGGGCCTCGTGGGATGTCAACCCCGCAACTAAGATCACCTCACCATCTTTGTGGACTGAGGAATCACTGCAGAAACACCCCCATTAACTGATTCGCATCCACAGCACTCTTAGAGCATCTTCAGCATTCTTCATCCCTTGTATCAGGACCACTACATAGGAATCCACTGCAAAACAGGTAAACTGCCTGGAACTGTTAAGACTGCCCCTGACTAGTTCCCTGCAGGAGTTGGTCCAACTGCATTGATATTTTCTTTGAAAATGTTTCTGTGCCCAGTTTGTTGACTTTGCTAAGGCTTGTTTGTAGTTGATTGAAATTGCACTATTTTATTATTGCTTGTAAAATCTATACCTCTAGAACACTCCAGGAGATCTTTTTTGTGTAGAGTCTAACTTCTTATACAAATACAACCTATTGTTATAAATTGGTGTCATATTGGAGTGTTGTGTCAATACCTTCAACTGTATTGATGCTGTGTAAATATTTAACACTTGTTCCTCTGTGCAAGCTTTGCTGGTCAGTGCCAGGCTACCCAGGACTCAGCTGAGCGGAGTGTTTGACAGACTAAATTAAAGGGTCCTAAAGGGGTTAGAAATTGTAGGAAGCTGGCTCTCTATATGGTGCACTAAAAAGTACACCATACAGAGCCCAGTGGATCCTGAATTGGTTTGCAGAGGCAAAAGTAGATCATACTAACACTATTTTGTGGTAATGAGGGAGAGCAGTTAGGCTTATAAGAGGGTAGTGCTAGGCATCTGTTTTACTCGCAAATACAATAAATGAGACACACTCAAAGAATAAATCCAAGACCAATTTAGAAAAATAACACTTTCTATATATATTTTAATCCCAAGAATTTCGTTATGGGGCAAGTACGTTTTAGAGCACAAATTTTCACTTGCAAAAAGTGAACAGTGCAATTTCTGAGTTCCTCAATGTTAACCTATGGAAGGAAAACACATTCAGCAAAAAAGCACTTTACAACGACTCACAGGACCAATCTTGTAGACTTAAGGTGAGCACTGGGCAAGGACGTCTTGTTATCTATTGTTTCAAGCATGTCTGTTATCTATTGTTTGGGAACAGAGCTACATCAGGGGTCTGAGCAGATCTGTATAAATGCACCTCACTTAGACAGATAGTCAGAGGGATTCCGACCAGATGCCATAGCTGTTATCGATGCTGCAGGTTGCCTTGACGCTGACCCAGTCTTTGGGTCCCTTCGGAGTCTGAGCTACAGACCTCATTCCAAGGAAGCGAGGGTTGGGTGGGGAATTCTTCTCATAGGCATGGCATTGGCAGATTAGGTCTAACAAACCTAGCTCTCTTTAGGTTAGAGATCCAGTTCATCATGCTAGGGTATAAGGACATATTCCACATCTCATGTCACTTTATCATTGCACGATGGTGGGGGTCTTTGTATTAATGACTCTTGTGTTCACAATTCTGTTTCATACATTATTCATTATCCTAATCATTGCAGACCATGCAATTTACAGTAGATTGCAGTTTTGTTAAATAAAAACCTATTGAAAACTTTACTGCATCTCCTTTGCCGCCTGTGTTTGATTAGGACATGTTGTTCATGTGAGAAAGGGGTAATCTCCGTTTAACCACAACACTCCCTGAGATGTCACACTCTTGAGGCCATTCGTAAAGGCTGCAACAAATCACCTTTTACTGTTTGAGTTTTTGGTGAGGTGCTGCTTGTGAGCTGGGAAGGTTGGGACGACAGTTGCAACTTGTTGTAGGAATCGCCTACAAACATCAGTACTGTCATCCTTAAACCAGCAGTCATGCTTAGAGCAAGAGTCAAGTTACGGCAGGTCAGGACCACACCAGCAGGTCACTCCGGGCAGCACTGGGGCAGCCGGGTGCCGAAGTTCAGTTCGGCGTCTGGTGCCCAATGTATTTGGGGATTGGTCACCATGGATTCAGACTGCAGTCTCTGGCTGGGGGGCTCAGTCGGGGACAACCAACATGTAGGTCGCAAACATGGGGTGCTCCGTGATGTAGATGCACCTTTGGTCCTCTTCAACAGGGCCCTGGGGCAACGGATGCAGGGGTGTCCTTTAGCGTTAGGTTTCCTTGTACAGGAGCACTTCCGGGTGGGGGTGGGGGAGCAAGGGTGTCCTGTGGTCTGAAGCTGTACAGTGGATGTGAGCTGAGGAGAGCTGGGGGGGGGGGAAGAGTTGTTGCCACCAACTTGGCCCGCGGCGGTTGGTCGAGTGGTTGATTTAAGTGTCTAGTTTCTCTCACCTCCGAGACTATGGGAAAGGGGGCGTGCATGCAGAGGCTGCAAGAGACTTCAGGGCGTCCAGGAGTGGTGAAACCAGGATGGATTCAGATTCTGAACAGCTGGGGATCCTTTTTGGCATCAGTGGCCCACGTCACCTCGTGGCATGGACGGAGGGTGCAGTGGTGACTTCAGGTGTTGGGTCTTCGCGATTCTGGGGGCTGCAGAGTCCTGATTGGTGAGCAGGTCTGCTGCTCACAGGAGTATTGAGTGTTTGTCGAAGTCAGACAGTCCCCCTGGGTTTCTGAAGGCTCAGTTGCAGGATTAGCCGTCTTCTGGTGCAGAATCCGATGAGGAGTGCAGACAAGCTGGTGGGGTTGGTACCAGGTCAGCAGCTACTTCTCTTCTTCTGTGAGTGAGTCTCTTCTTTGTCTTCTTACGTCGTCAGGATCTGAGCTGTGGGGTTTAGGGGTGCTACCTAAATACTCAATTTAGGGCGTTACAGTGTGTGCTAGATGGCAGTTGATGGGTTGGCCACCCACCTTAAGGGGGACTACATCCTCTCTATGACACTTCCATTAGGAAGTGGGCATAACCCTGACCCCAGGGGCCTAATTCTTTCAAAACCAAGATGGAGAATTTTTAAAAGTTGTATCCACTCCAGCTTGTCCACCTTAGGGGTGGGACTGGCATGCAGTGAGCACACCTCCCAATCGGCCTAATTTTCCCACCTGTCTTGCCACCAAAAAGTGGGGTCAAGACAGCGGGTGTTGGTCATATTCGCCATTTGGAGAGACCTGGGTCGCATTACAAAGGCGGCTCTGCCTTTGAAGCTTCCTGCCCTGGAATGTCCATCTTGCCTGGAGTAGGTGTCAACACCCCCACCCAGTGCAGGCTTTTGTCTCTGGACCCTGAGCGCGCTGGCTCTCGCCTTAGCAAGTCAAAAATGTGGCTAAGGTGGCTGAACTTGTCAGGACCAGTCAGTTAACACACTAGTAGTTGGTAGTTTTTCAGGAGACACCTCCAAGGTGCCCTCTGGGTGGACATGTTGGTAAATCCGTCACTGGCATCAGTGTGGGTTCACCAATATGAGATGTTTGATACCAAACAGCCCTGTCTTTGTGAAGCTATCATGTAGCTAGGGAATTCATAGTGACCAGTGTCCAGCACATGTATTTAAGATGGCATCCCTGGCCACTTACTATGCCCAAGAATCAACAAAGAGAAAGGGCGTATATGCTCGTGCAGATATGCACTCACAAGTAATATAATATACCTTGGCTTAGGGCTGTAAGACCTGCTGGAGGGGTGACTTACATATATTACCTGCAGTGTTAGGGTACAGGCTGTGTGCCATGTCGTGCTTTCATTTTGGTCTGCACCAAAACACACAGCGTGCAATGGCATGTGCTCAGTGAGGGGTAGCTTAGGGTGGCAAAATTCACGCTGCAGCCCAAAGGGATCTTCTTTAGTACCCCAGGCCTGAGGTACAAGGGGTACCATTTACTAGGGACCTACGGACGGTGCTAAAGTTTTGCCAATTGGGGAAATGACTGTGCACTTTTTGGAAAAGAGGTCTGGCACCAAGGACCTGGTTAGCAGGAACCCAGGGCACATTCAATCGAAATTAAATCAGATTCAAGGAAAAACGTGGGGGCTAACCATGCCAAAAAAAGTTGCTTTCCTACTACTACCCAGCAGGGGTTGCAGTACCACACCATATAATACACTCCATTTCCTCGCGGATGGCTAATCTGAAAAAGGTCCGACAGGACATCTGCCTGTGACAGCACATCCTCTCGAAAGGGCAGCCGGATCGGAGGATATATGCTCATAGCTAGACGTTTTGGGTACCACACACTCTACACCCAGTCTAGTGCCACTAAGATGACTTGGACACAATCTCTTTTGTTCTTCTTGAGCACTCTGGGTGGGAGAGGTAGAGGAGGAAAGGAGTTACGGAAGTCCTTAGACACAATGTAGGTGAAAGGTGTCTCCTAAAGCAGAATGTCTTGGGAACTCCAAGGAGAAAAAGTTTGAACACTTCGGTTTTCTGCGGTGACAATTAGAGTCAGGGTTTTCCCCACTGCTGGAAGACACCCTGTGCCACCTCCAAGTGTAACCACCACTAGTGATCCACTGTCAAAGGGGCCCCAAGCTCATTGCACGTTTATCCTGAATCAACCTGAATGAACCAAAAAAATAAAACTAAAGACATTTTCATTTTACTTTGTGGGAGGTCAAAGCCCATACCTTGTTGGGAATTTTAACGGAACAAAAGACAAAAAAGAAATATGACAAGACAAGTTTGTTTTAATCCTTTGGAGATCGAAAGCCCTTACTCTACTATGAAATATGGCACTGTTTGGAACAGTCTTTTTGGTATGTATGAATTAACACTTTAAAAGAATAGTACTGCATAGAAGTACAAGTTACTTACCTTCAGTAACGAAATATCTGGTAGACATATTCTAGTTGCAGATTCCTTACCTTAGAATTTCCCCCCAGGCGTCAGACTGGATCCGGAGATTTTTTCTTCGAGCAATACCCTTGCGCGTCGGTAGGTGGCATCGGTCGACTCCGCAGGCGTCGTGGTTGCCGTGATGACGTCGGGAGTAATACATAGATGCCGCCCTCGCGCAGTGACGTCAGTTCTTTTCTTTCTGCGCCACGCACTGATCCGAGAGAGAGCTACCCTCGGCTATTTTTTGGCCGAATTCAACCATTTTGTCGACTTTTTTGGTGCGAACTTGGTGCGTTGAGGATGTCCCTGAAGACCGGGTTCAAACCCTGCGAGGACTGTCACCGCATGATGTCGGTGACAGACCCTCATTGTGTCTGATTAAACAAAAACATTTGGTGGGCGGAGTCAAGATGGCCAAGATGGTGGTCGCTCTTCTCAGAGCTCCTGTTTGGCTCCAGGATTGCCCTTCATTTCACCAGTGATGGCGTGCCTAATGGCCCTCCCAAACCGCAGTGAGATTAGTACACCAGGGGAGGCGGCGAACTGAGGGTCAGTGTGGGATCAGCAAGGCAATCCGGCTTGGCCGCAGCCAGGACAGATGGCCCAATGTTGGGGCAAGATGGCAGCCTCCAGTTAAACAATGGAAAGAGCTGCGGCCTCCTTCTGTTGAAGCACACTGTCGCAGGAGAAGATTTGCTATTCAGAGGACCCTGCGTAGGAGAGGGGGACCATGGTGGTGTGGTGTGTGTTGGGGGGGAAGGGGGTGGTAGAGGCCCTCACTGTGAGGATGGGTGTGACCCACGGCCCACCTTGGCAGATCCGTGCACCGTAAGGCAAATGGTTGACAAAGGGAAACCTGCTCCTGTCCTCCAACCAGGTGGAAAATAAAGTTGTTGTTCGGCGCAGTTCACCAAGGCCAGTGGTTACCAACCCGTGATCCGGGGACCCCTGGCGGTCTACGCAGCCTCCTCAGGGGATCTGCGATTCTTTAAATAGCATTAACAGATTAATTAAGTGTATATAAATAAAGTGCCTAAATGTACAACTGAAAATTTCAAAACTTACTGTAACTATCAAGGAATTTTAAACTGGAGGCTAAAAATTAAATTGGTATCCAACCTACCTGTTAGAATTATATTTTATTTATATTTGTTTGCAAATCAAATAAAATGTGTTATTTGTGTTTGATGAATGTTTGTTTCTGTTTTTTGTGTGTATTGTTTTGTGTTTCAAATCATCATCAACAATGTTTAGGCCAGGGCTTTGGCTTTCAGTAATGACTCAGTGGGGGAGTCCCCGGATTCCAATAATGATTCATTGGGGAGTCCCCGGGTTCCAGGATGAAGTGGGGGTCCGCAGAAGTCAGAAGGTTGGGAAACACTGACCTAGGCACTCAGGACCCGAAAAGCAGATATCCTAGCCATGAAAGGAACGGCCAAGAACGTGTGACTGCCTCCGCTCTGATTGGAGAACGGACTCATATTTCTTGAGCTGAGCCCTGAAATGTCTCCCCATTGGGAACCTGAGCCCTCAAGACTCACGTCTGGGACTGCTCCTCCTTAGGACCACTGCCTAAAGTAGACCCTCAGCCTCTTGTTTCCTTCCCCCTCTGCCCAGTGGACTTCTAGGACTCAACTCCTTCTGCTATCCGTTACTGTGTGGGCCCTGTTGACTGGAGCACCAGTGTGGCTCCCTGGTGTGAGCTGTGTTTTGATTGCTACAAGAGCATCTGCTGGAGCTGTTTCCCCCTTTGGCGACTCTGGTGCCTTGAACGCTCGTGCCTTCTGCAGCAAGCCAGTGACTGGACAGGCGGGCTGGAAGAAGTACAACTCTTGGCTATACAAGCTTTGCTCACTGGGAGTCATCCCAACGGCTCAGGATGCGCAACGACAAGCCCCCAGTGCCTCCAGCCCCATACACAAATTGACAAATTTATGCCACTGTCAGGAGGGGACAGAAGGGAACTGGTGGAGAGGCCCCTAGGAGTGATGGACTCCGGGGGAAAGAAGGTGAAGAGAATGGAGGGGACAGACACTACAATGATAATACAAGCAATTCAGGAACCACACACAGCACTCAAGTCGAAGATTGAAGATGTCCCGGTAGAAGTAGTCCTACTGCATCAAGCTCTACAAAATACTATGGCTAGGATAACTAAAGTGGAGGGTGGATTTCCAAGCTGGAGGGCACGGTCCAGGGCCTTAAAACACAAGTGTCCCGCCTAAAAACAACTTTGAAGGCACTCACTGACCGGGTTGCGTATGCTGAAAATAGTGCCCGGAGAAGTAACCTTTGCTTCATTGGGTTCCCGGTGGGTGCAGAGGGGGTCGACACCAGATTTCTTCCTTAAACAGTGGATGAAAACATGGATTGACAACAGCCTCTTAACATCTTGCTTTTTTGTTGAACGGCTGCACAGGTCACTGACCAAAAGGCCCACCCTGCCCCTTGATTATCAAGATCCTTAGCTATTAGAACAGAAACACTATCCACAGAGGGACAAGGGAACACCTCTTGTGTCAGGGCAGTCATGTGATATTTGCAGACTACACTCGCCAAGTCCAAACCCAACCGAAATTAAGACGGAGTAAAGCAAAAGCTCAAGGCTACGGGCCTTAAATACATACTCCTCTTCCCAGCTAGGAAGAGAGTAGTTCACAATGAAAAACTGATTTTTTTTTTTACAGCCCTGAAGGGGCCTGGGACGAGCTACCAGAGCAGAAGCACATGCGGCTAGCCACAAGAGGGGGCCGGTGGTGAAAACCCACAGGGCCCACACCACAGGAAAAGGTCCCGCAGGGGTCATTGTGATCACTTTGAGATGCCATCTACTTTGGACTCCGGAAGACCACACACGACTGGGGGCAGGAGTAGCAGGTCGAGATGCTCCTTCCATGGGAGAAGATAATGATCCTCTTTGTAGGGATGGCGGGCTCAGTTACATGTGAATCACGATTCTACAGTGGGAAGTATATGGTGGGGGGTGTTATGGGGACAAGGAATTGGTTGGATTGTTATGTTGCTTGCTTTGCCTTCAGGTTTTTAGCCATACAATTTGCTGCCTGTGTCCTGCACAGCTCTGACTTCCTCAAATTTACCTTGCTGCCAACCAGACTGAAAGGTGCCAGCTGGCATTCCCAAAGCCTGGGTCCCAACACACTTACCCTCCACAAACTCACATGTGAATTTTTGTATAGGCCACCATGAACAAATTTACAGTACTAACGGGGAAAGTAAACCGCTTCCTCAAACGTATCATGAGAGGAGCTGTTAGGCAATTCCTTCACCGTCATGTGCCCCAAATTGTAATGCTCCAAGAAACCCAGCTTTTGTTTGGGTCACACTGCTTTTTTCTAACACAATATGGATACAGTAAGGTGTACCATGCAAGATTCAACTGGGGATCCATGGGAGTGGCCATCATGCTCCTTAAGTCTCTGCCGCTGGTAGTTTCCCGGTTTACCAGGAAGGTTCTGGGGAGATATGTCTTATTGGAGGGTGCATTGGATGGAGCCCTGTACAACTCCCTGAGTATCTATGTTCCCCCCACAATGGGGCGCCCTCACATTGACTATGCTCAGGGAGCTTCTGCTAACTCTCCCTCCGGGTAGGACAATCATAGGGAGATTTCAAAGATATTCTGTTTCCTCTTGATTCCCTGCGTGCCCTGGGAGCCGAGACCAGAGAAGGGAAGGGACTGCACAACTGGGCACTGGCCCTTGGGTTGTGTGACACCTGGAGGATATGAAACGTTAAAATTAGACAAAACACACATGCATTGACAGCACATGAAGCCTTGTCTCGTATTGACCTTTTTTTGTTACCTACTCCAGATATACTTCACACACAGGCGCACTCATCCTGGTAAGGGCATTTCAGATCACACCCTGGTAATGTTCCAGTTTGCACATCGATCAAGGGAGGGGGAGAAATATAAGTGGCATCCTAATGCCTGGTTTCTCCAAGACAAGATTTTCACCGGGACTTGCAGATCCAACTGAAGCCTTTACTGAGTGACAATCAGGGAACAGCAGAATCGCCAGGGCGACTATGGGAGGGAGTGTAAGGCCACTATGCACAGTGACGTACGCTCCTGATTCAGGGGCCGAACCCATGAGGCGAATGGCCAAGTGATGCGATTAGAAAGGTCTATTCTGTCCTTGGAGAGCAGAAACCAAGGGAACCTAATCAAATTGCTAGGCCGGCATCTGTCAGTGGAGAGGGCAACCTTGCAACAACTTTGCTTGGACGAAGCCCCTCAACACTAGGAAACTTCAATTAGACATGTGTAGGATGCGATGTTAAGCCCAGGTTTGGGGTTTCGACAGGGGGAGTAACCCTACAGGCTGGATAACATTCTATGAGGATGACGCCCTCCTATCTATGGCCCGTCCGAAGGAGACCCTTCCTTCGATCTATTCTGGACAACTTTGGGTCCTCGTCCGGATTAAAGGTGAACTAGTCTAAATCTATACTAATCCCTCAAGAGACAGGGGAGATGAGAGTTGGCACCCAGGCTCCCCATACAGTGCCTAAACTTCCAATAACTGGAGATCCAAATGTCCTGGGAGTCTTAACCTCTGAGCCCTAGCCCGGGCAGTTTAGACTGACTTTGACAGGTGGACCAAGCTACCATTCAATATGTTGGGGAGAGTAGCCTTCCACGCCTATTGTATACCCTCTGGAATTATCCTCTCTCTATCCTAAACCACCGGCTTGATGCCATCAACCTTAAAGCTTGTAAGTTTCTTATTCAATGGTAAGCCCCCCAGGATCTCTTTCTACAAGCGTTTCGATGGTGGCCTGGCCATGGCTGACATTTGTCTCTACTACTGGGCTGTACTTACATTGGTGGTGAATAGCTAGGTGCATGGAAGGTTCACAGACATGGCCTTCAGATTGGAAATCTCACTGATCGGTCTAGACAACCTCACTGGTCTGTTATATAGGTCTCCTTTACCGTGGGCCCTCCCAGAGGTGACCACAGTGGTGCTCCAGGCGTGGATGGCCATGCTAGACTGGACTGGAATTGATGGGCCTGCTGGGTGACCCGTGAAACCCCGCTGTGAACTGGCAGATGGTTGAGTCAGGTCTCATCAGGTCCAACAGACAGGAGGATTTAAGGACTGGGACAGAATACTTGAGTCAAAATCGGGTGATTTGTGGTAAAGAGATCACTTGAAATCCTCCCATACCCTTCAATATGAATTCTCTCTCCAAAGGTTTAAATTCTACCACTTCCTTCAGCTCCGGCATGCCCTAGCAGGGAACCGAGTGGCCTTGCAGCACCCCTGTAATACATCCCCCCCTGAAGGCTCGGCTACTCCTAGGACAAACAGAGAAAGGGGGAACTGCACGGTTGTATAGAGCCCTTGTCAACCCTCGCCATGTAACCTTTCACTCCTGAGAGCGCGGTGGGAGGGCTGGTTGGGGCCTCTACACAATGCAGACTTGAGTGAAGCTTGTATGGCACCACACACCCTGGCAATATCGGCTACACTATGCCTCATTGTAAGGAAATGCCTCCTTGGCATGGTTACCCCCTGACTTTTTGCCTTTGCTGATGCTAAGTTATGATCTGAAAGTGGTCTGGGACCCTGCTAACCAGGCCCCAGCACCAGTGTTCTTTCCCTAAACTGTACCTTTGTCTCCACAATTGGCACAACCCTGGCACTCAGGTAAGTCCCTTGTAACTGGTACCCCTGGTACCAACGGCCCTGATGCCAGGGAGGGTCTCTGAGGGCTGCAGCATGTCTTACGCCACCCTGGGGACCCCTCACTCAGCACATGCACACTGCCTCTCAGCTTGTGTGTGCTGGTGGGGAGAAAATGACTAAGTCGACATGGCACTCCTATCAGAGTGCCATGCCAGCCTCACGCTGCCTGTGGCATAGGTAAGTCACCCCTCTAGCAGGCCTTACAGCCCTAAGGCAGGGTCCACTATACCACAGGTGAGGGCATATGTGCATTAGCACTATGCCACTACAGTGGCAAAGCAAAACCTTAGACATTGTAAGTGCAGGGTAGCCATAAGAGTATATGGTCTGGGAGTTTGTGTCACACAAACTCCACAGTTCCATAATGGCTACATCTTAGAGATGCCCCCTGAATTCCTACCCAACTTCTAGTGTAGGCTGACCAGTTTCTGCCAGCCTGCCACACACCAGACATGTTGCTGGCCACATGGGGAGAGTGCCTTTGTCACTTTGAGGCCAGGAACAAAGCCTGTCCTGGGTGGAGGTGCTTCTCACCTCCCCCTGCAGGAACTGTAACACCTGGTGTGAGCCTCAAATGCTCACCCCTTTTGTTACAGCGCCCCAGGGCATTCCAGCTAGTGGAGATGCCCGCCCCTCCCTTTTGGCGGCAAGGAGGAGGAGATAATGAGAAAAACAAGGAGGAGTCACCCACCAGGCACGACAGCCCCTAAGGTGTCCTGAGCTGAGGTGACCCCTGCCTTTAGAAATCCTCCATCTTGAGTTTGGAGGATTCCCCCAATAGGATTAGGGATGTGCCCCCCTCCCCACAGGGAGGAGGCACAAAGAGGGTGTAGCCACCCTCAAGGACAGTAGCCATTGGCTACTGCCCTCCCAGACCTAAATACACCCCTAAATTCGGTATTTAGGGGCTCCCCAGATCCCAGGAAATGAGATTCCTGCAACCTGAAGAAAGAAGAAGGACTGCTGACCTACAAGCCTGCAGAGAAGGAGGAAGGCGACAACTGCTTTGGCCCCAGCCCTACCGGCCTGTATCCAACTTCGAAAACCTGCTCCAGCGACGCATACGACAGGGACCAGCGACCTCTGAAGCCTCAGAGCACTGCCCTGGACTACAGGATGAAGAAACTCCCGTGAACAGCAGCCCTGTTCAAAACCAGCGACTTCTTTGCAACAAAGAAGCAACTTCCAAAGCCTTCACGTTTCCCGCCGGAAGCGTGAGACTCTACACTCTGCACCCGATGCCCCCGGCTCGACCTGCAGAAAACCAACACCTCAGGGAGGGCTCCCCGGCGACTGCTAGCCCATGAGTAACCAGAGACGACCCCCCTGAGCCCCCACAGCGACGCCTGCAGAGAGAATACAGAGGCTCCCCCTGACGCGACTGCCTGTAACAAGGGACCCGACACCCGGAACCAACACTGCACCCGCAGCCCCCAGGACCTAAAGGAACCAAACTTCTACGCAGGAGTGACCCCAGACGGCCTTGCCCAGGTGGTGGCTGTCCCAAGAAGCCCCCCCCGTGCCTGCCTGCACCGCTAGAGTGACTCCTGGGTCCCTCCATTGTTTCCTACCTGAAACCCGACGCCTACTTTGCACACTGCACCCGGCCACCCCTGTGCCGCTGAGGGTGTGTTTTGTGTGCCTATTTGTGTCCCCATCAGTGCTCTACAAACCCCCCCCCTGGTCTGCCCCGAGGACGCGGGTACTTACCTGCTGGCAGACTGGAACCGGAGCACCCCTGTTCTCCATAGGCGCCTATGTGTTTTGGGAACCTCTTTGACCTCTGCACCTGACGGGCCCTGAGCTACTGGTGAGGTAACTTTGGGGTTGCTTTGAACCCCCAACGGTGGGCTGCCTATGCACCAGAACTGAGACTTGTAAGTGTTTTACTTACCTCCTAATCCTCTCCATGTGTTTTAGGTGTCTAAGGGCTGGGGTGGCCTCCGAGTGCCACCAGACTGCTTTGAAGGGAACATTTGGTGCCCTCCTTGTATAATCCGGTGAACCCCTGGTTCGTGCTCTGGCTCGAAACTTCACAAAGGACAGGGAGTGAACACCACCCCTGTCCAGCTCCTCCCCTAGGGAGGTGCACAGAGCCAGGTGGCCGGTTGATTCTGCCATCCTGAAAAGATTGGCAGAGGCCACTGGGAGCTTTTGACTGGCTAAGCCAGGTAGATGACGTCCCTGACCCCCAGAAATAGGTGGGTCACTTCAGAGAGTGACCAACCCTCTTTTTAGAGTTACTTAAGGGCTACCCAGAGGGTGGGCCCTTGGATTTGTGAAGCAAGACTCTACAAGCAACTCTCTACAAGACATCTTCTGCTCCTGGCCTCAAGAACCACTGCCGGTCTGCTTTGGAACCAAAACACGTCTGAATCGGGTGGAAAGGATCCCATTGCAACATTGTTTTTCCGGATCCTGCAAGAATTCTGCAACATCTGTGGATGTACGTTTTCCAGGGTCACAAGGACTGTTTGCACCTGGAAGGATGAAGGAATATCCCTTGGAGTAAAGGAGTCACTCCCTTGCATCCGCAGGCACCTCAAGACAACATTGACTGGCTGGTGGGGTCTGCTATCTTAAGGACATCAAAAGCCTCTGCATCACACGCGGTGGGTCTGTGGCCTCCTCTGGGTCCTTCTGGTCTTCTGACCAACTTGGGAGAATATGGGCCCCTGCTCCTGCCACTGGACTGGAATCCCAGTGCAAAATGACTGTTCCTCTTGCCAGGGCTTGTTGATTCTTCCTTCCGGAGATCTTCAGGTACCAAAAAGTCCTGCCTTCAGCACTCTGCAACTCGAAGATCAGCCCCTGTCCTGCAACTCCTGGGACTTTGAACTTGTTTTGTTGTGCTTCTGAGGCCTCCTTGTGACGCCCTGTGCCCATCACCTTTGGGTCACTCGGGGGCGCTCCAATGACTTCTGTTGGCTTTCCTGCATGCTGAGAGCCAGCTCTGACTCCCCCTCGAGGGTACAGTCTCGTGGACCTTGCTGGTACCCATAACTGCAAATACTTCTTCAGCTCCTACTTGCATTTGTCAGTGCTTGCCGGTGACCTGGCTGGTCAGTGACCCTCCTGCAATCTGCCAACCATCAAGGAACAGCTTGCAGGTGACTCCTAGGATCTGCTGCAGCTCCTGTACCCTGCAGCTGGACTTCTTCCTTCACTGACTTACAGGAACTTAACCTCTAGGAGGGTGGGCATTGCCTCCTGCATCACTTGGGCACCTCCAAGGTGCTGTACTCTGTCTCCTTCCTTTTCAAGTCTTCCAAGTCCAGCATCTATCCCAGGGTTCTGCCGGCCTGGTCCATGGTCTGCGACAAAAGCTGGGCAATCTGAGTACTCCACTGGCTTCAGAGAGAGTCCCTTCTCCCCTCTGCATTCGGCTCCCCTGGCAAAGGTACTCCTGCCTTCTGGGTATCCTTGTGTGGGGGCACTCTCCAACCCACCTCTTATCTGTTGGTTTCCTCAGGGTCCACTGGGAAGGGTCCTCAAACACACGAACTCCAACTACTACCTCTCTGTGTTTGTCCATGGGACGACTGGGTAGGTAACCATCCTGCACCTGGTTGCTTGGGACACTTACTGTATTTACCTCTGGTGTTTTCATCTACCCCAGCCCCTAGCTAACTACCACACTTACCTTGGTTGGGTTCACTATTTCGCATTCCCCATACTTAGTATATGGTTTCACCCCACCACCCCCATAGGGCCTTGTAGATTTTATGCTATTTCTGCTGGTTACTTTGTATATATATTGTGTGTAGATATCTCCAAAGGGAGATATACCAATGCTATACTAGTAGTTACTGCTGTAATACATTATTTTGCAACAATTGTGTGGTTCTTTCTTGTGAGAGAGTTACTGTCTGACTACTGTGGTATTTCAAGTGATTTACATTACTCATGGATACACTTAAGCTTTTGCTCTATGGACACCTATTCACTATCACTAAGGGTTGCGTGGACACAGTAAAGGGTGCCACACCATAGGTGTGCACCATAAACTGAGCCAGCCTCCTACAACAATCAATCTGGGTAAAGATGTAAAGAGTGGGTTGGTTTTAAAAAGACAATTCTTCTAACAGTATTATCTTTACTGATCTCATTCACTGCTGTTCCCTTCCAAATCCCCTTCCCTCAGCGGGCTATACCAACAATCTGAGTTATATTAGCATACGGACACGGAGCTGCCTGGAGGTGAACCTTTTAAGAATTGCACGGACCCTGAGGATTTGAGGACTATGATAGAAATGATGCATTGGTCATGACCATTATTTCTAGGAGGGGTGGGGAGAATTGCCTGCATCAGGTCTAACTGCAGTTAATCAGCCACAATTGAAAGTCTTATGCAGTTTCCTTCGACACCTGGGTGGAAACTGACAGATTTCCTTGGTGCTGAGACCACTGGGAATTCAGATTCCACTGCAAAGTATTCATGTGCCACAGGGTGTGGTCCACAACTAGGATTAGGCCAGAAGCCTCAGAGTCAACCTTATTGACAATCAAGCTGCATCAGGATCATAGCCCGAATGCCTTGGACTGGGGATAGGCAGAAGGATGGCTCTGAAGAGCAGTGTCCAGGATGGCTCCATTGAAGGATTGAAGGGTGTGGAGGAACCAGGTTTTACTTTGGCATGTTGATGGAAAACGCCAACAATGTCAGCAGATTGAGTGTCGCCTGGAGGTGGTTCACAACAGTTTGAGGTGAGTCAGCCTTCAGTAGCCAGTTCTCAAGATATGGGAAGACTGGTATTCTCAACCTTCACAGTTGGGCTGTAATCATCGCCATCAATCTTTGTGATCCCCAAATATGCACTGGTTAGGTCAAATGGGAGCACGGTGAATTGGAAATGCTCTTGACCCTCCTGAAACCATAGGTAATGCCAGTGAGATTGCAGGACAGGAATGTGAGAATATGCATCTCACAAGTCCAGGAGTACCATCCAGTATGCTGGATCGAGGGCAGATAGAACTAGGGCTAGGATGAGCATCTTTAACGTGTCTTTCCTTAGGAAGAATTTCAGATGACGAAGATCTAGAATGAGACAATGGCTTCCGTCCTCCTTCGGGCACATAAACTACCAGGAGTAACAACCAATCCCGATTTCTGAAACCGACAACCTCTCTATTTGTTCCTTTGGCTAAGAGAGTTGAGAATTCTTTTTGAAGTATAGACAACATTTTGTGTTGTGGGTGGTATGGCTGAAGGATAAGGAAGGAAGGATAAGGAGTATCTATTTTCTATGATCTGATTCGAGGTGATGCTCCTCCTTCCAGGAAAGTAAAAGGTAATCAGACCTCCAACCCGTCGAACGTGTGTTGCCAAGGTTAAATTAAAGGGGTCTGTGGCAATTGCAAAATGGAGGTCCCTCAGAACCTGAATGCTGTCCGGATATTGTTCCCTAAGTGATTGAGAGGTCTATTGTCGGTGAGAGGAATACTATGTCTTTGCAGATAACCCGTTCTAAACCCTCGAAAGATCCACTGTTATTGGGGAAGCTTCCTAGGTGGTGGAGTTAACCCTAAAGAGCAGGCAGTGGCCTTACTCTCCTTAAACCTTTCAAGGGCTGAATCTGCTTTTCCTCCCAACAGCCTAGAGCCATTAAAAAGCATGTCCATAAGTGACTGGATATCAGTGGAGAACCATGAGGCCTGAATACAGCCGTAGCACCTAAGAAACACACATTTTCTGAATGCTCTACCAAGAGTCAGTAGTGCCTAAACCAGACTGATAATTTTGCAGCATTCTGTTCATCTACAATTAAACGCTATAATATATGGCTGACTTCATCCAAGACCACTATAAGAACATCTGTCACTTTGTCTCATAAGGCATACAAGTATCTTCCCAGAAGGCATGATGTATTTACCAACTTGAGGGCAAGGCTTGTAGATGCCTGCACCACAAGACTTTCTGCCGGGTGCTGTAGAAACAAAATACACATCTTCAGGAGCTGCTCTGTGTCTTCTTGCTACCAGTCTATGAACTGGAGGGCACAATCCTAGTTTTGCCAAGGTGCCCAACAGTACATGAGTAAGAGCCTCACTAAATGGTAATAATGGTTCTTGTGAATATTATCCTGGATTTAAAACCTCAGTTAGTAATGTTGTTTGTTGTACCTTACTGTGTGGGTAAGATGAGGTCAAAAGTTTCAGCTGCCATTCTAAATCATGGCAAATGAAGATGTCTCTTCAATAGCCACTGTAGATTTGCCGGAGAAAGGTCATTATCTGGTGATGGTCCACTTGAATTTTGTACACTTTCAAAAACATCCTCATGTCAATAATGGTGGTAATCTCCATCAAAAAGAAACTCTTCCAGAGTATAATGAGTCTTGGATTGAGGACAGCCTCTAGATCTAGGCTGAGGAATGTGTGTCTCAGAGTCTGATATCAACATTGGATTGTCTACTGGCATTAGTGATGTCTGTCTCAGAGCTGATGTTGTAGGTAAAGGTTTCAGTAGTGCCAGCAACCATGACGTGATATCTGGCTCAGTTAATAAAGCTATAGGTATCGTTGGATCTGAAGAAGTAACTGGTTTTGGCAGGAAGTCTAAGGGCAAAGCTGGGACAGAGGACAAAGCCACTGACTGTAAACCAGCAGGACACTCTAGAATCCATGGCCCTGAAGGCATTCTAGTGGGATATGGCATAGTACTAAATATCTTATCCATAGCTGACATAAGCTGCTATAGTTATTCCGGCACAACTACCCGTTCTGAAAGTATCCGTAATAGCACTGGCATTGAAGCCATCTCTTTAAGGGGAGAACAACTCCAGGTGCAATGTGCAATTTGGAATGGTGTGAATGAGACTCAGAATGTTTGCACTTTGATGGCTCCTCTTTGACTTACCTGGCTTTGATGAAAACTAATCACAAGCTAGACCTCATCTATGCCCTCAACTTCAACTCGGATCCCCATACCCTGGACTTCAATCGGGTCGGCAACGGAGAGCTTTGCCTCACGTTTGTGGATTGCCTTTTTGTTCATATTCACACAAGACATACACATATTTGTACAATGACCGCAACCAAGACACCAAAGACAGATGTCATGAGGATCTATAAGTGACATACCTTTCAAGATTTAAAACTAGCAGGCTTTCGGGACTTATCTGCACACTTCAAGATTTTTTATGAGAAAAGCAAAATCAGTTGTATGACATTTGGAGCTCTGGATCCGCATCAGTTGGTGAGGAAAGAAAGGAGCTGACGTCAGCATGGATAGGTGGTGTGTGTATATATACTGGTCCAGATGTCATAGCTGCGTGGGTGAATCAGCACGAGGTAAAACGATGCTGCACAACGCCACCCTGAAAGGAAATGCCTCCTTGGCATGGTTACCCACTGACTTTTTGCCTTTGCTGATGCCAAGTTATGATTTGAAAGTGTGCTGAGGCCTGCTAACCAGGCACCAGCACCAGTGTTCTTTCCCTAAAACTGTACCTTTGTCTCCACAATTGGCACACCCTGGCATCCAGGTAAGTCCCTTGTAACTGGTACCCCTGGTACCAAGGGCCCTGATGCCAGGAAAGGTCTCTAAGGGCTGCAGCATGTCTTATGCCACCCTGGGGACCCCTCACTCAGCACAGACACACTGCTTGCCAGCTTGTGTGTGCTGGTGGGGAGAAAATGACTAAGTCGACATGGCACTCCCCTCAGGGTGACATGCCAACCTCACACTGCCCATGGCATAGATCAGTCACTCCTCTAGCAGGCCTTACAGCCCTAAGGTAGGGTGCACTATACTATAGGTGAGGGCATAGGTGCATGAGCACTATGCCCCTACAGTGTCTAAGCAAAACGTTAGACATTGTAAGTGCAGGGTAGCCATAAGAGTATATGGTCTAGGAGTCTGTCATACACGAACTCCACAGCACCATAATGGCTACACTGAAAACTGGGAAGTTTGGTATCAAACTTCTCAGCACAATAAATGCACACTGATGCCAGTGTACATGTTATTGTGAAATACACCCCAGAGGGCATCTTAGAGATGCCCCCTGAAAACATTCCTGACTTCCAGTGTGGGCTGACAAGTTTTGTCAGCCTGCCACACACCCGACATGTTGCTGGCCACATGGGGAGAGTGCCTTTGTCACTCTGTGGCCAAGAACAAAGCCTATACTGGGTGGAGGTGCTTCTCACCTCCCCCTGCAGGAACTATAACACCTGGCGGTGAGCCTCAAAGGCTCACCACCTTTGTTACAGCACCACAGGGCATCCCAGCTAGTGGAGATGCCCACCCCCTCCGGCCATGGCCCCACTTTTGGCGGCAAGGCCGGAGAAGATAATGAGAAGGAGGAGGCACAAAGAGGGTGTAGCCACCTTTAGGGCTAGTAGCCATTGGCCACACTACCACAACATAGAGCATTAGAATTATCTCTTTTTGCCACTATCTTACCTCTAAGGGGAACCCTTGGACTCTGTGCATGCTATTTCTTACTTTGAATTAGTGCATACAGAGCCAACTTCCTACACACCCCATGAGAATAGAGAATTTCTATGCAGATGTTTGCCTGGAAATATTCTAAATGTGAGGAAACTGAGATTCAAAGTCTCAATCAAAAAGATACTTCAAGAGTCAGCAAGAAGGCGAATCTACAGATGAAGGTGATCTGTTTCCACATCACAGGGTTCCTGTGAGATGTGGCAGGAAAGACAGGACATTACCTATATATATATATATATGTCTATTTTATTTTTTTAAGTTTACAATATTATCTTTGATCATCAAAACTTTGGAAATAGCCAAATGTTAAAACAGGACTATGAAGCCATGCTGTAGAACCAGGGCTAATGTATACGAAGAACAAAATACATAAAGGACCATAGATTTCTTCAAACATGGCACAGTCAAAAACCAAACAAATATGCACATCATACCACTCAACATAACCATTTTGGCTGCCTTGGTACAGCAGAAGTAAACTCAATAGCATCTAGGCACTGGCATTATCCCAGAGAGTTAAACTGACCTGGGAAGGATAAAAATAAACTTCAAAATTTGGTGGTGGGTTGTATGTCACTCTTGGCTTTGCAGAAAGGCAGTTCCTACTGTGGAAACCTACAATGCACTTACTGATGAAACCCACAAAAATCACACTCCTTCGTTCATCTCAGAGGTTAAACTATATGACTCGTACTACAGTCACTCCATAGTGTTACGCCATTAAGTCTCATTTCATAAACTTTAATTTGGCTACTCTGCATCGCTAACTTTATTAAAGTGCTTGCAACTAGTCTCAAGACTTACACTTTCCATGCCTGAACGAAGTCCATAGTCCGTAAACGTGATTGTCTTGTTTTTTAGACTGCACATGCCCAGGTGGAATTATTTAGAGGTTACAGTAAGCTAGAACCAACTTTTTCTTTTTGTGGATAAGTGTACACTTGAGACAGACAATATGTGCTGTTCCTCATACTGGACGCTATTCACAAACTTTCCAGATAAAGCCTGTTTTATATCAATTTTCAAACCCAACTTTCACCAGACACAGCCCTGTACATGGCCTTAATAGAATCTGACAAAATTAACACTGTTAATGTTTGGTGAAATCGTAGTTCCCAAAAACGAAAAATGTCAGAGAAACAATCCTTTGTCTTTTTCATTGTTAAATGCTTGTGCAGACAAAAAAAATGAGTTAGAAGGAAATCAGTAGATTTCTTGACAGGTTGATGCATTTGAAAATCTTCTAGGACTGACACAGTAAGTAGTATGTGAGACTGTCACTGGTAAAGCATAAACCTCGGCAGCCTTTAATGGAGAAGCAGCCTCTCACGGAGCACCCTCTCTTGTGATACCTGTGCAATTTGCCTAGAGGACAGCTGCTACTGTTTTTGTATGACTTTCTCCCACCTCCAAGACCTATTCAACTTGGATCAACATTTTGCCGATATTTACCCGTCCTGCATAATGTATGATGCAGAAATCTGCTTTGTCCTTTAGATGTCTGGGCCTCTGAAATTTGGAGTGAGTGCCTTGTTCTTGGACTAGCTTGTCAACAAACGTCTTGTCTGTGGCCTTAGGAAACCAGCATTCTTCATCCAGTAGAGCCAGGACGCCAGGTGGGTTGGCCTAATATGAAGAAAGTGAAGCAAAGCATTAACAAATAGAAAATATGAACGGGCACCACATTATAAAAAATCTTTACTACAATGACTTTGCTATGTGAATTGGAGAAGCGCATAATGTCTATTATAGTAGTGGAAAATGTAATTGAGGACGATAAGAACCAAGGCAGATTTTCAGGACATCCACACAAGATACATTTGCAAAATATTAATCTAAATTATAGCTATTTGCTTAGTCATTGGTTATCCTGAAAATATGGCAATGACAAGCACCCTCTTGAACCTATGCTGGAAACACCTGATGTCGTATTTTAGGCACCATTTAATTAAATTGTAAGCACTTCCAATTTTGACAGATAACGTAACTTAAGTACTAAAATATTTAGTGATTTTTCAAGGACTTTAGAGGATTCAGATTACAAACCCAGTCTCCTGAAAGAAGTCAGCGACTTCTCTACTAGGTCACATTCACTTTCCAAACAATAAACGTCCAGAAATAGTGGTATCTGGTTCTGTATGATCTTGAGCACACATCTGTTAAAGTTTAGTATTTGCTAGATAGAGAACATATGTAAAATATCTTGCATGTTGTCAACAACTATTTAATTTGAAAGTGGTGAAGGAAACCGCTGCACACCTGTAAATATGTTTTTTGGGGTTGTACATTTAGAGATTTCCAGGATATGCATACACGGCCATCACATCGTGAGTAATTACAATACATACATATATACATATACATATATATATATATGAAAAATGTCACTTACCTAGTGTACATCTGTTCGTGGCATGAGACGCTGCAGATTCACATTCTATGCATTATCCTGCCATCTAGTGTTGGGCTCGGAGTGTTACATGCTGTTTTTCTTCAAAGAAGTCTTTGAGTCACGAGACCAAGGGACTCCTCCTTTTTGGCTCCATTGCGCATGGGCGTCGACTCCATCTTAGATTGTTTTCCCCGCAGAGGGTGAGGTAGGAATTGTGAATATACTAAATGCACCCATGCAATGAAGTAAGTATGTATGTACATAATGTGTATTAAGATAGTATTTATTTACAAATTTACAATTTTCATTCAACTTATAACGGCTACAGGCTCCCGGGGAGGTGGGAGGGCGCATGTGAATCTGCAGCGTCTCATGCCACGAACAGATGTACACTGGGTAAGTGACATTTTCCGTTCAATGGCATGTGTAGCTGCAGATACACATACTGTGCATAGACTAATAAGCAGTAATCTCCCCAAAAAAGCGGTGGCTTAGCCTGTAGGAGTTGAAGTTGTTTGAAATAATGTTCGTAATACAGCCTGTCCTACTGTGGCTTGTTGTGTTGTTAACACATCTACACAGTAATGTTTTGTGAATGTATGAGGCGTAGACCATGTGGCTGCCTTACAAATTTCTGTCATAGGTATATTTCCTAGAAAAGCCATTGTGGCGCCTTTTTTCCTAGTGGAACGTGCTCTTGGTGTAATAGGTAGATCTCTTTTTGCTTTAATATAGCAAGTTTGAATACATTTCACTATCCATCTGGCAATGCCTTGCTTGGATATAGGATTTCCTGCATGAGGTTTTTGGAAGGCTACAAACAATTGTTTTGTTTTGGGAAACTGTTTTGTTCTGTCAATGTAATACATTAGTGCTCTTTTTATGTCTAATGTATGTAAGGCTCTTTCGGCTACTGAGTCTGGTTGTGGAAAGAAGACTGGGAGTTCCACTGTTTGGTTTAGGTGGAATGGTGATATAACCTTTGGTAATAATTTGTGATTTGTACGGAGAACCACTTTATGTTTATGTATTTGTATAAAGGGTTCTTGTATAGTAAATGCTTGTATCTCACTTACCCTTCTAAGTGGTGTGATAGCTATGAGAAAGGCTACCTTCCAAGTTAAGTATTGCATTTCACAAGAGTGCATGGGCTCAAATGGCGGTCCCATGAGTCGTGTTAATACAATATTAAGGTTCCACGAAGGTACTGGTGGTGTTCTCGGGGGCATGATTCTTTTTAATCCCTCCATAAATGCTTTGATGACTCGGATTCTAAAAAGCGATGTTGAATGTGTAATCTGCAAATAGGCAGATATTGCTGTGAGATGTATTTTAATAGAAGAGAATGCCAGTTTAGACTTTTGTAAGTGTAATAAGTAACTTACAATTTCCTTTGCGGAAGCATGTAGTGGTTGAATTTGATTATTGTGGCAGTAGTAAACAAATCTTTTCCATTTGTTTGCATAACAATGTCTTGTAGTAGGTTTCCTAGCTTGTTTAATGACCTCCATACATTCTTGTGTAAGGTCTAAGTGTCCGAACTCTAGGACTTCAGGAGCCAAATTGCTAGATTCAGCAATGCTGGATTTGGGTGTCTGATCTGTTGTTTGTGTTGAGTTAACAGATCTGATCTGTTTGGTAGTTTGACATGAGGCACTACTGAGAGGTCTAGTAGTGTTGTGTACCAAGGTTGTCTTGCCCAAGTTGGTGCTATTAGTATGAGTTTGAGTTTGTTTTGACTCAACTTGTTTACCAGATATGGAAGGAGTGGGAGAGGGTGAAAAGCGTATGCAAATATCCCTGACCAACTCATCCATAACGCATTGCCCTGAGACTGATCTTGTGGGTACCTGGATGCGAAGTTTTGGCATTTTGCGTTTTCCTTTGTTGCAAATAGATCTATTTGTGGTGTTCCCCAATTTTGGAAGTAAGTGTTCAGTATTTGGGGGTGAATCTCCCATTCGTGGATCTGTTGGTGATCCCGAGAGAGATTGTCTGCTAACTGATTCTGAATCACTGGAATAAACTGTGATATTAGGCAAATGTGGTTGTGAATCGCCCAATGCCATATTCTCTGTGCCAGGAGACACAACTGTGTTGAGTGTGTCCCTCCCTGTTTGTTTAGGTAATACATCGTTGTCATGTTGTCTGTTTTGACAAGAATGTGTTTGTGGCTTACTATGGGTTGAAATGCCTTTAACGCTAGAAATACTGCCAGTAGTTCTAAGTGATTTATGTGAAACTGTTTTTGCTGAGTGTCCCATTGTCCCTGGATGCTGTGTTGATTGAGGTGTGCTCCCCACCCTATCATGGAGGCATCTGTCGTTATTACATATTGTGGCAGTGGGTCTTGGAAAGGCCGCCCTTGGTTTAAATTTATATTGTTCCACCATTGAAGCGAGGTGTATGTTTGGCGGTCTATCAACACTAGATCTAGAAGTTGACCCTGTGCCTGTGACCATTGTGATGCTAGGCACTGTTGTAAGGGCCGCATGTGCAACCTTGCGTTTGGGACAATGGGTCGGCGTTTTATCACCATTTTGACTTGTATTCTTTGTTTTGGATACATGGCCTGTATTACTTTGTGAAATGTTTGTACCCTTTGTGGGCTTGGAGAGGTAATCCCTTTTGCTGTGTTGATTGTCGCCCCTAAGTATTGCTGTGTTTGACACGGCTGAAGGTGTGACTTTGTGTAGTTGATTGAGAAACCTAGTTTGTGGAGGGTTTCTATGACATACTTTGTGTGTTGTGAACACCGTTCTAGCGTGTTGGTTTTGATTAACCAATCGTCTAGGTACGGGAACACATGTATTTGCTGCCTTCTGATATGTGCAGCTACAACGGACAGGCATTTTGTAAAAACTCTTGGCGCAGTTGTTATTCCGAATGGCAACACCTTGAATTGGTAATGTACCCCTTGGAATACAAACCTTAAGTACTTTCTGTGTGAAGGATGTATCGGTATATGGAAATATGCATCCTTTAGGTCTAGTGTTGTCATGTAGTCTTGTTGTTTGAGCAGTGGGATTACATCCTGTAATGTCACCATGTGAAAGTGATCTGATTTGATGTAGGTATTTAATGTTCTGAGATCTAATATAGGTCTCAGACTCTTGTCTTTTTTGGGTATGAGAAAGTACAGAGAGTAAACTCCTGTTCCTTTCTGTTGAATTGGTACTAATTCTATTGCTCTTTTTTGTAGCAACGCTTGGACCTCTAGTCCTAGAAGATCCATGTGTTCTTTTGACACATTGTGTGTTTTCGGTGGGACGTTTGGAGGGAATTTGAGAAATTCTATGCAATAACCATGCTGGATAATTGCTAGGACCCAAGTGTCTGTTGTTATTTCCTCCCAATGTTTGTAAAACTTGGTTAGTCTCCCCCCCACAGGTGTTATGTGTTGGGGATTTGTGACGTGGAAGTCGCTGCTTGTTTTGAGGAGTTTTGGGACTTTGGAACTTCCCTCTATTCTTTTGGAATTGTCCCCGAAAACTTCCCCGCTGATATTGGCTTTGATAAGTGGGCCTTGCTTGTGAGGTTGTGGCTTCTGTGGGTTGACCTCGAAACCCCCCCCCCCCCCCCCAAATGGTGTCTTGCGAAATGTGCCTCTGCTCTGTGGGGAGTAGAGTGCGCCCATGGCTTTTGCCATATCAGTGTCTTTTTTAAGTTTCTTAATAGCAGTGTCCACCTCCGGCCCAAACAACTGCTGTTCATTAAAAGGCATATTCAGCACGGCTTGTTGTATTTCCGGCTTGAATCCGGACGTACGCAACCATGTAGGGTCTCCTTATTGTTACTGCAGTATTTACTGTCCTTGCAGCTGTATCTGCTGCATCCATTGCTGACCGTATCTGATTATTTGAGATACTTTGTCCTTCCTCCACCACTTGTTGTGCCCTTTTCTGGAACTCTTTGGGTAAGTGTTCTATGAAATGCTGCATTTCGTCCCAATGAGCTCTATCATATCTTGCCAGAAGTGCTTGTGAGTTGGCAATGTGCCATTGGTTTGCTGCTTGTGCTGCAACCCTTTTCCCCGCAGCATCGAATTTGCGACTCTCCTTGTCTGGAGGTGGAGCGTCTCCCGAGGTGTGAGAGTTTGCTCTCTTGCGCGCTGCCCCAACAACCACAGAGTCTGGTGTTAATTGCTGCGTAATATAAACAGGGTCTGTTGGCGGTGGCTTGTACTTTTTCTCCACCCTTGGAGTTATTGCCCTGATTTTCACAGGATCCTGAAATACTTGTTTGGAGTGTTTTAGCATTCCATGGAGCATAGGTAAGCTTTGGTATTGGCTAGGAGTGGAGCATAGTGTATTAAACAAAAAGTAATCCTCAATCTGTTCTGCATGCAAGGTGACGTTATGAAAAGCAGCTGCCCTGGAGACCACCTGCGTGTAGGATGTACTGTCTTCAGATGGCGACGGTCTCGCAGGGTAACAGTCTGGGCTGTTATCTGATACCGGAGCATCATAAAGGTCCCATGCGTCGGGATCATCTTGACTCATTGCAGTATGAGTCGGGGATTGCATCAGTGTTGGAGTGGCTACCGGTGATGTGTGCATTGATGGTGGTGGAGATGGTGGCGGAGTTGTTTGTCTTGCCAGCTTTGCCTGTGGCTGCTTGTCCTTTTCTTGAAAGGCAAGTCTTCTTTTCATTTTAATTGGGGGAAGAGTTCTCATCTTCCCTGTGTCCTTTTGAATGTGAAGCCTCCTTTGAGTGTAGTCTGGCTCCATTGATTCAAGTTCTTGTCCGAACTTATGTCCTTGCATTTGGGAGGACAACCCCTGTTCCTATGTGTAGGAACCTGTTTTCGGTTCTGAGGCTGGGTGTTTCGGAATCGAAACATTTTCGGTTGCCTTTTTGGGCTCCAACGAAACCTTCTTTATTTTCGGCGTCGTGGTGTCTCGGTGCCGACCCATTTCGGTGCCACTGTCTCGGTGCCGAACTTGCTCGGAGCCCCTGTCTCGGGCCCGAGATTGCTGTGTGCCGGTATCTCGACCGGAGTCGGATGACTTCGACACAAGCGTGCCCTTTTTCGGTGCCGATGATCGGTCACCTATTTTTCGGGTTAAGCCATGGCCTGTTGGCGGTGGCGTCCCCTGGGCTTTTGTGGTCTTCTCATGAGTTTTATGTTTCGACGTCTTACTCACGGTTTTTGGTGTTTCTTCGGGATCAAGCTCGTCTGAGTCCGACTCCTGAATGGAGAAGGTTTCTTCTTCCTCCTCGAAACGCCCTTGTCCTGTCGGCGCCGACGCCATCGGCAGTCTTCTCGCTCTTCGGTCTCTTAATGTCTTCCTCGACCGAAACGCCCGGCAGGCTTCACAAGTATCCTCCTTGTGCTCTGGAGACAAACACAAGTTACAGACCAGATGCTGATCTGTATACGGATACTTGTTGTGACATTTTGGGCAGAAGCGGAATGGGGTCCGTTCCATCAGCCTTGAAGAGACACGTGGCCGGGCCGACCAGGCCCCGACGGGGGATCGAAAAAACCCCGAAGGGCCACCAGATATCTTCCAAAGTCGGTGTTGATCTGTTGTAACTAACCCGATACCGAACGCAAACAATACCGACGATTTTTCCGAGATTCTAACTAACTTTCCGACCCGAAACACGGAGCGAAAAGGAACACGTCCGAACCCGATGGCGGAAAAAAAACAATCTAAGATGGAGTTGACGCCCATGCGCAATGGAGCCGAAAGGGGAGGAGTCCATCGATCTCGTGACTCGAAAATACTTCTTCGAAGATAAACAACTTGTAACACTCCGAGCTCAACACTAGATGGCGGGATGTGCAAAGTATGTGTATCTGCAGCTACACATGCCATCGAACATATATATATATACATATGTTAGAGTGTGTGTGTGTATACCTTAATACATGGTTGTCATGCTGTCTGTCTTTATAAGAACATTCTTCTGTGTGTTGAAAGGCTTTGAGGGCCAGAAACACAGATAATACCTCTAAGTGGTTTATGTGTAGCTGCTTCTGTTTGACATCCCATTGTTCTTGAATATTGTGATTGTTTAGGTGAGCTCCCCAACCAATCATTGATGCATCTGTTGTAATTACGGTTTGAGGCACAGGGTCTTGAAACAACCGTCCTTTGATTAAATTGATGCAATTCCACCACTGAAGGGACATATGTGTTTGGTGGTCTATCAACACTAGGGGCCTGATTACAACTTTGGAGGAGGTGTTAATCCGTCCCAAATGTGACGGATATACCACCAGCCGTATTACGAGTTCCATAGGATATAATGGACTCGTAATACGGCTGGTGGTAAATCCGTCATTTTACTGTCACTTTTGGGACGGATTAACACCTCCTCCAAAGTTGTAATCAGGCCCTAGATCTTGGAGTTGACTGTATGCCTGTGACCATTGTTGTGCAAGGCACTGTTGTAAGAGCCTCATGTTTAATCTTGCGTGTGGAACTACTGCAATGCAAGATGCTATCATTCCTAGGATTTATGACAAATCTTACAGTGTATTGTTGATTTGGTTGTATAAGTGGGATTAGAGTCTGGAAAGCTTGTATCCTTTGTGTATTTGGATATGCTAGAGCTAGTTGATTATTTAGGATAGCACCTAAATATGGTTGTACTTGTGCTGGTTGAAGGTGTGAATTTGGTAGTTTATAGAAAAACCTAGGGTGTGCAGGGTTTCTATTACATAACATGTATGATTTTGGCATTGTGTATGACTGCTTGATTTTATTAGCCAATCGTCTAGATATGGAAAGACATGGATATGTTGTCTTCTTAGGTAGGCTGCTACTACTGCTGAGCAATTCGTGAATACCCTTGGAGCTGTTGTTAAGCGGAAAGGTAACACTTTGAGCTGGTAGTGCTTTCCTTGAATGACAAACCTGAGGTATTTTCTGTGAACTGGATGGATGGGTATGTGGAAATACGCATCCTTGAGGTCTAAGGCTGTCATAAAATCTTGTGTTTGTAGCAGTGGGATAACATCTTGCAGAGTTACCATATGAAAATGTTCTGATAGGATGTAAACATTGAGGGGCCTGAGGTCTAATATTGGCCTGAGGGTGCCATCTATTTTGGGAATTAGAAAGTAGAGTGAATAAACTCCTGTTCCTAGTTGAGAGTGTGGAACTAACTCTATTGCTTGTTTGAGTAATAGAGATTGAACCTCTTTTTGTAGCAGAATTGTATATTTTGGGGTTAACTTGTGATACCTTGGTGGAATATTTGGAGGAGTGTATATCAATTTTAGGCAATAACCATTGCGAATAATTGATAGCACCCAGTTGTCTGTGGTGATATTTTGCCAATGTGTGTGGAACTGTAATAGTCTTTCCCCCCCACAGGAGATTTGTGGAGTGGAAGGGAGTGAGGGAAGTCACTGTTTTGGCTGTGTTGCAGGCTGTTTAGAGGTTTGGAACTTACCTCTATTTTTAGAGTATTGTCCTCTATATGTGCCTCTAAACCCACCTCGCTGGTACTGGGTTCGGTAAGTTGTTTGTTTGGGAAGTTGATGCCTCGGAGGGTTGTGGTCTGAAACCTCCTCGAAACTGAGGCTTACAAAATTACCCTCTATATGGTGTAGAATAGAGTGCATCCATTGCCTTGGCTGTGTCCGAGTCTTTTTCTAGTTTTTCTATTGCTGTGTCTACCCCTGGCCCAAAAATATGTTTTTTAATCAAAGGGCATGTTTAACACAGCCTGTTGTATTTCTGGTTTAAAACCAGAGGATCGCAGCCATGCATGTCTACGAATAGTGACTGCTGTGCTCACACTCCTTGCAGTGGTATCAGCTGCATCAAGGGCAGATCTTATTTGGTTATTACTAATAGCTTGCCCTTCCTCTACTACCTGTTGCGCCCTTTTCTGCTGCTCTTTTGGGAGCTGCTGTGTGATATCATGCATCTCATCCCAATGGGCTCTATCTTAACGAGCTATCAGTACCTGGGAATTAGATATCCTCCATTGGTTTGCTGTTTAGGGCGCAGCTCTCTTTCCTGCAGCTTCAAATTGTCTGCTTTTCTTACCAGGAGGGGGTGCATCTCCTGAGGACTGACTATTTGCTCTTTTTCTTGCAGCACTAACCACTACTGAATCAGGTGGCACCTGATGGGTGATGTAATCAGGGTCAGAAGGTGCAGGTTTATACTCTTTCTCTATGCTAGGTGTTATTATTCTTGCTTTCACAGGCTCATAAAAAATTTGGTCTGCGTGCTTTACCATGCCTGGTAGCATTGAGAGGCATTGGTACCTAGAATGAGTTGAGGATAATGCATTTCCTCTAGTGGTTCTGTGTGCATTGTAATCCCATGATAGGCTGCAGCCCTGGCTATCACCTGATTAGATACTGTAGTATCTTCAGGTGGAGATGGTTTAGAGGGGTAGGTGTATGGGTCATTGCTTGGGATGGGATCAGGTCGTAAATGTCCCATGGATCAACAGTGTCTTGTTGTGAGTCAAAAGAATGCGTTGGAGAATGCATTGGTGTAGGACTTATTTGAGGAGAGGTAGGTAGGTGTGGAGAATGAGGAAGAGAAAACTGAGGAGGTGCTGGCATCTCTTTGTTTAGGCCTTTTAGCTGGGGACTGCGTAGTGTCCAATGCCTCCTGAAATTACAGCTTTCTCTTTGTTTTTAAAGGAGGTGCTGTGATGATTCTCCCTGTTTCTTTATGTATGTGTATCCAAGACTGCCTCTCATCCATAATTTGAAGGATTGGTTCAATCTCTGTCTCATCCTCAGAGGTTTTATGGCTTTCTCGCAGTCTTTTGGAAAGTCCTTGTTCCTCTGTAAAGCCTGCCTTTTTCTGTTCCAAAGTGTGATGTTTTTTCGGGCTCGAAAATGATGAGGAAGTTCTCACGAACGCGATCGATACAATACAGACGAAAAATAAGGTTTTTAAAAGTTTTCCGAATCGAAATCTCGGAGCGAGAGAAAACACATCCGAACCAGACAGTGGAAAGAAAACAATCTAACAATGGAGTCGATGCCCATGCGCAATGGAACCGAAGAGGAGGAGTCACTCGATCCCGTGACTCGAAAAGACTTCTTCGAAGAAAAACAACTTGTAACACTCCGAGCCCAACACTAGATGTCAGAATCCATATGCATTTCATGTGTATCTGCTGCTACACATGCCATCGAAAATATATATATATATATATATATATATATATATATATATATATATATATATATATGGAAAATGTCACTTACCCAGTGTACATCTGTTCGTGGCATTAGTCGCTGCAGATTCACATGCTGTGCACAGTCCGCCATCTGGTGTTGGGCTCGGAGTGTTACAAGTTGTTTTTCTTCGAAGAAGTCTTTTCGAGTCACGAGACCGAGGGACTCCTCCCATTTCGAGTCCATTGCGCATGGGCGTCGACTCCATCTTAGATTGTTTTCCCTGCAGAGGGTGAGGTAGGAGTTGTGTATGCTAGCAATAGTGCCCATGCAATGGAGTGAATGCGTATGTACATAATAAAGTTTTAAGTAATATATTTACAAATGTACAAATGTTTAAGATCTACTTCTAAACGGCTACAGGCTCCCGGGGAAGCGGGTGGGCGCATGTGAATCTGCATCGACTAATGCCATGAACAGATGTACACTGGGTAAGTGACATTTTCCGTTCGATGGCATGTGTAGCTGCAGATACACATGCTGTGCATAGACTAGTAAGCAGTTATCTCCCCAAAAGCGGTGGTTCAGCCTGTAGGAGTTGAAGTTGTTTGAAATAATGTTCTTAACACAGCTTGACCTACTGTTGCTTGTTGTGCAGTTAGCACATCTACACAGTAGTGCTTGGTAAATGTATGAGGCGTAGACCATGTTGCTGCCTTACATATTTCGTTCATTGGAATATTTCCTAGAAAGGCCATGGTAGCACCTTTCTTTCTGGTTGAGTGCGCCTTTGGTGTAATAGGCAGTTCTCTTTAAACTTTAAGATAGCAGGTTTGAATGCACTTAACTATCCATCTAGCAATGCCTTGTTTTGAAATTGGATTTCCTGTATGAGGTTTTTGAAAGGCGACAAATAATTGTTTTGTCTTTCGAATTAGTTTTGTTCTGTCAATGTAGTACATTAGTGCTCTTTTGATGTCTAATGTATGTAGTGCTCTTTCGGCTACCGAATCTGGTTGTGGGAAGAACACTGGTAATTCTACCGGTTGATTTAGGTGGAACGGTGAGATTACTTTTGGTAACAATTTAGGATTGGTCCGTAGAACAACTTTATTTTTGTGTATTTGAATAAATGGTTCTTGAATGGTAAATGCCTGAATCTCACTCACTCTTCTTAGAGATGTGATGGCAATTAAAAATGCAACTTTCCACGTTAAGTATTGCATTTCACAAGAGTGCATGGGCTCAAAAGGTGGACCCATGAGTCGTGTTAGGACAATGTTGAGGTTCCATGAAGGAACTGGTGGTGTTCTTGGTGGTATAATTCTCTTTAGGCCTTCCATAAACGCTTTTATGACTGGTATCCTAAACAATGAAATTGAGTGCGTAATTTGTAGGTAAGCAGAAATTGCCGTAAGATGTATTTTAATGGAAGAGAAAGCTAGGTTAGATTTTTGCAAATGTAGTAAGTATCCTACTATTTCTTTTGCAGATGCGTGTAAAGGTTGGATTTGATTATTATGGCAGTAATAAATCTTTTCCACTTATTTGCATAACAGTGTCTAGTGGTAGGTTTTCTAGCTTGTTTTATGACCTCCATACATTCCTGTGTGAGGTCTAAGTGCCCGAATTCTAGGATTTCAGGAGCCAAATTGCTAGATTCAACGATGCTGGATTTGGATGTCGGATCTGTTGTTTTTGTTGTGTTAACAGATCTGGTCTGTTGGGTAGTTTGACATGAGGTACTACTGAAAGGTCTAGTAGTGTTGTGTACCAAGGTTGCCTTGCCCATGTTGGTGCTATTAGTATGAGTTTGAGTTTGTTTTGACTCAACTTGTTTACTAGATATGGAAGGAGAGGGAGAGGGGGAAAAGCGTACGCAAATATCCCTGACCAGTTCATCCATAGAGCATTGCCTTGGGATTGATCTTGTGGGTACCTGGATGCGAAGTTTTGGCATTTTGAGTTTTCTTTTGTTGCAAATAGATCTATTTGAGGTGTTCCCCAAATTTGAAAGTAATTGTTTAGTATTTGGGGGTGAATTTCCCATTCGTGGGTTTGTTGGTGATCTCGAGAGAGATTGTCTGCCAACTGGTTCTGAATCCCTGGAATAAATTGTGCTATTAGGCGAATGTGGTTGTGAATCGCCCAATGCCATATTTTTTGTGTTAGGAGGCACAACTGTGTCGAGTGTGTCCCTCCTTGTTTGTTTAGATAATACATTGTTGTCATGTTGTCTGTTTTGACAAGAATGCATTTTTGGGTTACTATGGGTTGAAATGCTTTCAGCGCTAGAAATACTGCCAACAGTTCTAAGTGATTGATGTGAAACTGTCTCTGATGTATGTCCCATTGTCCTTGGATGCTGTGTTGATTGAGGTGTGCTCCCCACCCGGTCATGGAAGCATCCGTCGTTATGACGTATTGTGGCACTGGGTCTTGGAAAGGCCGCCCCCTGTTTAAATTTGTACTGTTCCACCATAGAAGCGAGATGTATGTTTGGCGGTCTATCAACACCAGATCTAGAAGTTGACCCTGTGCTTGTGACCATTGTGATGCTAGGCACTGTTTTAAGGGCCGCATGTGCAATCTTGCGTTTGGGACAATGGCTATGCATGAAGACATCATGCCTAGGAGTTTCATTACCATTTTGACTTGTATCTTTTGTGTTGGATACATGGCCTGTATTACTTTGTGAAATGTTTGAACCCTTTGTGGACTTGGAGTGGCAATCCCTTTTGCTGTGTTGATTGTCGCTCCTAAGTATTGCTGTGTTTGACACGGCAAAAGGTGTGACTTTGCGTAGTTGATCGAGAAACCTAGCCTGTGAAGGGTCTGTATGACGTAGTTTGTGTGCTGTGAACATTGTCTTAGCGTGTTGGTTTTGATTAACCAGTCATCTAAGTACGGGAACACATGTATTTGCTGCCTTCTGATATGTGCAGCTACTACTGCCAGGCATTTTGTAAAAACTCTCGACGCAGTTGTTATTCCAAATGGCAACACTTTGAATTGGTAATGTATTCCTTGGAATACGAACCTTAGGTATTTCCTGTGTGAAGGATGTATTTGTATATGGAAATACGCATCTTTTAGATCTAATGTTGTCATGTAGTCTTGCTGTTTGAGCAGTGGGATTACATCTTGTAACGTGACCATGTGAAAGTGGTCTGATTTGATGTAGGTATTTAGTGTTCTGAGATCTAGTATTGGTCTCAGAGTTGTGTCCTTTTTGGGTATTAGAAAGTACAGTGAGTAAACTCCTGTGTTTTTCTGTTGAATTGGAACTAATTCTATTGCGTCCTTTTGTAGCAATGCTTGAACTTCTAGTCCTAGAAGATCTATATGTTGTTTTGACATATTGTGTGTTTTCGGTGGGACGTTTGGAGGGAATTGGCGAAATTCTATGCAATAACCATGCTGGATAATTGCTAAGACCCAAGTGTCTGTTGTTATTTCCTCCCAAAGTTTGTAAAATTGGCTAAGTCTTCCCCCCCACAGGTGTTATGTGATGGGGGTGTGTGACTTGTGAGTCACTGCTTAGTTTGAGGTGTTTTGGGGCCTTGGAATTTTCCTCTATTTCTTGGGAATTGGCCCCCTCTGAATTGCCCCCGAAAAGCTCCCCTTTGATATTGACCCTGGTAGGTAGGCCTTGTTTGTGAGGTTGTGGTTTCTGTGGGTTGACCTCGAAACCCTCCCCTAAAAGGTGTTTTCCGAAATGTGCCTCTGCTCTGCGGGGAGTAGAGTGCGCCCATGGCTTTGGCCGTATTGGTGTCCTTTTTGAGTTTTTCGATGGCAGTGTCTACCTCCGGCCCAAACAATTGCTGTTCATTAAACGGCATATTGAGCACAGCCTGCTGGATTTCCGGTTTGAACCCAGAAGTGCGCAGCCATGCGTGCCTTCGTATTGTGACTGCAGTGTTTATTGTCCTTGCAGCTGTATCTGCTGCATCCATGAAAGACCGTATCTGATTATTTGAGATACTTTGTCCCTCTTCCACCACCTGTTGCGCTCTTTTTTTGGAACTCCTTGGGTAAGTGTTCGATGAAATGTTGCATTTCATCCCAATGAGCCCTGTCGTATCTTGCCAAAAGTGCTTGTGAATTGGCAATACGCCACTGATTTGCTGCTTGTGCTGCAACTCTTTTTCCTGCAGCATCAAATTTGCGGCTCTCCTTGTCTGGAGGTGGTGCGTCGCCTGAGGTATGAGAGTTGGCGCTCTTACGAGCTGCCCCCACAACTACTGAGTCTGGTGTTAGTTGTGTTGTAATATATATTGGATCTGTGGGCAGTGGCTTATATTTTTTCTCCACCCTCGGAGTTATGGCTCTGCCTTTAACCGGATCCTGAAAAAATTGTTTTGAAGGTCTTAGCATTCCTGGGAGCATGGGAAGGCATTGATACTGGCTATGGGTGGAGGATAGGGTGTTAAAGAGAAAGTCATCCTCAATTGGTTCCGAATGTAAGGAGACATTGTGAAACTCGGCTGCCCTTCGACCACCTGTGTATAGGATGTACTGTCCTCAGGTGGTGACGGTTTTGTAGGATAAGAGTCTGGGCTATTGTCAGACACTGGAGCATCGTAGAGGTCCCATGCATCGGGATCATCCTGACTCATTGCGGTATGAGCTGGTGAATGCATCAGTGGTGGAGTTGTTGCTGGTGATGCATGTATTGATGGTGGTGGAGACGGTGGTGGGGTTGTTTTCCTTGCCACCTTTGCCTGTGGTTGCTTGTCCTTTTGTTGAAAGGCAAGTTTCCTCTTTATTTTGATTGGGGGAAGAGTGGTTATCTTCCCTGTGTCCTCATGAATATGAAGCCTTCTTTGTGTGTAGTCAGGCTCTACAGCTTGAAGCTCCTCTCCAAATCTATGTAATTGGGAGGTTAATCCTTGTTCCTCTGTATAGGAACTACTTTTCGGCTCTGAGGCTGGCTGTTTCGGAACCGAAACCTTTTCGGAAGTCTTTTTAGGCTCCGAAGAAACCTTCTTTCTTTTCAGCGTGGTGTCTCGGTGCCGAAATTCTTCGGTGCCGCTGTCTCTGTGCCGAAGTTTCTCGGAGCCGCTGTCTCGGCTCCGAGGTTGCTGTGTGCCGGTATCTCGACCGGAGTCGGATGACTTCGACACCAGCATGCCCTTTTTCGGTGCCTTGGATGGGTCACCTAGTTTTCGGGTTAAGCCATGGCCTGTTGGCGGTGGCGTCCCCTGGGCTTTTGTAGACCTCTCGTGAGTTTTGATTTTCGACGTCTTACTCACGGTTTAGTGTGTTTCTTCGGCGTCGAGTTCTTCCAAATCCGACTCGCGGGTGGAGAAAGCTTCTTCTTCCTCCTCGAAGCGTTCTTGACCTGTCGGCGTGGACGCCATTTGCAGTCTCCTGGCTCTTCGGTCTCTCAGCGTCTTCCTCGACCAAAACGCTCGACAGGCTTCACAAGTATCCTCCTTGTGCTCGGGGGACAAGCACAGGTTACACACCAGATGGTGAGCCGTATACGGATACTTGTGATGGCATTTTGGGCAGAAGCGGAATGGGGTCCGTTCCATTGAAGTCGCACGTGGCCGCGCCGACCAGGCCCCGACGGGGGATCGAAAAAAACCCGAAGGGCCACCGGAGCTCTTCAGAATTCGGAGTGGATTTGTGCTAACTAACCCGATACCGAACGCAAACAATACCGACGATTTTTTTCCGAGATTCTAACTAACTTTCCGTCCCGAAACACGGAGCGAAAAGGAACACGTCCGAACCCGATGGCGGAAAAAAAACAATCTAAGATGGAGTCGACGCCAATGCGCAATGCACTCGAAATGGGAGGAGTCCCTCGGTCTCGTGACTCGAAAAGACTTCTTAGAAGAAAAACAACTTGTAACACTCCGAGCCCAACACCAGATGGCGGACTGTGCACAGCATGTGTATCTGCAGCTACACATGCCATCGAACATATATATATATATATATATATATATGGAAAATGTCACTTACCCAGTGTACATCTGTTTGTGGCATGTAGTGCTGCAGATTCACCTGCTATGCATTATTCTGCCATCTAGTGTTGGGCTCGGAGTGTTACAAGTTGTTTTTCTTCAAAGAAGTCTTTTCGGAGTGACGGGATCGAGTGATTCCTCCTCTCGGTCATACTACGCTTGGGCATCGACTCCGTTGTTAAGACTGTTTTCCCACAAAAGGGTGTAGGAAGGAGTGATAGAGTGTAGTAATATAAATGTTGTATAGAAATAGTAAGAAAAAATAGATGTCCATGCAAATGTAAATGTATAGGCATATGTACAAATGATAAAAACTGCAACGACTACAGGCTTCCAGAGAGGAGGGAGGGTGTATGTGAATCTGCAGAACTACATGCCACAAACAGATGTACACTGGGTAAGTGACATTTTCAGTTTGAGGGCATGTGTAGCTGCAGATACAAATGCTATGCATAAACTAGAAAGCAGTTACTCTCCCCCAAAAAATGCGGTAGCTGGCCTGTAGGAGTCGGAGTTGTTTGAAATAATGTTCTTAAGACAGCTTGACCTACATTGACTTCTTGCTTTGAAAATACATCTACACAATAATGCTTTGTAAATGTATGTGGTGTAGACCATGTGGCAGCTTTACATATGTCTGCCATTGGTATGTTTCCTAAAAATGCCAAAGATTCACCTTTTATCCTAGTGGAATGTGCTTTAGGTGTGATTAAAAGTTGTCTTTTTGCCTTAATGTAACATGTTTGTATACATTTAACAATCCATCTAGCTAATCCTTGTTCAGAAATGGATTCCCTTTATGTGATTGTTGAAAAGCAACGAAAAGCTGCTTTATTTTTCTGAATTCTTTTGTTCTATCCACATAGTACATAAGAGCTCTTTTAAGGTCAAGAGTGTGAAGGGCTCTTTCTGCAATTGAATCTGGCTGTGGGAAGAAGACTGGCAAATCCAATGTTTGGTTTATGTGAAAAGGTGATACCACCTTTGGAAGAAATTTTGGATTGGTTCTAAGTACAACTTTATGTTTGTGTACTTTGAAAAAAGGTTCTTCAAGAGTGAATGCTTGTATTTCACTAACTCTTCGTAATGAAGTAATAGCTACTAGGAAAGCAACTTTACAGGTTAAGAATTTAATCGCACATGAATGCATGGGTTCAAAAGGTGGGCCCATTAATCTGGTGAGTACACTATTGAGATTCCAAGCAGGAACATTTTCAGATTGACAGTAATAAACAAATCTTGTCCATTTGTT
The DNA here is from genome assembly GCF_031143425.1 of Pleurodeles waltl. Taxonomy (NCBI): domain Eukaryota; kingdom Metazoa; phylum Chordata; class Amphibia; order Caudata; family Salamandridae; genus Pleurodeles; species Pleurodeles waltl. The sequence goes on from NC_090446.1 coordinate 1,190,940,609, forward strand.
AGCATACCATTGCCTAGTTGTAGGCTTGCGTGCTTGTTTGAGAACTTCCATGCATTCTAAAGGAAGTTTTAAGTATCCAAATTCTATGACTTGAGGAGCCAAATCGCTAAGTTGAGAGCACTGGGATTTGGATGTCTGATTTGTCCTTTGTTAACACATCCGGTCTGTTTGGAAGTTTGCAGTGTGGTACTACTGACAGGTCTAGGAGTGTTGTGTACCAATGTTGTCGTGCCCATGTTGGGGCTATGAGTATCATGGTGAGAGAAGTCTGACGCAGTTTGGTGACCAGAAATGGAAGTAGAGGGAGAGGGGGGGGAAGCGTAAGCAAATATCCCTGACCAGTTGATCCATAGAGCATTGCCCTTGGATAGAGGGTGTGGGTGTCTGGATGCGAAATCTTGGCATTTTGCGTTTTCGCTTGTTGCAAATAGGCCTATTTCTGGTGTCCCTCACTTTTGAAAGTACTGATGAAGTACTTGAGAGTGAATTTCCCATTCGTGTATCTGTTGGTGTGTTCTGCTTAGGAGATCTGCTAACTGACAGTGGATTCCTGGGATGTATTCTGCTAGTAGATGAATTTGATTGTGAATTGCCCATTTCCATATTGTTTGGGCTAGAAAGTACAGTTGAGATGAATGTATCCCCCCCTTCTTTCTTTAGGTAATACATGGTTGTCATATTGTCTGTTTTTATCAAGGCAGTCTTGTGTTTGAGAAGCGGCTGAAACGCTTTTACGTCAAGGAATACAGCTAATAATTCTAAATGGTTTATGTGATAATTTAGCAGTTGTGAATTCCATTCCCCTCGAACGGAAAGGTTGTTGAGATGAGCTCCCCAATCTGTCATTGATGCATCCGTTGTTATTGTGGTCTGAGGCACAAGGTCTTGAAATGACTGCCCCTTCATTAAATTGCTGAGATTCCACCACTGAAGGGACTTGTGCATTTGGCGGTCTAACAACACTAGATCTTGCAACTGACCCTGAGCTTGAGACCATTGTTGTGAGAGGCACTGTTGTAGTGTTTAGTCTTGCATGTGGTACTATTGCTATGCAGGATGCCATCATTCCTAATAGTTTCATGATAAATCTTACAGTATATTGTTGATTTGGCTGCATTTGAGATATGAGATTTTGAAAAGCTTGTACCCTTGTACCTTTGTGTATTTGGATAAGCTAAGGCTTTTTGTGTATTGAGAATAGCACCTAGGTAAGGTTGCACCTGTGCTGGTTGAAGATGGGATTTTTGGTAGTTGAGAGTGAACCCTAGTGTATGTAGGGTCTCTATTGTATATAGAGTGTGTTTTCGACATTGTATAATATTGCTTGATTTTATTAGCCAATCATCTAGACATGGAAAGACATGTATGTGCTGCCTTCTTAGGTAGGCTGCTGCTACCACTAGACATTTTGTGAATATCCTAGAGCTATCACAAACCTTAGGTATTTTCTATGAGCTGGATGGATGGGTATATGGAAATACGAATCTTTGAGGTCTAACGCAGTCATGTAATCTTGTTTTTGTAATAGTGGGATGACGTCCTGCAGAGTTACCATGTGAAAGTGTTCTGACAGAATATATACATATAGTAATCTGAGGTCTAGGATGGGCCTGAGAGTGCCATCCTTTTTGGGAATGAGGAGGTATAGTGAGTATACTCCTGTTCCTTGTTGAGAATGTGGGACCAATTCTAATGCCTGTTTTAGTAGTAGCGATTGTACTTCTTGCTAATCGAACATTGTGTTCTGGGGACAGCTTGTGGTAATGTGCAGGAATGTTTATAGAGGTAGAAATCAATTCTAGGCAATAACCATTGCGGATAATTGATAACACCCATTGGTCTGTGGTGATATTTTGCCAATGGGAGTGGAATTGCTGCACTCTGCCGCCCACAAGAGATTTGTGGGGTTGAGGGATGGTAAATAAGACACTGTTTAGATGGGGTAGTGGCTTGTTTTGAAGTTTGGAACTTGCCTCTGGTTACAAAGTATTGGCCTCTATAAGACCCTCTAAAACCTCCTCTCTGGTACTGCTGTTGCCCTTGTTTTGCCTGGGAGGTAGAAGCCTCTGTGGACTACGGCTTAAATCCTCCTTTGAATTGTTGTCTGCGAAAGGAGCCTCTATAGGGTGTTGTGTATAAGGCTCCCATTGCTTTGGCAGTGTATGAGTCTTTTCTCAGTTTTTCTATGGCCTTTTCCACTTTGGGGCCAAACACGTGCTTTTTTATTAAAAGGCATATTCAGCACTGCCTGCTGAATTTCTGGTTTAAAACCAGAGGAACGTAGCCATGTGTGCCTGCGTATAGTGATGGCAGTACTCACGCTTCTAGCTGCTGTATCTGCAGCATCAAGGGCAGACTTATTTGACTGTTGCTTATGGCCGGACCCTCTTCCACAATCTGTTGTGCCCCTTTTTGGTGTTCCATTGGGAGGTGTTGTAGGAGTTCCTGCATTTCATCCCAGTGGGCTCTATCGTACCTTGCTAGCAAGGCTTGCGAGTTTGCAATTCGCCATTGGTTGGCAGCTTTTGCCGCTACCTTCTTGCCAGCAGCATCAAAGTTTCTATTCTCCTTGTCGGGGGAGGAGCATCCCCTGACGACTGGCTATTAGCCCTCTTTCTAGCCGCACTTACTACCACAGAGTCTGGAGGAACTTGGTGGGTAATATAATCAGGGTCTGTAGGAGCAGGTTTATATTTTTTATCACTGTGTGGTGTTATTACTCGAGCTTTGACTGGCTCACGGAATATTTGATCTGCATGTTTATTCATGCCAGGTAGCATTGGAAGGCATTGATATTTTGAGTGTGTGGAGGATAGTGTGTTAAAGAGGAAATCCTCTTCTAGGGGCTCGGTGTGCATAAGCACCCCATGGTACTCTGCTGCCCTGGAAATAACCTGCGTGTATGCAGTAGAGTCCTCTGGTGGAGAAGGCTTAGAAAGGTATAAGTCCGGGTCATTGTCAGGGATAGGATCTGGATCTTAGAGATCCCAAGGATCAACTGTATCACCATGTGAATATTGTGAATGAGTTGGTTAAGGCAAAGGTGGTTGGCTAGTGGGTGGTGGCGAAAAAGAAAGTTGTGGTGAATGAGGGGGAGAAGTATGGGTAGGTAATAGCTTCTCCGGTTTATACATTTTTGCTGGTGGTGGAGCAGTGTCTAATTGTTCTCGAAAGGCCAACTTTCTCTTGGTTTGTAAAGGAGGTGCAGTAATTATTCTGCCAGTCTCTTTATGGATGTGAATCCTTGATTGTCTTTCATCCATAATCTCAAGAATAGGTTGGACCTCAGTGTCCTCAAACATGATAAGAAGGTCTATAAGACTTTTCATCCAATGATTTTGAGCTCTGTTTAAGATTGCTTTAAAGTCCTTACTCTTCTGAATAAGATTATTTTTTTGGCTCCGAAGCAGGGCGTCGAGGCTTCGACTCAGAGAAGTGAATATGCTTGCTCGAGTCTGAGGTGAAACTCTTGATGGATTTACTCAACTAAGATACCAACGGAGTAGTGGCCTTTTTCGACGCCGAACCCGAAGGTCGTCGACGACAGTCTTTTTTCGGGTCGAACCATGGCTCTCTGGCACTGGTGTACCCAAGGCCTTTGAGGATTTTTTAAGTGGGCGTAGAAGCAGATGTACTCACGTGCTGACCAGCAGTGTTCGGCCTAACTTCTTACGATTCTTCCTCAGAGTCAGTGTCCCTGATAGAAACCGCTATTGGTGCCTGTTCCTCCTCCATGGTGTTGAGATGTTCCGTAATCTTCAACGCCATTTCCAATCTTCTGGCTCTCCGATCACGCAGGGTCTTCTTGGATCAAAACGATCGACAGGCCTAGCAATCTTCTTTGTGATCAGGAGAAAGACACAGATTACATACGAGGTGTTGGTCTGTGTAGGGAAGCTTTGCGTGGCATCGGGGACAAAATCAAAATGGAGTCCAATCCATCAGGCTTCGACGCAGTAGGCCCGAGTCGGGAGCATGCACCCAGAAGGGCAAAATTTAGTTTCTGACAGTACTATCGGTTTGAGGCTAGGTGGAAACGCAATCGAAACAATGCCAACGAATAAGGGAGTTCTCTAAAGTTTCCGATTCGAAATCTCAGAGCGAGAGGAAACACGTCTTCATCCGACAGCGGAAAGAAAACAACAGAGTTGATTCCCATGCGCAGTATGACTGAGAGGAAGAGTCACTTGATCCCGTGACTCCGAAAAGACTTCTTCGAAGAAAAACAACTTGTAACACTCCAAGCCCAACACTAGATGGCAGAATAATGCATAGCATGTGTATCTGCAGCTACATATGCCATTGAACATACACACACAGACACTCACTACTTACCTTCGGTAATGCCTTTTCTAGTATAGAGACTATCTAACCGTAGCTACCCCATCTCTTAAAATGGCTGGTTTGCAAGCTGTGTAAGCGACTGCCACTGACAGATGATCGTGACAGACACCCATGATGTATGCCTTTGCAGTCTCAGCACCTCATACAACTTGAAGTCATCTCCTTGCTGCGCAATGATAACTGACAAAATCATCAGTGACCGCAAAGGCAACTTAGCCATCCCCAAACTCTGCATAAAGAAGTGGTTCAGTTGCATGGCATGAACGAGTTCTTGTGCAAGAACTCTTGCATGAATGTTCCAAATTGATGTTGTGGAGCTCAGGTTAGTGGAAGAGATCCCATAAGAAGTCAAAGCATGGATCTCAGACTTCCCTCATAACATATGCTGTATTAGAGTCAGCCTTGATGGAGCAAGGCACCCCACTGAAATATTTCCAAAAAAGTGAATTGTCACAGAAAGACATATCTATAACACTGGCCTGTACTTCTAGTCAGACATGTGCCTGGCTGTGAAGACCTTCCCTTGGGCGCATATGATGGAAAGACATGTCCACTACACCCCAGCATGCATGGAAGCCAATGTGCCCACCTCTGAGATTTTCCTAGTTGTCTCCTGCCTAATGTCTGGCAGGAACAGGAACAGCTCTACCATTTTTCTCATTTCTACCCATCCTACCTGCTGGAAAGCAGTGCTGTGTGCTGCTCAGATGGCGCAGTACAACATCATCTTCCTGTCCCTAACATCCAGTTTACTGCTGTCCTTCTCCAAAGACAGTCAGCAAACGGACTGAGTTCAAGGATCAGGTATGCATGAGTTATGCTGCAACTTTATGTATGGCATACATTTTAGGAATCATAGGTAATAGTTGTGATCTTGGTGTACGGCTAGATTTAAACAGAGATTGCTTCTCATCAATGCTACAGGACAAAGACTGGATAGTGCTTTTTCCACAGCCCTTGACAATTAAGTGACAAACACAAAACATCAAAAAATTGCACACGCTATTCAACTCTTCCTCTGTCAATCCCAGAAAAGAAAAGTTGATGTTAACAAAACCACCACTGAGGTATGGTTTTCATTCTTTTCCAATTCTAGTCTTCCTCTTGGGACAGCAATTGTCAATACAAGGCAATTATATCTCAGCTGATCTAGTGCAGTAGTGTCCAGCTGACAGGATCAATACTTTAACTGTCCTTCTGGTAATTTCTGAGGAGAGACCCTTATACAAGGGTGTTCTCTTTTCAGGTATCTCTACTTTGAAGACTCTTTAGAAGGTCTCCCTTTCCTAGACATCTTCTGCCTGTGACTTGATCTGCCATGTGATGGTGTTCAGGAGGAAGCAGGTGATATGGGAAAACAATGAAACCTCGAGGCAGTTGAAGCCTTTCCAGGGTACCAGGGTCAGCATCCAGGTGCTGTGCAATGGATTGTCCTCTGTATTGGTTGGAGAGCCTTAGCTGAGGGCTCCGTAGTGTTTATAGATGGAGAAAGTTAGCACATTTTCTTCCAGAATCTAGTGTTTGGCATGGGAGTTGTGTCATTTGATGTAAGTGATGGTGGTATCCTGTATGTCCTGAACATCGAGTAAGATTTCTATGGAGAGCAGTAATTTGACTATGAAAAGGACTCTTCCCTACTGAGTGCCTCAACACTGACCTGGGGTGAAAGTAACAATATGATTAGGCTAGGGCCCCTGAGGTAGTTTAAATATGGCCACACCAAGGGAGGACTAGGCATATTCATGCTTCCGCGACTTGATGGTGGAGGTGTTCCAGAAGACATTTTTCCTACCTGTCCCACCACCTTATCTTACCTCCACAATGTCACTGATTTGCCTCCTTCAAATCACATATGCTCCCAGTCTCATTTCATATCCATAAATGCTCCATCATAGCCCTGTGTGATCTTCAACCTTTACTTGAAGATTACATCTTTAGCCCCTGTCAACATCTTCCTTCACCAACAAGATGACACTCAACTTTACCTCATAGTGTACTTAGTAAGCAGCATTTCCAAAGCCTAAATATCTGCAAAGTACCCAATTTTGAATGTCCTTCAGCCATTTCAAATTCATATTTGTTAATTGTTGAAAACAATGCACAAATTGAATCCTGGCGAACATTACTATATCTTGGTGGCGTTTCTCCTTTTTTCATATAACGGAAAATTGCCTGGCTTCCACACTGACCCTCATTTGATTGTCAAAGTGAATATTTAAAAACAAAAAAACAAAAACAAAAAACACACACACACACACACACCTTGGGTCCTAATTATTAGCCTTCTCAGCAAAATTATCCCAAGTGTTTCTACCAATGCTTTCAAAACAGTGGTACAAGACCATGTCCTCTGCCATAATCAAGGTTGTGCCCTTCCAAACTACCTAGATGACACCACTCTCCTCCTTCTTATGGCTCATCTTATTGCCAGGGAAAGCAAATTTGATGATTCATTACTTTCCTCTCCAGGCTGTATCCAATTAAAATCTCTCTGCATCATTCATAAAAGCTCCAAGAAGCTGAAAACTTCTCTGACTGACTGTGCCTATGCAATGAGCAACATCAACTAAATTATCCTTGAAGTTTCTAAATGAAAAACCTCAGAAAGAAGCATTCATCTCCTTCACCCTTTTTCCCTAGAACAACCTCCACACCTTCCTCAGAATGGCACCGCAATTCACCGCAATTCAGTACTTTCAAATCCCAATTTATATCTCTCCTTGCACAGAACACCTCCTCCCTGCCAAAGCTCTGTCCTCTCCCCACTCTTCTTACTTGTTACTGCATAATTCAGGGATGTGGAATTTATTAAAATATCTACTTGTCCAGTGGACAGGTTGCTTCTCAAATCTACTTGTCCTGTAAAAAGATCTACTTGTCCCTTTGGTGCCATGTAGTGTGGCGACAAATTATGCCAGCAATCTCATTATGTAAGTGCTCTGATAATAGCCTCTCTGATTCTGCCAGGGCTACTACCATAGTAGGGCTTGAATACTTGCAGTTTCAATCCCTACTGTAGCAATTTCCTTATTTTGCCACCTTTCTGCAGATCTGCATACTGGGGCTGGAGGAAGCAGTAAGCAATAGTTCTAGGGTGGAATGCCTTTGAGTCTGCAAACCTACTAACCTGCATGTTTTAAAGATTTTTACCAGCTTCTCTCTAATATTTTCCTACAATAAGAAAGGTTGGACATTTACTCCTGACAATGGCAGAATTAGAACTTCTTCCAGGGTTGGGAAGAAAGTGGCTGGAGGGAAAATGAACTTGCAAATGCTCAATAGATTTTTACATGAGCAAATCTACACATCGTATTTACCCATGCAAAAATACAGTTCACAAATATTTTATAGGGTACGACATATACCATGGGTGCACTTTTGTGACTTTCTTTAAGAATTTGGGGCCATATGTAGGTAGGTTCAGATTTGCGACCTGCAAATTGCGAGTCGCAAATCCGAATGTAGGATGGTGTCCCTGACACCATCTGTGATTCGCAAGGGCTTCGCAAATGCCCACCTCATGAATAATCATGAGGTGGGTCGCAATTTGCGACCCCCTCGCGAATGGCGGCCCACACAGGGGTGGTGGCCTGCTGGAGACAGCAGACCACCATGTCCGTGACTGCTTTTCAATAAAGCAGTTTTTTTTTGTAATGCAGCCCGTTTTCCTTAAAGGAAAACGAGATGCATAACAAAAATGAAAAATGAAACGTTTTCGTTTAAATTTTTCAGAGCAGGCAGTGGTCCACAGAACCACTGCCTGCTCTGAAAAAATGTTTACAGTGACATTCACAATGGGGAAGGGGTCCCATGGGGATCCCTTCCCTTTTGCGAAAGTGTTAGCACCCATTTGAAATGGGTGCAAACTGCGATTGGTTTGCGCCCGCGTGCGCGGTCACAAAACAATCCTACATTGCACTGCGAGTCGCAATTAGGAAGGGAACACCCCTTACTGATTGCGAGTCGCAAACCTGTTTTGCGATTCGGTAACCAGGTTACCGATCGCAAAACTGGGTTTGTGCATCGCAGTGTGCTTTTTGCATGTCGCAAAACAGCGAAAGTCGCTGTTTGCAACATGCAAAAAAGCTACCTACATGTGGGTCTTGGTCCCTAATTAGGTCTGGTGTTAACAAAGACATTTTGTTTTTATTAAACTTCTATTTCTCTCTCTTTCGGCCGGTTTTACTGTGAGTGATCGCATTCTGCTCTTCCACAAGGAGCATATTGCCACACAAATTAGTTTTGTTCAGTGTCAGGAACTACAGTGGCAATCAGTGACGTAACTAAACTGGAGGGTGCCCCTTTGTAAAGAACATGGAGGAGCCCCCCTCTCCAGACTCACTCAGGGCAGGTGCTGTGCTGAAGGGGCCCCCTGGAGGGTGGCTGCGGGGCCTTTGTTATGCCGCTGGTGTGCTTTTAGAGAGTTCAAAAACTTTTTTGGGGGGGTTTGCCAGTGTTTGTTACAATGTTGAGGGCCTGGTAGCTCCCACAACAATAAAGTGTTACAAAAGCCATGTCAAAACAAGACACGCATTGATGAAACTAAACGACTTATAAAAATATGTCAGATCAGTTGGCTTTGTCAGTGTTTGTTTATTTTCATGCTTCCCATAATCGTGTTGAAAATGGTTACACTGATTTCCCATTCGAAATATTTTTGGGAAATACTAGCATGCATCAACACATTTTACTAAATGACACTTCATTTGCATATAATCAGAGAGCATTCTGGGAGCATTATACTTAGCCTCATAGCCTAAACTTTTCAAACATGTGTGTACATGTTTTTGTTTTTTTTTGTACTGGAACCAACGTCAGTAGTGAGGTGTGACCTTAAAACATTTATTTACAGCACTCACCCTAATAATGAAGGCTTTCAAATAATGAACCATAAATACAAGTTCGAACAGCATTATCTTTTGGAAACACATTACCTCAACTGCAGAGAGTTCCACTCTCTGTAATCAGGCAGCCAAAGGGTTTGTGCTGCAGGGGGTTGGGCCTACTTGTCCCAAGGACAAAGTAAACATAAAAACTTGTTGCCCTTAAACCCAAACAAGATGTCCCGGGCGTCAGGATAGGAATTCCACATCCCTGATAATTTCTTTGTATTTACTATACTTTTTCCAGTCTCTTCAAACCAATAGTGACTTCGTAACTCAAATGAACAGCTTACAAAAAGCCCTATATTCTGTTGTATTTTAGAATGAAAACACAATCCCAATAAGATGTTTCCTCTTTATCTCTTCCTTCCCTCTTTTTACTAAGGTTTTTCATTCTTTCAAGTATTTGCTGATTTCTGGATTGTGCCAGCTCAAATTTGTCACTGTGCTATGGAAAGCACCTTGCAGTCCTTTCAGGCTGGATCTGCATTACAGAAATCAGTAAAACAAATACAAATAAAATATACCTATCAGAGAGAATCTCAAATAAAAACTAGTTAGCATTTTCACATGCCTCAGCAAAGCTCATCTAGCTGTAGAATATTCAAAATACATTTAGGTATGTTTCAGCGTAGAGGTTTGGAGAAGAGAGAATATCTCTGAATGCTTCAAACACTTCCAGTATTGTATTGTAAAGCTGCCTATGACTCAATGGACTAAAACAGTGGTAGTTAGTGTCTTAACACCTCCTTCACACCGCAGGTCAAAGTGGTGGCTAAGGGTAAAAGTCACCAAACAGCCATGTTAAGGAAAGTACCATATCAACTAACAACTGGTAATATCTTGGACCTTGATTTCGAATCATTTAAATATTGTATGAACAGGCCTTTACAACACAAAATTCAAACAAGAAGCTACAGACAATGCAAAATATGGCAGCATGTGTGTGACAGCATCTCAATAAAACAAAAGCAAATGGGAACTTGTACCAGGTCAGGCAAAGAAAACATTTCACGGCCAGAGCTTACTTCGGGAGGCTTTCACAATATCTGCAAGGACCAGTATCTTGCACTTCTCCCATCAAAACTTGGACTCCAGTCATAACTATCGGATTTGACAGTTTATGAGGAAGGAATATGGAGGAAAGACACTCACAATGTAACAACCTGTTGCAAAAAAAATGGGACTTATCCCATATTTTCAACCAAGCCATTAGCAGGTCTCAAAAAAATGCAACCTAAACCACGACAAGTCCTCGTTGGGAGTTGTGACAACAGATTACCACCACTCCTTAAGCCTTTCCTTTAAGGAACTGGGCCCTATCACACACCACCAACCACTCATCCCTAATGAACAGCCAGCTGGCCCTCATCAAATAAGCTTATCACAATATTGTGGGACACCACTGCATTACAATTTCCTGCAACACATCCCTTGGGCACCTGCCAATATGCTACATCATTGATTGGCTTACTGAGTGCATTGAAGTAACCATGGCACTGTTGTTGGGTTCTTATAACTTAACCTAAACAATATAGTCTTCTCAAAATAAGAAATATATTATGTGAAGTTAATACTGTTTCACAGTAACTTCTCATATCTCTAGCACCAGATGGAAAAGTTGAGGGCTTTTGCCCTGGATGAATGCATTCTGAAATAAAACTATATACACTATAGCATGCAGGGAATATTCCAGGTAGATTTAATCTATGGTGCCAAAGTATCAATTAAAATATGGTTCAGTTTCACTAGGTAGGTAGGTAGGTAGGTAGGTAGGTAGATAGATAGATAGATAGATAGATAGATAGATAGATAGATAGATAGATAGATAGATAGATAGATAGATAGATAGATAGATAGATAGATAGATAGATAGATAGATAGATAGATCTGGAAAACACTAAAATGAGAACTGCAATCCGTCTGCTAAATTCAATAGGAACAGCCAAACTGACAGGAAGGTGCTAACTAGAGCAACTCCTGCCATCAACTGAGGGACAATTAACAAACGTAACTACACCAATTGTGCGGTTGGTTTAACCTTGAGTCTATAGTATTCTGGCATGTATTATCGCAGAAATAGGAAATGTTTTTTAACTGAACAAAAAAACAACTTTAACTAATTATCTGACTCAACAAAGACAAATCTAAAAGCTTATTTAGCATGTAGGCATATAAATATTGAAAAACAAATCACAAATAATTTTTTAATTTGCCAAGCATGAACCAAGTCCTCACAGTGTGATGTTTAGCTATTTTCCCCCCACACCACTGCTGGCAAAAACAAGCGTAACCTTCACACTTTTTAGCTGAACCTAGAGCAAGGCTATGCTGCTTTGTTTTCTTCTGGTTTCCAATGTAAAACACTAAGTATTCACAGGGCTGCACCAAGGAGATTCTGTTCCATTTCATGACAGTGCCACCATGAGTTTTTTTGTGTATCGTAACCAATCATACTCAAACCCTGCACAACATTATATTCCTTTATCATAAACAATACACATATTGAATATTACCTATTTGGAAAACTTGAATGGGAGCACAATTTACAAGTTGTTAGTAAAATACTGACCGGCCTTTCAATCAAGTCGATACATGGCTGCAAGTCCAGACCAAAGTCTATGAAATTCCACTCAATACCCTCACGCTGGTATTCCTCCTGCTCCAGTACAAACATGGTGTGATTGAAGAGCTGCTGGAGCTTCTCATTGGTGTAATTTATGCACAGCTGTTCGAATGAGTTAAGCTAGAAAACAAGATCCACACATCATTTACAGTAGCTTTAGCTAGGACTTTGGACCACAGGAATTAACTTCATATAGAATATGAGCATTTTCATTATCAAATATTCATTGCTGCTTTTGAACATTGGGAAGGTATTAATTATCCTTTAACATGAGCATGATAATACAACGAGAAGGCTGTGTAAAGTAATTTCAAATTTTTAGGAAACCACAAACTGTTCTGAATACCTTTTTGAAAGAAAACATTCCACAAATAATCTCTGCTGGTAAAGAGGTTTCCTACAACACTTTTTAAAAATTGTTACAAAATTAGACATTCACTCAATTTTGTTTTTAAAACAAACGAAAAAAATATTTCATATATTTTTATGAAAAGCTTTAACAGGCACTGTACGGGAAATAATTTAAGGTTCAGAGCCCTGCCGCACCCACAACGCCCTGTTCCACACACAAACCGTCAGCTCTATATAACTATAGTTGGTACAACGTATGGCTTTCATAATCAAGGGGAGATTAAGTGGCACCGTGAGTAATGATGTGTTTTATAATGAAAACTACAAGTACTGGTAAGAAATATTTACTTCACCATTTGATTTTGATCATATGATGACATCTACAATAACATTCCAAGTGGAGGGGGTGGAGTTGCTACCGTCAACAAGTTTAAATGAGCTCTGCCCTGTATGTACCCCAATGGCCTGCTGGGAGGTGTTAGGAAACTGGCTTTTTGCAGGTTTCACCCCACACTTTACATCCACATTTTGACTCCACATTTTGACTACTAGGTACTGGTGTAATTACTCTGAAATGCCCTGAGCCCTGCTAAACAAGTCAGTGCATGTGCCCTGACCTATAGAAATGGTACATGGTTGGCTGGCTTATACCCAATTGTCACTGGTTAAATTACGTGTAAGTCCTAAATATAATGGTATCACGGGTACCCAGGGCCTGTAAGTTATAGTGCCCCCTGACAGACAGCAGCACTTGTGCCACCCTGAGTAGGATAAAAAGATTACTCATCTAGTAGACATCTGTTTCCGACATGTAATGCTGCAGATTCACATGCTTTGCATAAGTCTACCATCTAGTGATGGTATTGGAGTGTTACAATTTTTTTTCTTTGAAGAAGCTTTTTCGATTCACAAGATAGAGTGACTCATCCTCTCGGTGATAGTGTGCATGGGCATCAAGTCCTTTGTTAGATTGTTTTCCCGCAGGAGGGTGAAACAACAAGTGTATAAGTGTATGTGTATGTATATTCCAGGCTGTGTGAGGAGTCTCAGGGGTGAGATGTGGCAAGGTGAAACGGATCATTAGAACTACTGATAAAGGGACACACGCATATTTTGAAATTTGAGTAAGAGAGAGATGGAGGCTGGGAATGCACATGCCAAACAGTACAGCTAAGTGCCCAAAACCAAAATGTTCTTGGTGCTACAATCCACTGAGAGAAAATATGATTGGGACTTTGTAAAAACAATTAAGAAAAATCAAAGTGGTAGCATATCCAGCTTGGTGCATTATGGGAAATGAAGTATGTTTGTAATCATGAATGAATTGAAGGAAGAGTAAAAACGTATTTAAACACTTGTGGGCGTGTGTCCTGTAATTACCGGCATCTGAAGAAGGCACTTCGCCGAAACGCGTCATGCTGGGGTGAGGAAGTGGAATCCAAGAGTGCCCCTGGCTCTGTAGTGGAGCCCTTTGGTTTGGACATTAATTACGTGCAGTGCTGCTTGCACGAAGGAGGCACCCACCTGATAAGAGTTCGGTAACAATGAGCAGCATTTGGGTGAATGTACTTTTGTTTGCTACCTGAACCGCCATTGTCCCCTTTTCAAATGCATGCCTGCTGCAGAAACAGGACATGACTTACATGAAGTGGCGCAGATAACAATAATCGGCGTTTCCAGGCTGTGTGAGGAGTCTCAGGGCTGAGATGTGGCAAGCTGAAATGGATCATTAGAACTACTCATAGGGACACACGGACGTTTTGAAATTTGAGTATGAGAGAGATGGAGGCTGGGAATGCACTTGCCACTACAGTACAGCTAAGTGCCCAAAACCAAACTGTTCTTGGTGCTACAATCCACTGAGAGAAAATATGATTGGGACTTTGTAAAAACAATTAAGAAAAATCAGAGTGGTAGCATATCCAGCTTGGTGCATTATGGGAAATGAAGTCGGTTTGTAATCATGAATGAATTGAAGGAGGAGTAAAAACGTATTTAAACACTTGCGGGCTTGTGTCCTGTAATTACCAGCATCTGAAGAAGGCACTTCGCCGAAACGTTTCATGCTGGGGTGAGGAAGTGGAATCCAAGAGTGGCCCTGGCTCTGTAGTGGAGCCGTTTGGTTTGGACATATATATATACATATATATAGTAAAGAAATGAGATGTCCATGCAATGTATATTGAAAATGTCACTTACCCAGTGTACATCTGTTCGTGGCATTAGTCGCTGCAGATTCACATGCTGTGCATAGTCCGCCGTCTGGTGTTGGGTCGGAGTGTTACAAGTTGTTTTTCTTCGAAGAAGTCTTTTCGAGTCACGAGACCGAGTGACTCCTCCTCCTTTGTTTCCATTGCGCATGGGCGTCGACTCCATCTTAGATTGTTTTCCCCGCAGAGGGTGAGGTAGGAGTTGTGTATGTTAGTAATAGTGCCCATGCAATGGAATGAATAAGTATGTACAAAATAAAGTTTAAGTAATATATTTACAAATGTACAAATGTTGAAGATTACTTCCAAACGGCTACAGGCTCCTGGGGAGGCGGGTGGGCGCATGTGAATCTGCAGCGACTAATGCCACGAACAGATGTACACTGGGTAAGTGACATTTTCAGTTCGGTGGCATGTGTAGCTGCAGATACACATGCTGTGCATAGACTAGTAAGCAGTTATCTCCCCAAAAGCGGTGGCTCAGCCCGTAGGAGTGGAAGTAGTTTGAAATAAAGTTCTTAGTACGGCTTGACCTACTGTGGCTTGTTGTGCGGATAGCACGTCTACACAGTAGTGCTTAGTAAATGTGTGAGGCGTAGACCATGTGGCTGCCTTACATATTTCGTTCATTGGAATATTTCCTAGGAAGGCCATGGTAGCGCCTTTCTTTCTGGTTGAGTGTGCCTTTGGTGTAATGGGCAGCTCTCTCTTTGCTTTAAGGTAGCAGGTTTGGATACACTTAACTATCCATCTGGCTATACCCTGTTTTGATATTGGGTTTCCTGTATGAGGTTTTTGAAATGCAATAAACAGTTGTTTTGTTTTCCTAATTAGTTTTGTTCTGTCAATGTAGTACATTAGTGCTCTTCTGATGTCTAATGTATGTAGTGCCCTTTCAGCTACTGAGTCTGGCTGTGGAAAGAACACTGGTAGTTCTACTGTTTGATTTAAGTGGAACGGTGAAATAACTTTTGGTAAAAATTTAGGATTGGTTCTTAGAACTACCTTATTTTTGTGTATTTGAATCAAAGGTTCCTGTATAGTAAACGCTTGAATTTCGCTTACTCTTCTTAGAGATTTAATGGCAATGAGAAATGCAACCTTCCACGTTAAGAATTGCATTTCGCAAGAATGCATGGGTTCGAAAGGTGGACCCATGAGTCTTGTTAAGACGATGTTGAGGTTCCATGAAGGAACAGGTGGTGTTCTTGGTGGTATAATTCTTTTTAGGCCTTCCATAAACGCTTTAATGACCGGTATCCTAAATAGTGAAGTTGAATGGGTAATCTGCAGGTATGCAGAAATTGCTGCGAGGTGTATCTTTATGGAAGAGAAGGCCAGATTTGATTTCTGCAAATGTAGTAAGTATCCTACTACATCCTTTGGAGATGCATGTAATGGTTGAACTTGATTACTATGGCAGTAGCAAACAAATCTTTTCCATTTACTTGCATAGCAGTGTCTAGTGGATGGCCTTCTAGCCTGTTTTATGACCTCCATACATTCTTGGGTGAGGTTTAAATGTCTGAATTCTAGGATTTCAGGAGCCAGATTGCTAGATTCAGCGATGCTGGGTTTGGATGCCTGATCTGTTGTTTGTGTTGTATTAGCAGATCTGGCCTGTTGGGTAGCTTGACATGGGGTACTACTGACAGGTCTAGTAGTGTTGTGTACCAGGGTTGTCTTGCCCATGTTGGTGCTATTAGTATGAGTTTGAGTTTGTTTTGACTCAATTTGTTTACTAGATATGGAAGGAGAGGGAGAGGGGGAAAAGCGTATGCAAATATCCCTGACCAATTCATCCATAGAGCATTGCCTTGAGACTGCCTGTGTGGGTACCTGGATGCGAAGTTTTGGCATTTTGCGTTCTCCTTTGTTGCAAATAGGTCTATTTGAGGTGTTCCCCAAATGTGGAAGTAAGTGTTTAGAATTTGGGGGTGAATCTCCCATTCGTGGACTTGTTGGTGATCTCGAGAGAGGTTGTCTGCTAGTTGATTCTGGATCCCTGGAATAAACTGTGCTATTAGGCGAATGTGGTTGTGAATTGCCCATTGCCATATCTTTTGTGCCAGGAGGCACAGCTGTGTCGAGTGTGTTCCCCCCTGTTTGTTTAGATAATACATTGTTGTCATGTTGTCTGTTTTGACAAGAATGTATTTGTGGGTTATGATGGGTTGAAATGCTTTTGCGTTTGGGACAATGGCTTTGCATGAAGACATCATGCCTAGGAGTTTTAATACCATCTTGGCATGTATTTTTTGTGTCGGATACATGGCTTGTATAACCTTGTAAAAATGTTGAACCCTTTGTGGACTTTGTGGCTATCCCCTTTGTTGTGTTGATTGTCGCTCCTAAGTATTGCTGTGTTTTGCACGGCAGAATGTGTGATTTTGCATAGTTAATGGAGAAACCGAGTTTGTAGAGGGTTTGTATGACATACTCTGTGTGGTGTGAACACTTTGTTAGGGAGTTGGTCTTGATTAGCCAATCGTCTAGGTAGGGGAACACGTGTATTTGCTGCCTTCTGATATGTGCAGCTACTACTGCTAGGCATTTTTTAAATACTCTTGGTGCGGTCGTTATACCGAACGGCAACACTTTGAATTGGTAATGTATTCCCTTGAATACGAACCTTAGGTATTTCCTGTGCGAGGGATGTATTGGTATGTGGAAATACGCGTCCTTTAGATCTAAGGTTGTCATATAGTCTTGTTGTTTTAGCAGTGGTAATACGTCTTGTAGCGTGAGCATGTGAAAGTGTTCTGATTTGATGTAGATGTTTAGTGTTCTGAGATCTAAGATTGGTCTCAGTGTTTTGTCTTTTTTTGGTATTAGAAAGTACAGTGAGTAAACTCCTGTGTTCCTTTGTGTACGTGGTACAAATTCTATTGCGTCCTTTTGCAGTAATGCCTGAACTTCTAATTCCAGAAGGTCTAAATGCTGTTTTGACATATTTTGTGTTTTTGGTGGGACATTTGGAGGGATTTGAAGAAATTCTATGCAATAACCATGTTGGATAATTGCTAAGACCCAAGTGTCTGTTGTTATCTCCTCCCAAGCTTTATAAAATTGGCTTAGTCTTCCCCCCACTGGTGTTGTGTGAAGGGGTTGAGTGACTTGTGAGTCACTGTTTGGTTGTAGGGGTTTTGGGACCTTGAAATTTTCCCCGGTTTCTAGGGAATTGTCCCCCTCTGTACTGGCCCCGAAAGCCTCCCCTTTGGTACTGTCCCTGGTAGGTAGACGGTGTTGATTGTGAGGTGCTGGCTTGTGTGGCTTGACCCCGAAACCCCCCTCTGAAGGGTGTTCTGCGAAATGTGTCAAAAGTGCCTCTGCCCTGCGGGGAATAGAGTGCGCCCATGGCCTTGGCTGTGTCAGTGTCCTTTTTCAATTTCTCAATTGCCATGTCCACATCGGGTCCAAACAATTGTTGTTCGTTGAACGGCATATTGAGCACTGCCTGTTGTATCTCGGGTTTAAACCCGGATGTGCGCAACCATGCGTGCCTTCTTATGGTTACCGCGGTATTTATTGTTCTTGCAGCTGTATCCGCTGCATCCATAGAGGAGCGTATTTGGTTATTAGAGATATTTTGTCCCTCCTCAACTACTTGTTTTGCCCGTTTCTGTAATTCTTTGGGTAGATGCTCGATGAGATGCTGCATCTCATCCCAATGGGCTCTTTCATATCGCGCTAGGAGCGCCTGAGAGTTCGCGATGCGCCACTGGTTTGCAGCTTGTACAGCAACCCTTTTTCCAGCTGCGTCGAACTTGCGGCTCTCTTTGTCCGGAGGTGGGGCGTCGCCTGATGTGTGCGAGTTGGCTCTCTTGCGAGCTGCCCCTACTACAACTGAATCTGGTGGCAGTTGTGATGTGATAAAAGCAGGGTCTGTGTGCGGTGCTTTATATTTTTTCTCCACCCGTGGAGTTATCGCTCTGCTTTTGACAGGTTCTTTAAAGATCTGTATTGCGTGCCTTAGCAGTCCCGGGAGCATAGGCAGGCTTTGATAGGTGCTATGGGTGGAGGAGAGGGTGTTGAAAAGGAAGTCATCCTCGACAGGTTCTGAGTGTAACGACACGTTATGGAACTCTGCTGCCCTAGCTACCACCTGTGCATACGCTGTGCTGTCCTCAGGTGGTGAGGGCTTGGTAGGGTACGACTCAGGACTATTGTCTGATACTGGGGCGTCATATAGGTCCCAAGTGTCCTGGTCATCTTGGCTCATGGTGGTATGAGCTGGTGAATGTGACGGAGTTTGTGCCGGTGATGTATGAGTTACAGGTGGAGGAGAGGGTGGTGGAGTTACTTTCTTCACCACTTTTGCTTGTGGTGTTTGTTCTTGTGTTTGGAACTCGAGTCTCCTTTTCCTCCTGATTGGGGGAAGAGTGCTGATCTTCCCTGTCCCACTCTGTATGAAGATCCGCTTCTGGGTGTGGTCTACGTCAGTGGTTTGTAACTCTTCTTCAAATCTGTGTTTGCGCATTTGAGAGGACAGTGATTGTTCCTCTGAATACGAGCTGGCAGTCGGTTCGGTTGCTGGGCGTTTTGGCACCGAAACTGTGTCTTTGCTTGTTTTCGGCTCTGAGGAGAATTTTCTCTTTTTTGTAGTCGAGCTTTCTCGGCGTCGATCATCCTCGGTGCCGCTGTCTCTGCGTCGAGCAGCTTCGGTTCCGCTGTCTCGGCGTCGACCCTTTTCGGCAGCACTTTCTCGGTCCCGAGATTGCTGCGTGCCTGTGTCTCGACCCGAGTCGGACGATCTCGGCACCAGTTCGCCCTTTTTCGGTGCCGATGGACGGTCACCTATTTTATGGGTTGAGCCATGGCCTGTTGGCAGTGGCGTCCCCTGGGCCTTGTCTGTTTTCCCGTGTGGTGCTTGTTTCGACGTCTTACTCACGGTTTCTTCGACGTCGAACTCCTCCGAGTCCGATCCATGGATGGAGAAGGCTTCCTCTTCTTCTCCTTGTTCCTCGAACCCTCGTTGTCCTGTCGGCGTGGACGCCATTTGCAACCTTCTGGCTCTTCGGTCACGGAGCGTCTTTCGGGACCGAAACGCACGACAGGCCTCACACGTTTCTTCCTTGTGCTCGGGCGACAGGCACAAGTTACAGACCAAATGTTGGTCTGTATATGGATATTTACTGTGGCATTTAGGACAGAATCGGAACGGGGTCCGTTCCATTGGTGTCGATGTTACACGCGGTCGGGCCGACCAGGCCCCGACGGGGGGTCGAAGTTACCCCGAAGGGCTACCGGAGCTCTTCACGATTCGGTGTCGATTCTATCTAACCCGATACCGAACGAAACAATACCGACGTAGTTTTCCGAAGTTGTGACTATCTTTCCGTCCCGAAACCCGGAGCGAAAAGGAACACGTCCGAACCCGATGGCGGAAAAAAAACAATCTACGATGGAGTCGACACCCATGCACAATGGAAACAAAGGAGGAGGAGTCCCTCGGTCTCGTGACTCGAAAAGACTTCTTCGAAGAAAAACAACTTGTAACACTCCGACCCAACACCAGACGGCGGACTATGCACAGCATGTGTATCTGCAGCTACACATGCCACCGAACACATATTTACAAAATAAAGTACCATAACGGCTACAGGCTTCCGGGAGGGAGGGAGCATGTGAATCTGCAGCACTACATGCCACGAACAGATGTCTACTGGGTAAGTAACATTTTCCGGTCGAAGGCTGCAGATACACATGCTTTGCATAGACTCTAAAGCAGTCCACTCCCAAAACAAGCGGTGCCTAGCCTGTAGAAGTTGGATAAGTTTGAAATAGTGTTTTAAGCACTGCCTGTCCAACATTTGCTTGTTGGCTAGATAATACATCCACACAGTAGTGTTTGTAAATGTGTGTGGTGTAGGCCATGTGGCTGCTTTACATATGTCTGCCATTGGTATATTGCCTAAGAATGAGAAATAAAGCCCCTTTTTTCTAGTAGAATGAGGTTTTGGAGTTACTGGTAGCGGTCTTTTGGCTTTAAGATAGCAAGTTTGTATACATTTGACTATCTATCGTGCAAACCCAGTTTTTGAAATAGGATTACCTTTGTGAGGCTGTTGAAAAGCCACAAAGATTTGTTTGGATTTTCTGAAATGTTTTGTTCTGTCTATATAATAAATAAATGAGAGCTATTTTATTATCTAGGGTGTGAAGGGCTCTTTCAGCAACTGAATCAGGCTGTGGAAAGAAGACTGGTAATTCCACCGACTGATAGACATGAAATGGTGAAACCACTTTTGGTAGAAATTTTGGGTTTGTACAAAGGACTATTTTATTTTTATGAATTTGAAAGAAAGGTGAATGCTTGAATTTTACTGGCTCTTCTTAAGGAAGTAATTGCTACTAAGAAAGTAACCTTCCATGACTAAAACTGTAGAGTGCAAGAATGCAACGGTTCAAATGGTGGACCCATAAGTCTTGTTAGTGCGATGTTAAGGTTCCAGGCAGGAGCTGGTGGAGCTCTAGGCGGAATAATTCTTTTAAGGCCTTCCATAAAAGCTTTTATAACAGGAATCCTAAACAGAGAAGTATGCTGTCTGTTTTGGCGGTAAGCAGTTTCTGCTGGTAAATGGATTTTATAAGAGGAATATGCAAGATTTGCTTTCTGTGGATGAAGCAAATAACAGACAATATCCTGGACTGATGCTTTAAGTGGATTAACGTTTTTGGGCTGACAGTAACATACAAAGTGTTTCCATTTAGCTGCATAACACTGTCTAGTTGTAGGTTTGCATTCTTCCTTTAGAATATCCATACATTCAGATGGAAGTTGTAGATAGCCAAATTCTATGACCTCAGGAGCCAAATCGCCAGGTTGAGCATACTGGGATTGGGATGCCTGATTTGACCTTTGTTCTGAGTCAATAGGTCTGGTCTGTTTGGAAGCTTGTGATGTAGTACCTCAGACAGATCCAGTAGTATTGTGTACCAATGTTGGCGTGCTCATGTGGGAGTCATGAGTATTATAGTGAGGGAGGTGTGACGGATCTTGTTGACCATAAATGGAATTAGTGGGAGAGGCAGAAAAGCGTAAGCAGATATCCCTGACCAATTGATCCATAGAACATTGCCCCTGGATTGAGGGTGTGGGTGCCTGGATGCAATGTTTGGGCATTTCACGTTTTCGCTTGTGGCGAAGAGGTCTATGTCTGGGGTTCCTCACATTTGGAAGTATTGTTGAACTACCTGTGGTTGAATCCCCCATTAGTGTACTTGGTGCTGCGTCCTGCTTAAGAGGTCTGCTAGCTGATTGTGAATTCCTGGAATGTACTCTGCTAGTAGTTGAATGTGATTGTGAATTGCCCATTTCCAAATTGTCTATGCCAAAAGGGACAATAGTGATGAATATGTTCCCCCCCTTGATTTTGCAGATAATACATTGTGGTCATGTTGTCTGTCCTTATCAACACTGTCTTGTGTGTGATTTGTGTTTGAAAAGCTTTGAGTGCTAGGAACACTGCTAGTAATCCCAAATGGTTTATGTGATAAGTGTGTTAAACTGAGTCCCATTCCCCTTGTATGGTAAGGTTGTTGAGGTGGGCTCCCCAACCTATCATCTGTTGTGATTATGGTCTGTAGCACAGGGTCCTGAAAGTGCCACCCTTTTAATAAGTTGGTGTGATACAACCGTTGCAGAGAGTGATAAGTCTGGCCGTCCAATAACACTAGATCTTGAATACGACCCTGTGCCTGAGACCATTGTTGAGAGATGTAGTGGTCTCATGTTTAGTGTGCATTGGGTACTTTTGCTATGCATAATGCCATCATACCCAACAGTTGCAAGATTAACTTCACTTTGTAAGTGTGGTTGTATTGCATTTGAGATATGAGATGGTGAAAAGCTTGAATTCTCACAGGATTTGGGTATGTTAACGCTGACTGAGTGTTCAGAATTGCTCCCAGATACTGTTGTATTTGTACTAGCTGTAGGTGAGATTTTTGATAATTGAT
This sequence comes from Pleurodeles waltl, assembly GCF_031143425.1. Lineage (NCBI taxonomy): Eukaryota > Metazoa > Chordata > Amphibia > Caudata > Salamandridae > Pleurodeles > Pleurodeles waltl. The sequence goes on from NC_090446.1 coordinate 1,190,962,985, forward strand.
TGTAAATCCTAGGTTGTGTAGGGTGTCCACTGTATACTGTGTGTGCTGTTGACAGGTTTGAATTGTACTGGCTTTTATGAGCCAGTCGTCCAGATACGGAAAGACATGTACATGTATGTCTTCTGGGGAATGCTGTAACCACTGCTAGACATTTGGTGAATACCCTTGGTGCTGTTGTTACTCCGAAGGGTAGTACATTGAATTGGTAATGCTTTCCTGCTATTACAAATCTTAGATATTTTCGATGTTCTGGATGTATTTCTAATACATGTATTTCACATACATTTCTAAATGCAACAGCAGCTTACATGCAAAACAGAGTTTTGCCCTCTATTCAAAATACCTGTTGCCAAAGCCTTCATGGAAGGCCTTGCAGTAATAATTTCTCCAAGAAACCCACCAGCGCCTGCCTGAAATCTCGATGTACTATTGACAAAACTTCTGGGACCTCCATTTAACCTGCTACACTCTTATGAAATGTAATTTCTGTTATGAAGATTGCAACAAGGAAGGCAATCGCCTTGGTAAAAAGAGTCAGGTGAGCTGCAAGCTCTAACTGTGGAGGAACCATTTATTCATGTACACACAGATTGGTCTTAAGGACGAGTCAAACATTTCTACCAAGGGTAGTTGCCTCTTTTCACATGAACAAGACAATTGAGTTGCTCATTTTCTTACCATATTTAGAGAGAGTGGCTGAAAGTGCATTACACTAGATATCTGTAGAACACTATACTCACATCAAATGCACTCAAAAAACAAAGCAACGCTTTATGCCTTTGCAAAGAATCGTTTGCAGAACCCCATTTCCAAGGGCAGTATTGCCAGATGCTTTGTTAGGTGTATACAGATGGCCTCAGCTAAAGTGAAGCATGCACTGCATACAGAACCTAAAAAACAAGTTACTTACCTTTGGTGAAGCTGTTTGTGGTAGATGCTCTCTGTAACCGCAGATACCTCATCTTGTGAATATTCCCACCATGTAAGACTGGATCTGGCAAATTCAAAACAGCATGCTGGCAGATGGTGTTGTGCAGCTCTGCTCCAATGTCATTCTGCTCTATAAGTGATGGCCAAAGCTGCATATAATCTCAACCCATGCATGCTGATGTCTGTTGGTTTCTGAGACTGTGCGCAGACCCAGTACTTAGCAGCAACCTGCATGATCAGTGTGCAGATCTCTCAGTTGGGCGCTTTTCAGATAGAAATACAGCCCAGTTGACAGAACTGGGAGGCAGGACAGTTGGTGGGGAATGTGCGATTAGACAGTATCCACAAGAAAGAGTTACTGAAGGAAAGCAACTTGCTCTTATGACAGATACTTCTAACCGCAGATTACTTACCTTGTGAGCAGATAACACAGTAGTACCTCCCCAAGGGGTGGGTCTGAAAACTAGCTCAGACCACAAAGTCCTGTGGGACAGACGGTGGTAACTGCCGCTTTTGATAGGTCTGACCGTCAGGGCAGTAGTGCTTTGTAAGAATGTGTACAAACGCCAACATAGCCACCTGACATGTTCAGGAGAGGGGCTCTGCATGCTATCACAGTGGTAGCAGCCTTAGCTCTGATGGAAGGTTACTTCTTTGCCTGTGCAAAGCAGGTCTTTATTCAGGTAACAGTTCAACAAGAGATGGTCTGTTTTATGCACTGCCTTGCCTTTCTTTGCCTTGGAGAACTTAACCACGCGCTGATCATTAACCCAGTATTCTTTGGTGCAATCAGTATAAAAGGTTATCGCCCTTTAAGTTTCCAATCTATGAAGACCCTCGTCCTCCTTAGAGGATTGAGGTCGAGCAAAGAATGCCAGAAGGGTGCTAGCCTTCACAATATGAAATTGAGTGACCACTTTTTTCTTTTTTAACAAAAGAAGCTTGTGCCTCAACACCAACTTGCCTGGAAAGAATGTTGTATAAGATGGGTTGACAGGAAGAGTTTGCAGCTCTCTCACATGCGTAGGACATGACATGGCGATAAGGAAGACTGTTTGATATCAGAACTCTAAATGGGCAACTGTGAGCAGGTTGAGACGGGGTGCACATTAAAATGTGAGCACTAGTTCGCATCCCCTGTAGCATCACAAAGGGTTTTGGTGTAAATACAAATTACCACAGCAGTGAAGGCTGATCTGCCAACTAGAAAGAAAAGCTGAAAGAGCCGACAAATAGCCCTTAACAGTGCCCAAAGCACAGTATCAGATGCTTTTAAGTCATACTCTGACCTCAAGCATCAAAGACCCACTTCGATAGGGTCTGTCCCAGCCATCTGTTTCTGATAGTCCCTACACGGTCTGAACCCTTGTAGGGAATTGGATTTTTGATGCAGTACCCACCCTCTTTTTGCCTGGTTCTTGGATGCAACTTTGACTGAAGTGCACTGGGTCCCTGCCAACCAGGGCCCCAGTGCCAGTGCGTTTTCCCCCAAACCTGTATAACTGTTTCCCCAATTGGTAAATCCTTTAGCACCCGCTGAAAGTCCCTAGTAAAATGGGACCCTGGTACGTAGGGCCTGAGGTATTAAAGAGGTTCCCTAAGGGCTGCAGCAAAAATTGTGCCACACTAAGGGACCCCTCACCAAGCACATGACAGGCTGCCATTGCAGGCTGTGTGTCTTGGTGCAGACAAAAGTGAAAACTTGACATGGTACCTGTGTGCCATGTCCCCTAATACTGCATGCAGTATGCGTAAGTCACCCATTGGATACTATCCTACACACCACGAACACCCCTACATTCAGTATATAGGGGAGACCGTGGCACAAGAGAAGCAGATCCCAACCTGATGCCAACCCCGCCGGCCTGTCTGCATACCTGAGTGAAATCTGCAAAGTCAACTCGTCCTGAAGCTGTGACTCCAGAAACCCAGGAGGACTGCCTGCCTTTGAAAAAAAAAATGACTCAAGACCTCCTGTGAACAGCGGACCAGTTAACCAGCAAACTCCAAAAGATATGACTCTGAAACCTCTGAAACCAACAAAACCAGACACTGGAAGTCACCATTACACCCAAAGTCTCCTACCCAAGTTGAAGAGGACCACCGGTGCTAAAAAGGTTCCCCAGCCCTCCAGAGTGTGAGTCCATTGTGGTTCACAACTCCTGGACTCCCCAGCGATGCCTCCAGCCTCTGCACGCAGTCCCCCTCCACCACAACCTCTCCAGTAAAGAAAACACGACACCTAAGAACACCTCTTCACCCGACGTCCCTGAGCCAAGGAGAAGAGGATCAAAGGTGCCCGAGACCCGCTGCTGGTTCAGCCTGAATGGCCTCCTGGCCTGAGCCTGCAGCCTCTTTTCGCAGTGACCGATGTCCATAGGAACGCACTGGGCAGCCAACGCTGTCTTCCACTCTGCACCCAGCCACCCCTGTGCCACTGAGGTTGTACTGCTGGTGCTGCCTTGGACCTTGCCCACTAGTCACCTTAGCACCTGGAGATTGGTCTTGTAAGTTGCTGCACTTTGTTTTCAGAACTTGTTTTTCCTCCCATAAGATAACATTGTATAACTCAGAAATTCCACTTTTTAAAGTAAAAGAATTACTATTTAAAAACGTACTTCAACAATTTTTCTCTGATGCCTAAACATATATAAAGATACTTGCTATTTTTATAAATTGGTGTGGATCTCCTTCTTCAGTCATATGTTTCATTTATTGAATATTGTGTACATTGGTAGATGTCTTGCACTCCTCTGTGTTAAGCCTAAGGATATTCGAGCATACTAACCCTAAATAGAGCACTTTGGAAATCCATGGCAAGCCCTGTCCACTCATTGGGGAACCCCTGGACCCTTTACACAGTATTCATATACTACATAAAGGGCCAGCTTCCTACAGCCCTGCTTTAAGGGGTGACATTTTCCCTTGCACAACGGTAAGTTTTTGACGAGAAATAATCTTAAGACAAGGGAGAAGCTCCTGATCTGCATCTGAAGGGGTGGAAAGAAAGGAACTGATGTCAGCGCACATGGGTGGCGCGTATGCGGTTCTACTTGTCACTTCTGAAGCGGAACGAAACTGGCATGGAGCCATACAACGCCACCTACTACCATGCAGAAGTGCTGCTTTAAAGTTCCTGCAATCAGTCTGATGTCTGGGGAATATTCACAAGGTGAGGATTCTTCAATTAGAAGTATCTATCAGAAGCCCATCCCACTTTAAAGAAAGTAACTAACATGACCTTATAAGGAAACATTCTTATAGAAGACATCTGATAACATGCAACACAGTCAACAGAGCACATGTTCACCATATGAACATTCAAGCTCATTAAGAGGCACTGAGTGGCCAAACTGTATTCGGAACCACGTTTCACACATCCGCATCATCCCCTTGTTATCCATGGCTTATGGAAAAGACAGTTTTACAGTCTATGCAGAGCATGTGTATTTATAGCAATTCATGCTACAAAAAGAAAATGTTACCCTGCAACCATGTGCAGTTTCCAATGCTGTAAAGTCACTTGTGCCCTCACACCTACCAAGAAGCGAACAATAATTCACAATGTTTTTCGCTCATCTTATTAACATTGCACAAGTACATATATTCAGTCTCACTTCACTACATTCCACGGATATTAATCACTCACTGAGGGGTGAGTTGCAGATAACTTGTCTTTGAATTTGCTTCCAGGTGTGACACTGGATCTGAAGATTCCTCTTTAGCAGTACCCCTGCACGCTTTAAGGTGGCATTGTTCGACTCAGCGCCTGTTGTCCACACAGGATATGACATCACAGGTCCTATAAAGACGCAACCTTGTGCGCTGACATTAGTTTCTTTTCATGACTTCAAAGCCAGAAGCACGGAGCCATGAAGAACACTGACTACTGGTGTGTCAAAACTAAGGCCCTTAAAGAGGGGTCCCTACTGTAGGAGGCTGGCTCAGTTTATGGCGTACACCTTTGGTATGGCACCCCATACTGAGTCCAGGCAACCCTTAGTGATAACGTTTTGGTGCCTAGATAACCAAAGTTCTCTAGCTGTAGCTGTGGCTAGCAGCTTAGGCTTATCAAGGAGTGTAAAACACTTACAATACCACAGTAGTCAGCCAGTAACTGTTACACAAGAAAGGACCACACCAGGTGTTGCAAAAATAAAGTACTCTTTATTACAACACAAAGACTAAACTAATGTAGGTACATCTCCACTTGGAGATATCTACACACAAAATATACACTTAGTGACAAGCACGAAAAGCATAAACATACATGGAACCCTAATGATGGTGGCCAACCAAGGCGGAATTTATGTGATAGCATCCCAGGGGCTGGGGGAGTAAGTCTACCAGAAGAAAGTACTTCAAATCCCACAGGTGCCCGGGTGCAGAGTTGTTATCGAGCAGGGTATCCCAAATGCTAACACAGGACTGTCACTGTTGGATTTTTATGGATTCAGGATGTTTCCCAGTGGACCCAGAGGAAACCAGTTGGATAGTGCCCCCACCAGTGGATACCCAGAAGACCAGAGTACCTACAGGTGCACAGGAGTGAAGTGATGTTAGAAAACTTCTTTGGAGTCAATGGAAGCCTAGATTGTCCAGCAGCTGTTGCAACCCATGGACCAGGTTGGTGGAACCCAACGGTGGATTAGGGATGAGAAGAACCTGAAAAAGAAGGGGACAGTGTACAGACCACTCAGAGTTGTCCAGGCGATGAAGGTAGGCAATGCCCACCCTCTTGGAGGTAAAGTTCCTGCAGGAAGGTGAAGGAGAACTCCAGCTGCGGAGTCCAGGGAATGCAGAAGATCCTCGGAGTCACCCACAAGCTGTCCCACATCGATCGCCGGATTGCAGGAGGGTCAGTGGCCGGCAGGGCTACCAAAAAGCTTGGGCAAATGCAATTAGTTGTTGCAAGAAGATTGCAGGATTGAGAACCAGCAAGGTCCTAGTGACTTGACGTTTAGAGGCAGCAGGCACAAGGGAGTCGCAGGGAGGCCTCAGCAGCACAACAGAACAGGAGTGCCGCATCACAGGAGCTGTACAGTAGAGCTGATCTTGGAGTTGCAGAATGCTAGATGCTGGGTCTTCTTGGAGCCTGAAGTTCTCCTGGAGGAAGAGTCAACAAGCCTTGGCAAGAGGAACAGTCGCTGTGCACAGGGGTTACCTTCAAGGGGCTGCAGCAAGGGCCAACCATCTCCCAGGTAGGCCTGAAGATAGGCGGGACCCAGAGAGGACAACATAACCACAACCTGTGTTGCAGTGTCCATGGGAAAGAAGGATCCAACAGCTAGTAGTTGTCAGCGTGAGGTGCCTGCGGCTGCAGGGGAGTGACTCCAAGGGAGATTCCTTTTTGCTTCTTGGATGCAAGTAGAGTCCTAGTGACCCTGGAGGATGCACAGCAACGGACGTTGCAGAAATCCTGCAGAGGCTGGAGAAACATTGTTGGAGTGGGAGCCCTCCCAACTGAATACTGTTTGGTTTTAGTTCCAAAAGCACACCTGGAGTGGTTCCAGAGGCCAGGAGCAGAAGATGTCATGCAGAGAGTTCCTTGGACAGTCTTGCTGGACGAATCTGAGGACCCACTTCTAAGCAGTCTGGAGTCACTGGAAGGCTACCCCACTCCAGCCCAGAGACACCCAATTCTAAACGGAAAGGAGGTCACACCTCTCCCCTACAGGAAACCCTTTGTTCTGCCTTCCCCTGCTCAGGTTAGGCTCAGCAGCAGGAGGGCAGAACCGTCTCTAGGGTCTGCAGCAGCATGGGCTGGCAGGTAGACCCTACAAGGCTGTTCAGGCAGAACTGGGGATCCTCTAAGGAACCCCCAGAGTACATGGTATCATGCAACTAGCACTAGAAACAATGTAGTTGCATGATTCCAACATGTTTGATCCCAAACACGCCTAGGTTCGGAGAGGCCATTATGTAGTAGGACTACTCGTGTTGACCAGTGTCCACGTCATACCTTAAGATGGCTTACCTGCACTTACAAAGCCCAGGAAATGAAGTCTGGGGTTTGCAGGGCTACCTCTGCTCATGCAGGGGTACTCCCACACTCAGGAGCATGCACCCTGCCCTTGGGCTGAAGGGCCTACCTGAAGGGTGGCTTTCAGAGTCCACATGCAGTGACCAGGATATGCGCGTCATTTCACACAGGCTGCAATGACAGGCCTGCAGACACAGTTTGCATAGGCTCCTGTGAGTGGCATAATACATGCTGCAGCCCATGGGAGACCGCTGGTGTACCAATGACTAGGGTACATAAGTACTTTATACTAGAGACTTGCATGGGTGTACCAGTATGCCAATTGTGGGTGTAAAAGTTTAACTGAAACCAAATTTAGAGGAGAGAGCACAAACACTGAGGCCCTGATTAGCAGGATCCCAGTGTACCACAGTCTAAATCCAATGACACCAGGCAAAAGGTGGGGGTAACCAAGTCAGATAGATGCTACTTTCCTACAGAACCACCCCCAACAAAAGGGGATAAGACTAGCCTTTATCCAGGTGTCTCTTCATTTTCTAAGTGGAAATATCTGGAAAATCCATATGCATTAGCATGGTTACTTCCAGGTCTATGTTCCACTGAAAAGTCCTTCCCCTGTAGGGAAATGGATCACCTCAAAAGTTTTTGGTTTTCATCCTTCATAAGCCGTAAGAGGGGCCTGTGGTCAGTGTGAACAATGAAATGCGTGCCAAACAGGCATGGCCTCACCTTCTTCAGGGCCCAAACCACAGCAAAGGCCTCCCTCTTTACAGCTGACCTACGCTTCTCTTTGGAGGTCAACCTTTTGCTGATAAACTACAGGTTGATCCTGGCCCTCTTCATTAAGATGGGGTAGTACTCCTCCTATTCCTATTTCTGCAGCATCTGTCTGGACAATCACATATTTTTTAATAGACAGGGCACTTAAGAATTGGAGCCGAGTACATGGCCTTTTTCAGGGCATCAAAGGCCTCTTGACAGCTAACTGTCCATTGTACCTTGTTAGGCATCTTTTTGGAAGTGAGATCATTCAAGGGGGTCACAATGGAGCCATACCCTTTTACAAATCTCATGTAATACCCAGTCAGGCCCAGAGAAGCTTTGACTTGAGTCTGAGTATTTGGAGCAAACAATCCATAATGGTTTGGATTTTGCTTTGTAGGGGCCGAACTTGGCCTCCACCTACTGGGTGGCCCAAGTAAACCACTTTGGTGTGCCCTATATGGCATATGGTAGCCTTGATAATGCATTCTGCCTTTTAGAAGGCCTCCAGTACACTCATGAGGTGGACCAAGTGATCCTGCCAAGTGGAGCTGAAGACAGCAATGCTATCAAGATATGCTGCACTAAAGCCTTCCAGGCCTATCAGAACTTGATTCACCAACCTCTGGAATGTAGCAGGTACATTTGCAAACCAAAGGGCATCACTGTGGAGTGAGAATGCCCATCAAGGGTGGAAAATGCTGTTTTAGGCTAAGCAGCATCAGTCAATCTGCCTGCAGTTACATCAACAGTGCTGAGATGCTTGGCTGCAGCCAAAGTATCAATCAAATCACCTGCCCTGGGGATGGGATGGGCATCAGTCTTACTGACTGCATTGAGGCCTCTGTAGTCTACATAAAACCTCATCTCTCTCTCTTTCCAACCAGAGAATGAGATTTTGGCACAAGTACTACTGGACTAGCCCAAGGGCTGTCTGAAGCCTCAACCCCCAACTCAAGAATCCTTCGGACTTCTGCTCTGATGCAATCTGACATGGTCAGGCTGCCTGAAGATTTTCCTTTTAACAGGCACACTATCACATGGGGCCACATCATCTGCACACCAGATTGAGTGGGTGTCAGGGAAAAGATTTTTTAAAAACTGACTGAGAACTCGTCTGCTGTCAGCTTGTTGCTGTCTAGAGAGGCTCTCTGCAATGACAACCCCACCCACTGAACCATCAGTAGGGTTTTGGGAAAGAGCCCCTCATCAGTGTTCATGAGCAAGCTCATGTCACCCTGTCATAGTAAGGTTTAAGGCAGTTCACATGAAGCACCCTGTGGGGGCTTCTTGGAGTGCCAGGGTCAACCAAATAGGTGACCACACCTTTTGTCCTCCACAATGGTGTGGGGGCCACTCCACTTGTCCTGTAGTGGTCTTAGCACCACACGCTCCAAGACATACACTTTCTGCCTTGGCTGGTCAGTATAGGTTTTGGTCATGCCATTGCTTTTGCAACTCTTGGCTGGCCTCAACGTTTTTGGTGGCCGCCTTCTTGTATTGTGCCATGCGAGAATGCAGGCCTAATACATAATCAACAATGTCTTGTTTGAGGGGTTTGAGAGGCTGCTCCCATCCCTCCTTCACAAGGCACAGAGGACCCCTAACTAGATGCTCAAACAGAAGATCAAATGGGCTGTAACCCACTCCCTTCTTTAGGTAAGGTAACAGGACATCCCACCTGAAAAGATTCCCAGGAGGACCTTGGCCACTGAAGGAGCTGTAGTGGTCCTAAGGGGAATGGCCTCTGAGTACCTATTGGCATGGTCCACCACCACCAGAATAAATCTGTTTAAAGATGCTGTAGGAGGGCCAAGGGGACCAACAATGTCAATCCCTACCCTCTCAAAGGGAACCCTAACCACAGGTAGTGGGATTAATGGGGCATTTGTAGTGCCACCTGACTTGCCACTGGCTTGGTAGGTGAGACAGGAGCGACAGAACTCATTGGTGTATTCAAATGTGGGGGCAGTGAAAGTGTGGAACAAGTCTGTCCCAAGTCTTACTTTGCAGAAGATGTCCTGCAAGGGGAATGTCATGAGCTACTGTCAATAGGAACTTCATAAACATCTGAGGTATGACCACCCTCCTGGTAGCACCAGGCTTGGGGTCCCTAGCCTCAGAGTAAAGAAGCTAATTCTCCCAGTAGATCCTTTGGGAATCACTGACATCTCCTGCCTCTTCTGCACCAGCTTGCTGTCTGAGACCATCAAGAGAGGGGCAGGATTTATGTTCCAAATTCAATTCCTACCTGAAGAGTACCCCTGCACTCTACACTCTACACTAACAGAAGAGGACACTGCAACTTTCTTTTTTTAAGGTCAACAAACCCTCCCCTAACCCCAGCTTAAATGAACAACTGCCATGGAGTGGCACTTAGTGATGTTGTCAGCATTGGGTACTTGGTAGTTGTGACCAAGTAGGATTTGCTCAGGTTACACCAGTTTTTCAGTCACCATGGTGGCACTTGCACCTGTGTCATGTAAGCTTCTGCCTCAATACCATTTATGAGGAGGTACTGCCTGTGTTTTCTCATATTAGGAGGCCAGGCAGTTAGAGTGGCAAGGTCAATGTTACCCTCTGATATTAGGACAGCCTCAGTGGTTTCTCTAACTAGGCCACAGTCCACTGCAGTACCCAATGTGAATCCAGCTACACTGTTGGTTGAAGTACTACTACCATTGCTATTGCTAGGGGCATCAGGGGAAGTGGTAGAAGTACTATTCTTGGTGCCTTTCTTAGGACAGTTGCTATCACCCGTCCATGGCCTTTTTCCTTACAGAAAAAGAACCAAGGTTTCTTGTTGGAAGAGCAGGAGGACTTGGACCCACCCCCAGAAGAATTTTGTGCATCTGTAGAAGACTCTTCTTATCTTTAGGTTTTTTCCCCACCTTCTCCTGAGACTTGGAAGCATTCTTCTTCTTTAGGTCGCCCCCGCCCTGGGATTTCTTACCCACCCTGGCGAGAACCCATTTGTCTGACTTCTTTCCCAATTCTGGGGGAGAGGTCAGATCAGAGTCCACCAGGTATTGGTACAATTTGCCAGAACTGCAGTTATTAAGAATGTGCTCTCATGATTAGATTGTACAGCCCATCATAGACATGCACATTACTACCATGCAACCATCCTTCCAGAGCCTTAACTGCACAGTCAACAATCTACCCAGTCTTGAGAGGACTCCTTCTGAGTTTCCCTGAACTTAATCCTGTACTCCTCAGCTGTGAGCCTAAACCCACCAATCAAAGCCTTTTTCAAGACTTGGTAGTTGTATGCATCCTTTTCTCTTACTGCTAACAGTTTGTCACTACCTTTGTCTGCAAAGGAGAGCCACAAGATAGCTGTCCACTGCCTCCGAGGGAACTTCCTGACTTTACACACCCTGTCTAAAGCAGTAATCCACTTATTAATATAATTTCCAGCCTTGTAAGGAGGAACTGCTGCTGAGATTCCTGGACTCAAAGGTGCCTTTTCTGACCCTGGACTCTGTTCCTGCCACCATGGTGTGCTAAACCCAAATTCTTTCTTTCCCTTTCCATCTATAGGGCCTTTCTCAAGAGCTAGCTGCTGCTTTTTCAACTTGGGTTTTGTTTTCTCAAGTCTCAGCAAGCTGAAACACCTACCTAAGAATCCCTCTTCTAAGCCAGAGTGGGACGGAACCAGCATTAGATGTTATGGCAAGGGAAGATGAGGAGGATCTACTCCTCATGGAAACCCTTTTGACCAACCCTGGGGCAGAAAAAGTGGGCCTACAACTGTGACCCTCTTGTACTATCAACACTGCTCCCTGCAGGTCAAAGTTCTCTCGCGAATCCTCGTGGTTCTCTCCAGTGTGGCCAGAGGAAGCACCTGGTTCCTCCTTTTTCCAGAACTGGAGGTTCACCCTCCTCATCTAACACTCTCTCCCTATCAGGGTTCTGGATGTCATCCTTGATGAGAATCTCTAAGAGTGCAGAGTTGGTAGGGTTACAAACTGTCTTACATTTCCTAGCTGTACATAGGGCCCTAAGCTCCTGGAACTTAAATGCCTCATACCTATACTCCTGAGTCTGGCCAGCTCCCTCAACTAAAGACAGGGTGTTAGAGTAGTGTATGTACTGTACCTGCCTACTCTTAAGTTCTAAATGTTTACGAAATTTGGATAAAGGGCTATGCTAGACCGCTGACCTCCCAAGTCAAAAGTTTAGAAGTCCCTGAAGTTACAGGTATATACCCAACAGTCAAAATTGATCATTCTTATGGAAGATCACTGATGACCAAGTGGTAAAGCAATGCAAGTGTTTTATCCCACCGCTGCATCACCACTGTAGGAGTTTGGCTCAGTTTATGGTGTATACGTTGGTGTGGCACCCTATACTGATTGATAGTGTTCTGGTGCTTAGATAACCAAAGCTCTCTAGGGGTAGCGGTGGAGAGCAGCTTAGGCTTATCAAATAGGAGTGTAAAGTGTAGGAAGCTGGCTCTGTATATACTATACCAAAGTAAGGTATAATGTGCACAGGGTCCAGTGGATCCCCTGAGGCTTTACAGACTAACTCCAGGACAATGTTTATGTATCAAAAAATATACTATGTTACTTTATTTCTAGAACCAAAGGGATCTTTGCTGCAGGTAATTACAGTTTCAAGAATGTATAACTTTCAATTATCAAATCCACTTTGATTAGAATTCACAGATAAAACAGGTTTCAGGTAAGTAATACTTTTCAATTTCAAAAGTAGACATCTAGTGCAATGTTCACAGAAAGCAATGCAGTCCTAGGGGAGGAAAAGTACACTCAACTCAACACAGTTTGCAGGTAAGTACTCAATTTATAATCCCAGTCTTCGGGGATTAGGGTGTCCACAGGGCAAAGTTTAGGAAGACACCAAGGGGGGCCAGCCGGGTGCAGAGGGCAAAGTTGGTGTTGGGCCCCCAATGGAATCCTATGAAGTCTGAGGGGCACTTTGAAAGAAACAGCTTGAAGGTAAGTACCCGCGGCTTCAGGACACAGACCTGGGGAGTTTAGATCAGCACAGAGGGGGCTACAGGTCAGCACCAAACATGCATGCTGAGGGGCACAAGGGCAGGGTGCAAACAGTGTCGGGCACCCAATGCTTTTCAATTGAGGAAACCCGGGGGTCACAAAGAGGTGGCAGGCTTGGTCCTGGGAGTCAGCTGAAGCCCAACAGCTGAACAGGTAAGTAAAGAACCCACTGGACGCTGCTGGACCGTTGGTTGGGTTCCCCAAGGTCAGAGGGCTGTGGGTGCAGGGGTACCTTTGGATGTTTAGAAACTTCACTGGAGCCGTTCACGGTCAGGGGGTCCTCTGGATTTAGGCTGCAGGCGTCATTGTGTTGGTCAGAGGAATAAACCCAGAGTGGACTCAAGGTCAGAATCGCCTGGGGACTTTCTCTGGACCTGTGGTATAGTGCACCCTGCCTTAGGGCTATGCCACAGGCAGTGTTTTGTGGGCATGGCACCCAGAGAGGGATGTCAGTGGTTTGGCACTTTTGCTCCCAACTAACACACACAATCTACTTGTGTTTGGTGAGGGGTCCTTTAGGGTGGCACAATACATGCTGCAACCCTTAGAGACCCTCCCTGACCACAGGGCCACTGGAACCACTGGTATCTTTTACAAGGGACTTAGCTGTGTGACAGGAGTGTGCCAACTGTGGAAGCAACAGTACAGTATAGGAAAAGAACACAGGTGCTGGGATCTGGTGAGCAGGATCCCAGCACACACTCAGTCAAGTTAACATCAGATACCAGGCAAAATGTGAGGGGGGGGGGGGGCGCTGGGTAGGGGAGGTGGGGTGGTTTGAACCATGCCAAAGCGGGCACTTTCCTACACAGATACCTTGTTATTACTTTCTGGTTCTTAGGTTAGTTTGCACTTCACTGGCAGAGATAAAAGATTTTTTAAAGGTGGCTGACATTTGTGGTCTTTGCAAAAAGACAGCCAACCCAGAAGTGAGTCTTTTTTCTTCACGCTTGAGCATGCTTACAATTGTTGACACTGTGGTGGTCAAAGAACAAAAAGCCACTTAAAGGCCAACTACTTTGCTTATCTTCCTTTTAGATTTGGCTAAAATATTTAATCAAAGCATGCATAATCCAGGAAAAATAACCTGTATCAAAACAAAGAATAGAGTACATTAATTAAAAAAATAAAAAAATAACTGTGACTCAACATACAGAAGGGGCAAAAGAAAAACTGCAGCATGCCTGGAGTGGGATCTTTAATAAATCCAAAAAGGCAAAAGGCACACTCAAGATGGGTGTGATGCAAGTCTCTTAAAATATCCTCTTTGCCATATATGATGTCAATAAAATACCTTTGTTCTAAAAGAAAGAGAGGCACTCATTAGTTACTCTCTATAAGCAGCTTTATTAACAATTATGGAAAGTCCAACATGGGTTTCAAGTACATCTATGTATTTCATGAAACAGGTTAATGTTTGCTTGCTGGGATCTTCCCTGCTTCATAGAAAAATAGAATTGAGGGCATGTGGGTGTAGCAGACCAAAGCCTATGTAGCATCTAATTGCTTATTTTTAAAAAAGGTAAGAAAAACTGTATTATTTCAACCAGTGACTTCAAAGGGGTCTAGGAACCTGGTGGACTATGGGAATTATTTTAATGATCACCTTTTGAAGAACAGAACTTTCATTCAAGCCCTACCACTTACAAAGACGTGCAGTTGGCATTAGGGTATAAACAGTCACATTTTTGTTTAGGGAATAATGTTTAAGTCTTATTTTGAAAGACTGTCTTTCATAATACCAAAAGTACCCAAATGTAATTACAAATAGCCCATCTGGTTACATTTTTTCATTAGACAACAATTCAACCTTTTAGCCTACATCTCATGTAATCTCAAATTGTTGAGCTTGAGTTCAAGTTGAGGCAGGCACATAATACCTGTTCGTTCTCAAGAATCATGATTATAATATTTTAATTTATTAACTGGTCCATTCATACTATTATGATTCCTAAGAAAATAAATCAAGCGGACAATGTAGAAAAATAATAAAGCAGCAGGTCTCCTTAAATCATTTCTGCAACATCGTTGTGTCATGAGGCACGTCCATTACATATGTGGGAGCCAGTTTATAATAAATCAGAAAAACATACCTCAAATATCTCAAAACCAGCAATATCTAGAATGCCAATAAAAGAAGCTCCTTGCCGTTTGGTCCTATCCAAAGCTTTATTAATGCGGTGAACCAGCCAGCGAAAGAGACGCTCATAGGTGGCTTTAGCCAATGCTTCCACAGCAAAATCTGCCTGAAAACAGAAAAATATCAAACAGTCAATGAGAAATACAATTACATTTTGATTGATCTGCCTAGTTTAAAAGTAAGAAGAACACTGACAATTCCGGATGCCCCAAACAAGATGCTAGCACATATACGACTTGACCTGTGGCATCATGCAACATCATGCAATGGGGTCATGAAGAGTTTCAGCTGCTCCCAAGGGTGCTTGCCTAAGAAAGGCATCAAATTCATACAATCGGCACTCCCACTTGCTCGGTCCTAGAGAGCAAAGAGCAAACTGTATGATGAGGAATAGCAAAAAAGAGAAAGACTTATTGCATTGCGGCCAGTATGGCAGTGAGTGGGGAACTAAATTTACCGCTTTCCCTAGAAATCAAGAGTAAAGAGCACTGGTGTGCAGGAGCAAGGGGCAAAGCTTCAAAGAAGTCCACTGCTCACTAAACATTTTAAGTGGCCACCATAGTGGGGGCCACACATTTCACACTATAATCTTGACTAGCCCCGTAACCCACAGTCCGAACAGCTGGAGAGTGACATTGCCTTGTGGTACTTAGGACAGGAACCCTTCTAAAAAGATGGGAACACAGAGTGCTGTTCACCTACTCGTGCTATACAAAACCCATGAGAGGCAACCAACCTGGGGAAGTGAAATTAGTAAAGATGGCTACAAACATGACTGAGAAAAAGGGAGTCCCCCCCGCTCCATTGACCAAGGAAGACCTGTAGAGCTGCCTAAGTAACCTACGCAATAATATCTCTGATATGGTCTCCATACAAATGCAGGCCTTGAACCAGGCATTGTAGGGCTCTCTCAGATAAGGCAAAAGACTTGCAAACGATGGTTGAGTGATTATCCACTAATGTAGATGATAGAGTGGCCCGGAGTCGAGGACAGGGCTCCCAGACATTAGGCTGTACTATAATGCCTCACAGAATTGTGTTTTCTTTGAATGGTCGCTTTTTAAGACAGGGATCCACTGGATCCACATGGATGCAAAAGTCATGATGCATGCACATTGAACCATACCTTGGTTAGCTAAATCTGCTCGGCTCCCAGTATGCTACTTCTCTGAGATCCTAAATCCCCCAGTGGCACTATGGGATAAGATCACGAGAAAGAAGGGCTTGACTATATTTCCAATCCCATACACACCATTATGGAGAAATCCTGAGTTTACCCTGCGAAGTATGAGGTAGGGTGCTGGCTGGAGGGTGGATGCAGAATGCTTAAAGATTTGACAAAGAAATTACAACTTTCAAGCAATACAAAAGGAAGTTTAAAATAGGGGAATATGATTGAAGGGAACACTGGCAGCTGTGGCGCTGGGAGTCCCACCCGAACACAAAGTAGCAGCCATTAGACTGCTCAAAGAGGAAAGCTTATTCCCACATCGCTCCTGGAGTTCATTTACATATTTACTCAGTGCTAATTGCTAACAGCCCGAAGACTAATGGGCATATATGAGGAGATGGTAAAATATTTTTCAATGCCATAGGCTCCACGGGTTGATGGAAAAAAACTATGAACTGGCATCCCCTCCGTGTATTGAAGTGTCCAAAATAGAGACTCTCTATCTAAGTATAGGGCAATATGGCACTTAAAGCCCAAGAGATTGCAAGGGATGAACCTGAACACATCAGAGTGGTGCTGGTGGGGGTGTGAATAAGAGGGGGATAATAAACATATTTGGTGGTCCTGCCCAGCCTGTAAATGTTTCGAAAATAAATCCTTAGCCAGGGTGCTGGGCTATCCGATGCAAACTTATCCGGCTATAATTTTGCTTGCCATTGACTCCATGGAATACAAATAGCTTACAAATGCTGGATAGAGACTAATATCATATTAGCGGCCAAGCAGCTGATAGCTCAGAGGTGGAAATCAGGAGTTTTACGAACAATCCATGAATGTGGGAGTAAAGTCTTTGCTGGCTGTGCAAAAGTTAACATAGGACTGACAATACAGGCCACAAATACAAACATGGTGCCCTCTAACGGAGTATTTGTCTGCTCACACAACGCTGGGGTTCCCAAAATCCTGGACAACTTCTAAGTGCATGGTGGAAAGAGATTTTTTAAGACCTGGAGGAATTGACTATGTGTAAGTTGGGTGAACTTTAAGACACTGGAAAGTTTAACTGACTGTTGTTCTATCAACCTATCGGAGAAGTCGGGGCAGGTTTATGGTTTATCCTTTGTTTCTATTTAAGAGACAGGCTAGGTTCAATTACATCTTTCAAATGCAACTGAATAAAACACATTAAAATTTCTGGGCAAAAATGTAATCTTATTCTTCCTTATAATTTGTCAAAGGAGCTAGACAGAACAATTGGAAAATCTTTCTGATGTCAAATTGGGCGGTGATGAAATTTTACCTTTGAATTTCTGTCCCCTTTTAATGCAGTAAATCAATGTCCACCTACTCCATAAATTATTATAGAGCACTTCACCGCCAACTTGTGCCAGCTCAAAGAACTCCAGACTCAACCACTACATATTAACTTTACCATAAGTCTTGAAATGGTTAATATGAAACAATAACTATAGCAATACGAAAAGGGATAATATTTTTGACTGCTATTCTAGTTTTAATGTTCTATCTTCCAAAAAGGGCTCATCACTTCATTGCCTTTAGTCCACAGAGTACTGTCATTAGAATCAGTTGGGTCCCACCAAAAAAAGTAACATTAAGAAACCATAATGACACGCAGACGGTAAATGTATTATCTGTCTGTGTGAGTTTTATTGGCCGCTGATGAACAAAATCTGTGCTTTCCAATCATAGTGATGTTGCTTAGAAAATGTGCTAATAAACAGAACTCTGTCCATTAAAGAAGAGATCCTTATTAGACTACTTCAGAAAGACAGGAGTCTACATCATGCTAATCAACAACCTTTGCTATATGCTTTGAACACCAGCAAAGTGGCCAGTCTGCCTATTTGCCACAAAGAATGCTTCCTAACGTATCCCTTGGCATGGGCACGGTTTATCGATCCTTAGAACAACCCTTTCTGACCAATTTGTTAGGGAAGATTTCCAAATACTTTTTCCCCATGTTATAATGAGCAAATTCTGACTTTCATATTTAGCCCAAGACAGAATCCTGATTCTTTGGCAGAACATAGGTCTTCTGTAACCTACAAGTGCTCTCTAAAGGACAAGATCCTGGTCAGGAATCATTTGACAACCTCTTAAAGGAAACAAGCTCCCATGTAGAAGGACAATATGTAACAGCATCCCTGAGACATGTGCAGCAGCAGTAGATAAGAAGGAAAACAACCCAGCTAACCGGGCAAGAACCAGGGGTACAACCTCTTTTGCATGCCCAAACAGTAAGTGATCAGAATACCACAGTGACAAGAGACACGCAGGAAGCCAGAATGGCCTGAGAGGAGAACATAGAACGAGGAGCTAAAGCTGCTGCTTCTGGACTGGTTACCCTTTATAGGTAAATGGAAAAAGCTGATCACCAGAGCAAGAGTGCTGGCAATGCTAGGAAGTCTGCAGACTAGATAAGCTGAGCCTCCCAGGCAGCCTACAGGACATGGATGTAGCAAATGTCACACCCCAAGATTGAGTCTTAGTACATGCCTTAAGAGTGTCATGTAGGCCCAGGGAAGCCTCTTCGTCAAAGTGGTGAGAACCATCAAAAGCCAAAAACAGGAATTTTGCCTGGACATCTCAGTGAAGACTTAAGAGCCCAACAAAGCAGGCATGTGAAGGACTGCAGAAAAGCCCATAAACATGGCCTTCAAATTCAATGCCTCTAGACTGGATCTAAAAATTGCATGTGACCCCAAGATCATGTTGAACCAATTTAGAAAAGTGAACGCTCATGCAGTCCAGCAAAAGAGGAACCACCAACAGAGCCATCTCCCAATCGGTGTGGGATTTTCACCCCAATAAGTGCATACCAAGAGCTAGGCTCCACGAGGAAAGTAATTTCTTTCTGATCAACTCTGTCCTTGGAAACTCAGTAGGGGTGGGGGACGAGGGCCCAGCACAAACATCCGTAAGTCCAGAAGCCTTAAGTAGAAGGCCCTTTATTGAAGGATGAAAGGAGAAAAATATTAGATCATCTGGGGCTGTTTGATGTCTATGAGTAGGGTTGAGTGACCTGTCTGCAGAACTTTGGTCAACAAGTCTTATTCCAGGACCTAAAACATCTTTCCCAAATCCATCTTAAAAGATGTGAACTCCTCTGCAGGAGCTGCTGATGGGCGGTCAGAAATAACTTTCACAGAATTGGAGAAATCATTTAGGATCTGACCACATGTTGGTTTGCCATCCACTGGATTACAGCGTGATAAGCTGTAAGGCTCCAAGCTGTTATATGGGTTCCCATGAGTTGTCACCCTCCCTAGGTAGTGCAAGATCAAAGCATAGGTCCTAAACATCATGAGGACTATTGTGGTCTGAATCTGTGTGAACAGACAATACACACTGAAGCGGTGACTGTTCTGGTCCTGAATGGTGTCTTGATAAAACATTTGGAGTAGGGAGAGGAGGTTGAGGAACAAGGCTAGATGCCTTGTATTTGCTCTTCTCTGGGATGGAGAAGAATTATAACTCCTCTGAGATTTCCTCCTTGGAGGTCAGACTCCTCTTTGTACGGGATGTTTGCTGGTTTGGCTGCAACTCCTGTTGCAAAGGACATGCAAAAACTTCCTAGAAAGAGGGGTATATGTATATTTTCCACTGCCTAACATCGAGCCCCTCTGGGAGCTTGATAATTGGTTTGGGCTCCTTGGCGCCAAACCTAGCATCAAAACTTCCCTCAGAGTCACAATTTAAGCAGATTTTGGTTCTGAAGGTGGAGGGTCTGGTCCTCTGGGTCAAGTAGACGTGAGGTGAGAGGGTTGACGGTCACAGTCTGTGTAGAAGACATTTTGGTAGTTGAGGCAGGCTCTAGCGAGAGGGTCAGACTCAAAAGTGAAACCTCAAGGCTGACCCCTCATTCCCAGTCTTGGGGCTCAAAATGGATTCCCTATGGAGTGGTTCTCAGCCTCTGGTTTAGACTGTTTTCAAGATCTACTGCCAGAGGCTTTATTCTCAAGTGTTGGTCGAGGAATAGTGGCTCTGGGGATGGGCTAATGTGTTTCCTGTAGCTCAACAGCCTGTTCCTAAACATCGCAGCCCACAGAGAAGAGGGTTTAAGGTCTTCGCTCTTCTTAACTTGCTCCGATGCCGGATGTGGCGTACACTTCCTCTGTCTGGTCAGAGCAGAGGGCGGCCAACATTTCCGGTGGGGTCTCATCACTGCATCATGTAAAATGTTCCATGATGCTCACTCAAATAACTGATTGTCTTTTTACTCTTGAAATTCTGGCAGGCTGAAGAGGTCAACTCTCCATGGTGTTGAGGGAGTCAGGTTGCAGACCAGATGATGGTCTGTCCCAAGGAAATGTTGAATTACACTACACTCTAGTTTTTCCCAGTGTATTCTTCATACCCTATATGAATCACTCACATAAGACATAGGTTTGAAAACCGCACCGCTGAGGTTTGAGTCATAAGGGCCATGATGCATGATGAGGGTTTCAATGCTGGATCAAGACAATCGATAAATGCAACCAACATGGATCTTTGAAGTGGCTCAAAGGTCTCAGAGCTTGAGCTAAATGTCCGAGACATGGAGGGAAAGAATCAGAAGAAAAGTCTATCCTGTGAATTGTAGGCTACAGGAATATGCAGGAGTACGCAGAGCATGTGATCTACAGCAGCATATGCTACTACCAGATACAAAAGAGAGGTTTGATTTTGTTTGGGGTGGAGGGACAGGATGAATACAAACCTCAAGGGCTTTCTTGTTTTTGTTGTCACATGATAATTGGTTTTGTGAAAGCTTTGCGGAGAGAGTTACAGTATTCCCAAGCACTTGCCAACTCCTTCAATCATACTATCTCCTTGAATTGGCATCAGTAAGAGCTCAAGTAAGATGCAGCTAAACACTATATGGTTACTTACCTGTAGGAGTAGGTTTGCATCTTGAAGACTTTCTGGATTCACATGCTGTGTGTAAGGAAATGTATTTTTTTCTATAGTCACCCCCATGGTTTTAGACGGATGCTTTTTATTTATTTTTTTTACTCTAAAATTGCACTGAGGTCTGCTAACCAGACCTCAGCTCCAGTGCCCTGACCTTAAATGTGTATGTTAAATTGGCGTATATCCAATTGGCATAAGCTAGCTTACCTTTAAGTCCCTATTATATGGTACGCAGGGTATGTAAGTTAGAGGGTCACTACAGGGATTGCAGGACTGGTTGTGCTACCCTGGGTATGTCAATTAAAACAAGCCTACCACCCTGCCACTGCAGACTGGAAGGGGTGTTTTAAACTGCTAGCCTGACTTTGCCATTTAAAGTAATAGCAAAGACAAACCAACCCCTGAAATATGTGTAAGTCACCCATATGGCAGGCCTACCGAGCCCTAAGGCTGGGTGAAGCATATTTCACGGGCATAACATTTATTTTACATGTTTCAGCAGTAAAAAAGGGAAACAGTAGTTTTACTGTGAAAATACTTGATAGCCTCTTTGGCAAGTACAGGCTTACACACTGACCCCTCAGTTGTGCTACCTCCTGAACAGTGCCATCAAAGATGATACTCCTAGGTATCAAACAACTAGTTACATTAAGCTGGACTTGGTTCTCAAGTCGAAATTAATCTAACATGTGCACTGTGAAACTTTTAGAAAGTTGCTACTTTGTTGTGTAGTAAATCCTAGTTTGTTTTTAATGGGATAACAGGAGTTAGCTTAGCTTTGGCTTGCAGACTTGTGCCCCCGTCACCTAGTGACTTTTAACCTACTTAGCTTGCTCTGTCTTAGCCCATTTAATTATTTAATTCTTCTAAGATGGCTGCCTTGTTTATAGTAAGGCCACTTGTTAAGAGATACATTATCAGTGTCACCGCGCTAAGGCATCAAGATCAAGCAACAAAGACAAACAGTAGGTGTTCACACTTAGTGATTTTCCCTCTCTATACTTTCGAGGGATTGTTTATATTAATTGCCGTCCCAAGCATGTCTGTTATCTATTGTTTGGGAACACATCTACGTCAGGGGTCCTGGTAGATCTGTATAAATACATCGCACTTTAGACAGATAATCAGAGGGATTCCAACCATAGGGCATCGCCACCAACGCTGATATCGATGCTGCACGTCGTCTTGACGCTGACCCAGTCTTAGTGTCCCTGCGGAGTCTGTGATAGAGACCTCATTCCAAGGTAACGAGGGTTGGGGGCTCCTCTCATGGACATGGCATTGGCAGATTAGGTTTAGCAAACCCAGCTCTCCTTTAGGTAGGAGGTTAGGCCTCTCATATTAGGGTAGTAGGGCATGTTACATCTCATATCTTTTCTATGTATTGCAAGATGGTCGGGGTCATTGTAATAATGACTCTCGTCTTCACAATTCTGTTCCTTGCATTATTCATTATCCTAATCATTGCAGCCCATGCAACTTATCGCAAATTGCAGTTATGTTAAATAATAACTATTGAAACTCTACTGCATCTTTATTATTGCCTGTGTTTGTATGAGACATGATATATCTGTGAGAAAGGGGTAATCTCCGCTTAACCACGACACTCCCTGAGATGTCTTATTCTCGAGTCCATGCGTAAAAGCTGCCACAAATCACCTTTTACTATTGTGTTTCTGGTGAGGTGCTGCTAGTGAGCCGGTAAGGTTGGGACAACAGTTACGACTTGTTGTAGGAAAGGCGTAGTCGCCTTCAAGCAAAAGTACTGTTATCCTATAACCAGCAGTCTTGCCTAGAGCAAGAGTCCAAACTACGGCAGTTGCCTTTAGTCTCCTGTGCCCTTAAGGTTGCACAAGGAGCCTGTCCCAGAGACTTTCTGCACTCTTGGGGAGACACACTTACAACTTCCAGAAAATGATACAATAAAAGCCTGCACTGGAGAGATGTGTTACTTTCCTCCTGCAGGAAGCCACATGGGTGTTGGTCCTAAAAGGAGAGCCTCAAATGAGATGCCGCCTTCGAAGGGCAAATGGGTAGCACTTGGGATCGTGGATGTTCTACTGTCTAGGTAGACAGGCTGGCACTAGAGGCAGGAAAGGGAAAACCAGTTGCCAAACCGTTTATGTAGGGGTTTGTAACCCCCTTGGGAGACACATCTGTGTTGGGATAGGAAACTCTGAACACCAAGAGAAGGGGTTCTGTCATGTATGAAGTGGGCAGAATGGTGCATCCTGGGATCGCCAGAGGCCACACTTCACTGGAAGTGGTCACCAGGAGGGAGGTAACCTAGTAGTCCATTTGTTACCAACCGCATCCTACCCTGAGGGCACTTTCCAAGCATGAAAGGGGCACCTTTGGCACCCCAAACTTAGATCTCGACTGGACGGGGAGAAGGACTAAAGGATCGCCTTGCTGCACTGTGGAACCAGCAAAGAAAGGCTGCACTGGCTTGGACTGCACCTGCTAAACCTGGTGGCTAGCAGACTGTGTCCTGCTCATAGAGAAGTAGTCTCCGGAGCCCAGAGGAAGCAAGAGACTCCAAAGGGTCAGTTGGCAGGCCTTCTGTTCATAGCACAGAGCTACAACAGCTGAAGAAGCCTGTTGGGACAAGCTGGTACCCATAATCTTCACTCCGCCACCATGCAGGGCCAAAAATCAGGACCAGACATTAAAAGTTGCCCCAGAGTCCGCTGGACCTAGGAGAGTTGTCGGGTGCAGCTTTGTCACCCAGAAGACAAGTTATTGCCCAAGCAAATATTTGGCTGTGACCACAATACCAGGCGACTGGACTACTACCATGAACAAGAGGACTTTAAGGGACGCTGACCCCGTGGCCAGGACCTCCTCACCTCCTCCGTGGACCGAGAAGTAGCTGTTGAAGACTCCTGTCAACCCCATCGTACCCACAGCATTCTTGAGCATCTTCAGCATCCTGTAACTTTCGCATTAGGATTACTTCCATAGGAACCTACAGCAAAGGATAAAAGTGCCTGGAACTGCTGAAGACTGCTTCACCTGCTGACGTAACAGTTTCAGAGGATCTAACTGGTCCTCCTGACTGGCTCCCTGTCTGGGTTGGTCATCCAAAGTAACTAACGAACCGCAATGCAACTAGCCAAGGTTTTTGCCCATCAAAAGTTTCTAAGTGTCAAATTCGTAAAATCTGTCAGTGCTTGTATGGGGGTTGAGTAAAATGTGCATATTTACTGTGCCTTATAAAATCTCTATTTCAAGAACCCTCCAGTGGATCTTTTTTGTTGTAGTGTCTAAAAATACATAAAACAAGACTCTTCTTGTTCTTCCTCATAAGGGTGTCCACCCCTTGTTTCACCACCTTGGTGTATACAGACATCTCAACCGGTGGGTGAAGGCCTCTAAGAGTATGTGTAAATCGGCTTCGACATCCTTCCATCCCTCCAAGGTGTCTGCCTCAAATATCCCCTCCAGATAGTGGCTTTTATTGAATTCCTCCTCAAATTCTAAGGTCCCTTCCTATTCTTCTGCCATCTCTGGTGTTGCCAGAGGTTTGAACTCTGGCTCTTCGACTTCAGTTTCGACTAGTCGGAGTGGATCTTGCATTCCCTGAAGGAGTATTCAAACTTCTCCTTCCTTCAGACTTAGGCCTCCATTTTAGCCTCAAAGAGCTCTTTTTGACATTGAGTGTTTTTTTTCTCGATGTCGACAGTCAGAGCCCTCTTTTTCAGCCCCAAAGCATCTCTCTTGCGAGCCACCTTCATCCTCCCATGTTGCCTGTCACCTTTCAGGGCAGAGGCCTGTCCAGTGGATTTACCTCCCTATTCTTCTATTTAGATCTAGGAGGCATATTTCAACTACTGCTTCTCTGACCATCTCTGCATCAGTATCTTGTTGCTGCGCCATTTCTCTGTTAATGTTGCTGTATGTTTCCTCCACTCTAATAGTCCGTTTCTGTGCCTGTGCCATGGGTGGTGTACCCACCTGCATTTTTCTCTCACTTTGTGGATTTTTGGTCGGAACACAGAGCAGGTGACGCAGATCTCCAGTCTGTAGTCCTTGGGCAGGCGCAAGGTGCACACTCGATGACTTCCCCTCTGTGCAAACTTGTGGTGACAATTAGAGCAGAATCTGAATAGTGTGTTCCATGACCTACCTCCACTCTTCGGCCACAAGGCTGAGGGACCGCATGGAGTGCTAGGGTTGAAAAACGCTCAAGAACTTTGTGAGAAACCCAGTTATCTTCTGCGTATCTAGTTGTTCTTTGGGGTTCAATGGTGGATTTCCGTTCCTTGAGTTCTTCTATGATTTGACTCGAAAAAACACTCTTCTCTCCATCCGGGAGCTACTTCCACTCGATCCAGACCCAAGAACAGCAAAAAATTTGGAAATGGTGACCACACTGGTGCACGGCCAAGGTGGCTAACACGGCAGATGCTCCTTAAGCGAGCTCTGTCGTAATGCCCTGTTATCTTGCTTTAATCCGCTAGCTTCAAGGTCAACAGGTCCGGGCTGAGGAGCATGTACGCTCCGCAGTCCGGAGGAGGGAAGACTCGTTGCTCCCCAGGCTCCGGAGCACCGGCTAGGACTTGGGAATGAAAGACCCGCAGCATCGGGCCGACGCACAGCCAGAGAAGGACGCCGCGACAAGGTGATCCCACAAGTCACGTGCCCCTTGAGGCGATTGCATTGGACCCCCCCGAAAAACAGGAGCAAGGCCCTCGTGCTTGGAGCACACGTGGGCCTGGCTCGCATCCAACGGTGGGAGCCTAGGTTCAGTAGACTGCACTCGGGAGCTTTAAGAAGAAGGCAGGCCCCACGCTGAGTGACAGGGCCGATCCTGCACACAGCGAGCCCCCCTCTGCCCTTCCCACAGCACTTCTGGCCCTGCCTCAGATATTTGAAGTTCGCCTCCCTTACCATTACTCCTAGCAAAGCCAAATTCCATTGGTTGGCAGGAACGAGAAGGAACTGCCTTAGGACTGCTCTCCCGGGCTGCAACTACCCCATATCCTGAATGTCACACTTCTATGCCACTGCCAGATTGTGATGGAGGGGCTGCTCATGCTGTGTAGCGTCGGTTGCGCAAGCAGGCCCCTTATCTCAGCCTCCCTTCATGAAAAAACGTGGGAGATTTTGCACAACATGTCCTGGGTTCCTGATCAACAAGGAAAGAGGCTCCTCTTGAGCCCTGGGTAGCAATCTATTGAAGGTTTAGTCCCTGTCATAGCCCCCACACAAGGGGTTGGGTGCCCCCTCCCGGCCCCCCAGACGGCAGAGATAGAGACCAAGCTGGTGCCCCGATGACATTTTAAGTGAAAGAACACTGGTACTCGGGCTGAGGCCTGGTTAGTAGGGTCCCAGCACACTTCTCAGTGAAGTCAGCATCAATATCAGGAAAAAAGTGGGGGGTAATTGCAACAGGGAGCCATTTTCCTACACAACACCCCTCCCCTCCCCCCCCGGCCCACAGGCCAGGAGACTCAGCCAAAGCTGGGAGAGTCTTCTTAGTCTGTCAGGCGAGGAAGAGTAGGGAAAACAGGCTGGTTTGTTACAGGGCCTACTCTGCCTTACATCCTCCTGTTCAGGTTATTCCCTCTGGGGAACTGACCTACTTCCACAGTGATAGGACCTAGTCTGAACTGCCTCTTGTCTGAGTTTTTAATGTCTTCACCCATTCTCTCTAGTTTGGGGTTAGATGTACTCACCTCTGCTAATCTTATCTTAGCCAGGGTCACCCCTAGCTTACCCAAAGAGGTTACCCATAGCGGGAGTAACCCCACCATGACCAACAGGGTCAGGGGGCCTAGCTTGCTATTTGGCATGGGGTCAGACCACCATGCCAAGGACAGTGCAGCCATAAAGGCTAACACCCAACAGAGGCCACTGACAGCTGTCAGTGCCCAGAACCACACCTTTAGCTCTTCGCCTACAAGTGAAGGGGCTAAGTTACAGGTCTCATTGGGTTCAGGGTGCCTGTCTGCTGTGTTAGAGTGGGGGGTTACTACATCTTGTAGTAAACACCCTTCTTCCACTCTTTTTTTCTATTAGCTCAGGAGCCACCCAGTCAGGCTCAACGGTTGCCTGACAAGCCAGGACTTCTTGCGGGTCAGGTTGGACTTTACCAGTGCCACTTTTGGAGTTCTCCCTTATTGGAGCAGAATCCCCTTGGCTTGCTGGAACCTTGGTTAAAGGTTTTCCACCTTTCCTACACTGTTTTCTTTCCTTTTTCTTCTGGGGACTACATGCAGTAACTGCAGGGGCAGCACCTCCAGAATCCTTGGGGGAGGACTGGCACTGGACAGTCCTCTCTGGGCTCTGACTAACCTCTGGGTAGTCATTTCCAAGGAGACAATCAAGGGGGAGATCTGTACCGACTACCACCCTTCTCCAGCTAAAAGTCCCACCCATTTCTATGGACACAAAAGCCACAGGTCTATTAGTGACCCTGTCTGGGCTAACTCTTACTCTGGCAGTCTCACCTGGGATGTACTGGTTTGAGAACAGCAGCCTGTCATGCACAATAGTGTCTCTCAGGGCAGTGGCTGGGATTCCATTCACCAGTAAGTGGTGGAAGTGTCTACTTCCCTCTGGAATTTCCAACTCACCTGTAGGGCCCTTTTTCCAGGTGAAGGCTATGAAGACCTCCTCATCTGAGGCGCCATCCCCATTGGCTACACTGGTCACACCTGGGATTTTGCTAGGGGGTTTGTTTTTGGGACAAAAGTGTCCTTGGTGTGGTGCCCTGTCTGTCTACAGTTTTGGCACCATGCCTTAGTGGCATTCCAGTTCTTACCCTGGTACCCACCTTTGTTTTGGGTTGTGTCTTGGGGCCCACCCACCTGGTCTGGTTTTTGGGGGCCTACTGAGGACTCTTTTTCTTTATTTCTAGTGTCACCCACTTTCTCCTGGGGAGGCTTTGGAACCCCTTTCTTTTGGTCACCCCCAGTGGAAGTTTTGGTTACCCTAGTCTTGACCCAGTGGTCTGCCTTCTTTCCCAATTCTTGGGGAGAAATTGGACCTAGGTCTACCAGATGTTTTTGCAACTTTTCATTTAAGCAGTTACTTAAAATGTGTTCTTTCATAAACAAATTATAAAGCCCAACATAGTCAAGCTCTACATTTCCAGTTACCCAACCATCCAGTGTTTTCACTGAGTAGTCTACAAAATCAACCAAGGTATGGCTCGAGGTTTTCTGAGCCCCCCTGAACCTAATCCTGTACTCCTCAGTTGAGAATCCAAAGCCCTCAAAAAGGGTAGCCTTCATGAGGTCACAGGATTCTGCATCTTTACCAGAGAGTGTAATGAGTCTATCCCTACACTTTCCAGTGAACTTTCCCAAAGGAGAGCTCCCCAGTGAGATCTGTTTACTTTTCTGGTTGTCCAAGCCCTCTCAAAAGCTGTGAACCATTTGGTGATGTCATCACCATCTTCGTATTTTGTTACAATCTCTTTGGGGATTTTTAGGATGTCAGGACTCTCTCTGACCCTATTAAACTTGCTGCCACCATTGATGGGAGCTAAACTCCTCTCTTGTCTTTACCTTTCTATGGCTAGGAGCTGTTCCTCCAAAGCCAATCTTTTGGCCATCCTGGCTAACAGGAGGTCATCTTCATTGAGGCTGCCCTCAATGCTTCCAGAGGTACTGGTCTCTCCTGTGGAAGAACCAGTCTCTCCGACTATGATTTGTGGAGTCAGGGTTTGAGGAACCCTGTCCTCCCTATTTAGGACAGGAGGGGGGAGCTCATCCTCCTGGTCACTAATTTCCCCATCTGAAGGATTATCGTCAGAGGGGTGGTCCCTTTGAAATCTTTTGAACTCTGCCAAAAGCTCCTGGAGCTTTACTTTGGTAGGGTTGGATCCAGTTTTTATCTTTTTTAGCTTACAGAGCGCGTCCTTAACTCTGACATCCTTAGATGTAGGTAAGGGGTGAGGTTGAGTTCCACCACCATCTCATCTGTGCTAGACATTATCACTCTAAAAGTTGGGATTACTTTTTAAGAATCTAAAAACTACTTCTAGAACTTAAGTCCAAATTTTTACAAACTTTTAAACTCTAAAAACAAATCCTAACAGGGACCTACACAAGGCCCTAGCAGAACTTTAAAAAATTTAGAAAACTAGATCAATATTGCAAAAATGAGTTTCTAATGACAATTTTTGGAATTTAGTCGTGTGATCAGGTATTGGCTGAGTAGCCCAGCAAATGCAAAGTCTTAGATCCCACCAATGTAGGAAGCTGGCTCTGTATATACTATTTCAAAGTAAGAAATAGTGTGCACAGAGTCCAAGGGTTCCCCTTAGAGGTAAGATAGTGGCGAAATTAGATAATTTGAATGCTCTATTTTGTGGCAGTGTGGTTGAGAAGTAGGCTTATCAGAGCGTAGTGTTAAGCATTTGTTGTACACACACAGGCAATAAATGAGAACACACACTCAAAGACTTTGTCCAGGCCAATAGGTTTTTACTCAGAAAAATATATTTTCTTAGTTTATTTTAAGAACCACAGGTTCAAGATTTGAAGTGAACACATAAAATGCAAGGTACCTCACACAGGTAAGTTAGGAACTTTGAATAAAAGCAATATCATACAGTCTTTGTTAAAATGGCAATAAGCTATTTGAAAAGTGGACAGTGCAAAAATCAACAGTTCCTGGAGGAGGTAAGTAAAGATTAGTTTGTGAGGTAAGTAAGACACTTACAAGTCTCAGTTCCTGGGCATAGGCAGCCCACCGTTGGGGGTTCAAAACTAAGTTACCCCAACCCCAAAGTTACCACACCAGCAGCTCAGGGCCAGTCAGGTGCAGAGGTCAAAGAGGTGCTCAAAACACATAGGCGCGTATGGAGAACAGGGGTGCTCTGGTTCCAGTCTGCCAGCAGGTAAGTACCCGCGTCCTCGGGGGCAGACCAGAGGGGTTTTGTAGAGCACTGGCGGGGGACACAAGTAGCCACACAAAACACACCCTCAGCGGCACAGGGGCGGCCGGGTGCAGTGTGCAAAGCAGGTGTCAGGTTTCAGATAGGAAACAATGGAGGGACCCGGGGGACACTCTAGCAGTGCAGGCAGGCACAGGGGCTTCTCGGGACAGCCACCACCTGGGCTAGGCAGAGGGTCGCCTGGAGGCCACTCTTGCGCTGAGGTTCAGTTCCTTCAGGTCCTGGGGGCTGCGGGTGCAGTGCTGGTTCAAGGCGTTGGGTCCCTTGTTACAGGCATTCACGCTCAGGGGGAGCCTCTGGATTCTCTCTGCAGGCGTCGCTGTGGGGGCTCAGGGAGGTCGTCTCAGGCTACTCACGGGCTCGCAGTCGCTGGGGAGTCCTCCCTGTGGTGTTTGTTCTCTATATCTCGAGCCGGAGGCGTCGGGTGCAGAGTGTTAAGTCTCACACTTCCGGCGGGAAACGTGAAGTCTTTGTAAGTTGCTTTTTTGTTGCAAAGAATTTGCTGTTGTTGAGAAGAGCCGCTGTTCACAGGAGTTTCTTGGTCCTTTAGTCCAGGGCAGTCCTCTGAGGCTTCAGAGGTCGCTGGTCCTTGTTGGATGCATCGCTGGTTGTAGGTTTTCAAATCAGGAGACAAGCCGGTAGGGCTGGGGCCAAAGCAGTTGTCGTCTTCAGTCTTCTCTGCAGGCTTGTAGGTCAGCAGTCCTCCTTGTTTCTTCAGGTTGCAGGAATCTGATTTCCTGGGTTCTGGGTCGCCCCTAAATACTAAATTTAGGGGTGTGTTTAGGTCAGGAGGGCAGTAGCCAATGGCTACTGTCCTAAAGGGTGGCTACACCCTTGTTGTGCCTCCTCTCTGAGGGGAGTGGGGAACATCCCTAATCCTATTGGGGGAATCCTCCAAAACCAAGATGGAGGATTTCTAAAGCTCTCAGCTCAGGGCACCTTAGGGGCTGTCCTGACTGGTGGGTGACTCCGCCTTGCTTTTCTCATTATCTCCTCTCGACTTGCCACCAAAAGTGGGGGCTGTGTCCAGAGGGGCGGGCATCTCCACTAGCTGGGATGCCCCGGGGTGCTGTAACAAAAGGCATGAGCCTTTGAGGCTCACCGCCAGGTGTTACAGTTCCTGCAGGGGGAGGTGAGAAGCACCTCCACCCAGTGCAGGCTTTGTTTCTGTCCTCAGAGAGCAGAAAGGCTCTCACCCCAGGGGGTGCAGAAACTTGTCTCAGTGGCAGGCTGGCACTGACCAGTCAGTCCTGCACTGAAGGATTGGGTAAATTACAGGGGGCATCTTCTAAGAGGCCCTCTGTGTGTATTTTGTAATAAATCCAACACTGGCATCAATGTGGGGTTATTATTCTGAGAAGTTTGATACCAAACTTCCCAGTATTCAGTGTAGCCATTACGGAGCTGGGGAGTTCGTTTTTGACAAACTCCCAGACCATATACTTAATATGGCCACACTGTACTTACAATGTCCAAGAATAGACCGACACTGTAGGGGCATATTGCTCATGCAGCTATGCCCTCACCTGTGGTATAGTGCACCCTGCCTTAGGGCTGTAAGGCCTGCTAGAGGGGTGACTTGCCTATGCCACAGGCAGTATTTTGTGTGCATGGCACCCTGAGGGGGATGCCATGTCGACTTTGCCTTTTTCTCGCTACCAACACAAACAATCTGCAATGGCAGTGTGCATGTGTTAGGTGAGGGGTTCCTAAGGGTGGCACAACACATGCTACAGCTCTTAGAGACCTTCCCTGGTCACAGGGCCCTTGGTACCACTGGTGCCTTTTACAAGGGACTTTTCTGTGTGCCAGGGGTGTGCCAATTTGTGGAAACAATGGTACATTTTAAGTGAAAGAACACTGGTGCTGGGGCATGTTTACAGGGTCCCAGCACACTTCTCAGTCAAGTCAGCATCAATATTAGGCAAATATTGGGGGGTGATTGCAACAGGGAGCCATTTCCTACAGTTATGGAACGTTCTCCCCTTGAGGATAAGAAATTGTCCTGATATTTTAATGTTTAGGAAGTCGCTCAAAACCTGGCTTTTTAATCACTAATGGCATTTTAGACTTCTTCCTCCTCCTCAGTTGGCAGAGTTAGTGGCAAGATGCCTATGGGCATTCGTTGCACTCTGTAAATATGAAATACAAATACAATACCTCACCTAATGGGACCCACAGTAGATTTTTGGGCCGTAGTGCCTATACCACCCTGGCACATGCAGGGTTCTCCCGGGGCGTAGAGGTAGCTATACTGATTAAGAAACACAGTTTCGGATTACTCGTACATCGGAGGACCCAGGTGGTAGATACGTTGGGGTACAGGCGTACTGAGGATGGACTGAGATGACTTTGGTTTGTGTGTTTGCCCCACCCAGACTCCAAACCTCCACCCTGGCCAAAGTGGTGGATATGCTTCTAGTTTCCACTTCCGCAGTCCACATATTAGGTGGGGATTTTAATGATGTGAAGAACCTGGCCAAAGACCAATCCAGGACACACAAGGGGCCAACTCAAACCACGTCTCTGGCACAGTTCACAAAAGGTCTGGGGCTGGTTGATCTGTGGTGAGACACCCACCCAATGGATAATAAATACTCTTACTCCTCGGGAGCCCACAAAGTGTATTCAAGACTAGATTATATTTCCACCCTCCCGGGGTAAAATGGAAGAGAAATGTGAGGCTGAATATTTGGAGCGGGGTCTGTCCGATCACTCCTCATTGTTAATCAGGATGGAGCACTTTCGAGATAAACAGTGGAAAGCAGAAGCTAAAAGCATGGGAATTGAAAAACAAAGTTGCAAGGGGCCTTAGAGCAGATATACAGCTATACTTCCAGGAAAATGAACAAACAGTAGGCTCCAAGGCTAGGTTTTGTTAAGTCTTTAAAACAGTACTCCGTGACAGGGCCCAGAATAGGATTGCCCACAGGAAAAAGAAAGAAAGGACAGAACTTGAAAGCCTCGAAAATCACATCCTTCAAATAGAAGGGTTCAAGCACTCCAACAAATTACAGCTCTCTAGACAGAATGTAGAGACTTAGCTAAGGACAAGGCCAAAAAACAAGTGTAGCAGCCCTACACCGGTTATATGAAACCAGAAACAAGGCCGGGAAACTCCTGGTGTAGTTGAATAAAAGGAACAAGAGGCTCGTTGGGTGCAGACTGTCCTTGGGCCCAACAATGAAGTCAGAGACCGGGACTCCCTCATTGTTAATGAGCTTGCCTGTTACTATTGAGAGCTATACAGGGCCTGACCACTCCATAATGCAGAAACCATTACAAATTACTGGGCAGCGATCCCCACAACAGACTTTGAGATGGATGCTCATGAATCTCTGGAGGGGGAAATAACCCTGAACGAAATACTGACAGAAATAGCAAAATTGAATCCTGGGAAGACCCCGGGACCCAATGGGATACCGGCTAAATTCTTCAAACGGTCTGCCAATCTGCTTGGACCCCAACTCCTATGCCTCCACACGATGGCCTGGCCAGAAAGGTAACTCCCCCTTTATATCGGAAAGGCCACAATGGTAGCTATCCCCAAAGACAGGAAACCTAAAAACGGATGTGATTCGTACCGCCCAATCTCGCTACTCAATGTTGAGACCAAGTTACAAGCTTTGATTCTGGCCACAAGACTGATACATGTAATCACACCTTGATACATCAAGACCAGACGGGTTTAATGACTGGTAGGTCGATTTCCCTTAACTTAAGACACTTGCATAACTGTCTTACAACGCTCGGCTCCACACTGTTTTCTCTCCCTGGACGCCGAAAAAGCGTTTGACACAGTCCGTTGACCTTTTCTTGAGCAGACACTACTCAGATTTGGTTTTGCCCTGCATTTTATGAAATGGGTGGCAATACTCTAGAGGAACCCTGTGTCAGCCATCTTCCCGATCAATAGAGGAACCAGACAAGGGTGCCCCCTATCTCCACTCCTCTTAGCTTTGAAACTGGAGCCTTTAGCATGCACAATTTGTCACCACCCGGGGATCAGGGGATTCCGAGAGGGATGACCTGGAGGAAAAGATTTCACTGTATGCTGTTGACGTCACTCTGTACATCATTAAACCAGAAATCACTGTCCCAACACTCTTCCAGATAATGGGGGAATATGGGGCCCAAATTAGGGTACATGATTAATTGGGACAAGTCATAATTATACGCCCCCACTGGTTTGTCCTCTTCAATGACACTCTCTCCAGGGCTAAATATGATTGAAAGAAAATTGGCCAGAGCACACAGAATGTTGTGTCCAAAAGTGTTGCAGGGATGAAAAGCCCTGGTGGTTTGTCGAAGGTAAGCGAAAGTTTGAGGTTGAAGAAAACGTCCAGAATCTTGATTAGTAGAAATTGCCTTTATTCGTAGGTGTTGAAGAGCATGATAATCGCAGAAAAACAGCCAACACGTGTTTCGTCACACAAGTGACTTCATCAAGGCTGTAAAAGATATTGATAAAGGCAACAGTTGGTATATATAAGTGTGTAGGATCAGTAATAGATTCATGTAGAAAAGATTCCAAACCAAAAACCAGTGACTTAGTGTGGGAGTCTGAGAAGATACGTGTTAGAGTGAACATGACGAACAAACAAAATGTGAACGGGACACCAATGATGAAAGAAGACACAATGTAGATAAAGTGATTAAACACGTCCATGCAGTGAGTAAGAGATCCAAGCTGTCTCTAGTAGTTGGCTCATATATTGTAAGCAGTGAGACGAAGTGAAGTGAATATGAGACTAGGGCAGGGTGAAAAGAGACCAAGCAAATAGATGAGTGTGACCACTAAAAGGGAGATGTGGAGTGGAATATAATGGGTGAGTAACAAAAAGAAGAAAGTAGTTTAGAGCCATAATCTATACCTGGGCCGTCCGGCCTGAGTGATCAATGTTATTTAGATCTGTGGGCTAGAATAGGTGATGATCTAGGAAGGAAAAGAACAGGTATGACTATCCCGTCGGGGAATATGATCCATGTCCATAGGCATGAGGTACGGAGAGAGAAGAAAAACACTGTGAACAATACCTTATGGATTGGGGAAATTTCAAAGTAGTAAGGTTGCCTGAGCAACAGAAGGCTGGTTAGGTATTTGAGCACGTCGGTAAAGAAAGGTATGAGAGGCCCTGATAAGCCGTAGAGATAAGACCTAAAAAATGTCAGAAAGATAAATGTAAAATGGAGGGGTCAGTATGGAGGGAGCAGAGGCAATAAAGAAAAACAATGTATTATAGTATATTTGAAGCTAGTGACAAACACAGCTGAAGTCTTAGCTTAGAGACCAATAGTAAAACTAGCCCTAAACGGGGCTGTAACGTGCACCTGGTGGGATAGAATATGTAACCAGAGAAGAGAAGATGAAGCAAACGGTAGAGAAATGTCAATCCAAGGGATATATTAAGTGGGGGGCGGTGTGTAATATCGTCACGGAGCGCTACTAATAGGCCAGTGAAGTGCCAGAGTACTGAGGACCAGGTTTGAAAAGGTCCGTACTGCACAGTTGGAGAATCCTTGAAGCAGTATGAAATGTATCAAATCTCTGTAATAGATCCAGGGCAAAGAACGGAACTTCAAAATAAGCCCGAGAATGAGAGCGGCCATAAATTTGTAATGTGGATAGGGGTGAGTTAAAACAGTGTAGCCGGTAAGGCAACGCCGGTACATAGTGTAAGACGAGCGTAAAAACAAAAAAGGACAGTAAACATTACTAGTAAAGCGCGTTTAGAAATGGAATGCTTCAAGGGTTATTTTAGAATAAGGCCAGAGGATTGGTTTAAGCCATACACGGCGATGGTGTGAAGAGTACATAAAAGCATCTACCATGAGCTAAACGTTCGGAAGAGTCAAGAACGGAGTGGAAAAATAAGCAGATACGTTGAGTATAAGGCGAGCGTACCTCAAAAAAGCACAATTATAAGTTGTTAGTAAAGCGCGTTTGGCAACGGAATGCGTCAGGGGATTACATATTAGGGCCAGAGAATTGGTTTAAGCTAAAAGGCAATGGTATGAAAAGTAAATAACAGCAGCTACCAAGTGCTAATCATGCAGAAGAGTCAAGAACGGAGTGGCAAAATAAGCAGAAACGCTCGACATACCTTAGAGAAACAGGTCACGGAGGCGCGGTGAGCAATCAAAGAGCATCTGATGGTCGTTGCCGACCCGTGCTCTTATGGTAATCAGGGAGTTGGGGTGCCATGGAAATGGAGGGGGGACCCAAACTAAGACTGAGGGGGACAGTGTGGCGGCCATATTGGGTGTAAGAAACTTTATATAAACGAGACTAACGGATTGGAGAGAATATAAAAAGAAGGAAGGGTGGAATCAAGCGAAAAGTACGTAGGTAAATTAAAAAAAAAAATTCCGGTACCATGGAAAGTGATGTTAGAACGGGAGGAGGAGAAAGGGAAAAACCGGAAGAGACATGTCCTGAGTTGTTGCTCAGGGTGTGTAACCCTTATCGTAGGAGTCAGAGACAAAGAAAACACCGTGGAATGAAAAAGAAGAAGTAATGTGAGTCCAGTAAACCTGCGGCAATAGTGAATGTGAAAGGCAAGGCCATGTATTGCAAAAGGCCATATACAGTAAATATGTATATAAAAAACGAACTACATGACTATCCCGTGTTATCGCACACATGGTGCACAGTGCGGTTGAGAATGAATATGGAATACAATGGTAAGTTACAGAATTAGCAAATATTCATAATCAGATGAGTACATAGTTTGAACATCGAGATACATCTAAACATAGTAGAGCATAGAAAAACAATTATGTACATAGTTGCGCTTGCAGCAGAAGGGTTGTCCAAAGGTAGATATGATGCAATGTGCAAACGAATGGAGGATCCCCATACAAAGTATATGTCTATGTACACGAGCTAAGTGGATGCTCAGTGTTAACATACACGTGGTGTAGAGTGAGGTCGAGAACATAAAATATATTGACAGAGTTACAGAATTAGCATCTAATCATAAATGGATGAGTAAATTGTTAGTATACATAGAAGGATTCAAACACAGCAGAACATAGTGAAGGTGTTGTGTACATAATTGAGTCAGCGCATATGTGTTGTCCAAGAGTACATATGATACAACATGCATGCAGTATCAGGTTGATTATGCCAGAAAGAAGTGCAGTTCACGGTCCGTGTTGAGGCCTAGCTCCACGGCGTGGAGTTTTATGATCCATTTGGCCTCGCATTTACGCAGTTCCCTGGTTCTGTCTCCATATCTTGGTGAATTAGAAACTTGAGTAATGCCATGGAATCTGATTTTCAGAAGATCCCATTCCCCATGTGCAGTGTTAAAGTGAACGGCAAGGGGATAGTTGATGTTAACATTTCTGATGGCCCTGATATGCTCCTGAATACGTTCCTTTAGTGGGCGTATAGAGCTTCCAATGTAGATCAGACCACATACACATATCAAACAATAAACAATGTATTTCGTGTTGCAATTAATGAAACACCTAACGTGGTATGTTGTCCTGGTGTTGTATGAAAAAGATGTAGTTCTGTTGAGGGCTAGTTGACAGGATATGCAGCAGCCACATTTGTAAAAGCCAGTTGGTTTCTCTGGAATCCAACCCAAAGGGCGTGTGGGAGAGGAGGGGCGATACTACGCATTCTCAAAAAACACTGGCACCTGCTAATGCTAGATACGTGTCTCAAAGACTCACTAGGCGGGTCTCCCACCATTGTACATAGCAGGGGTCGGACTCTTAGGAACATTTTGTGCCCTAGCTTTCTCTGCCCCTCCTCTCCCACACGCCCTTTGGGTTGGATTCCAGAGAAACCAACTGGCTTTTACAAATGTGGCTGCTGCATATCCTGTCAACTAGCCCTCAACAGAACTACATCTTTTTCATACAACACCAGGACAACATACCACGTTAGGTGTTTCATTAATTGCAACACGAAATACACTGTTTATTGTTTGATATGTGTATGTGGTCTGATCTACATTGGAAGCTCTATACGCCCACTAAAGGAACGTATTCAGGAGCATATCAGGGCCATCAGAAATGTTAACATCAACTATCCCCTTGCCGTTCACTTTAACACTGCACATGGGGAAGGGGATCTTCTGAAAATCAGATTCCATGGCATTACTCAAGTTTCTAATTCACCAAGATATGGAGACAGAACCAGGGAACTGCGTAAATGCGAGGCCAAATGGATCATAAAACTCTGCGCCGTGGAGCTAGGCCTCAACACGGACCGTGAACTGCACTTCTTTCTGGCATAATCAACCTGATACTGCATGCATGTTGTATCATATGTACTCTTGGACAACACATATCCGCTGACTCAATTATGTACACAACACCTTCACTATGTTCTGCTGTGTTTGAATCCTTCTATGTATACTAACAATTTACTCATCCATTTATGATTAGATGCTAATTCTGTAACTCTGTCAATATATTTTATGTTCTCGACCTCACTCTACACCACGTGTATGTTAACACTGAGCATCCACTTAGCTCGTGTACATAGACATATACTTTGTATGGGGATCCTCCATTCGTTTGCACATTGCATCATATCTACCTTTGGACAACCTTTCTGCTGCAAGCGCAACTATGTACATAATGTTTTTTCTATGCTCTACTATGTTTAGATGTATCTCGATGTTCAAACTATGTACTCATCTGATTATGAATATTTGCTAATTCTGTAACTTACCATTGTATTCCATATTCATTCTCAACCGCACTGTGCACCATGTGTGCGATAACACGGGATAGTCATGTAGTTCGTTTT
The DNA here is from genome assembly GCF_031143425.1 of Pleurodeles waltl. NCBI lineage: Eukaryota > Metazoa > Chordata > Amphibia > Caudata > Salamandridae > Pleurodeles > Pleurodeles waltl. The sequence goes on from NC_090446.1 coordinate 1,191,001,593, forward strand.
TTAGATACATATTTACTGTATATGGCCTTTTGCAATACATGGCCTTGCCTTTCACATTCACTATTGCCGCAGGTTTACTGGACTCACATTACTTCTTCTTTTACATTCCACGGTGTTTTCTTTGTCTCCGACTCCTACGATAAGGGTTACACACCCTGAGCAACAACTCAGGACATGTCTCTTCTGGTTTTTCCCTTTCTCCTCCTCCCGTTCTAACATCACTTTCCATGCTACCGGAATTTTTTTTTTAAATTTACCTACGTACTTTTCGCTTGATTCCACCCTTCCTTCTTTTTATATTCTCTCCAATCCGTTAGTCTCGTTTATATAAAGTTTCTTACACCCAATATGGCCGCCACACTGTCCCCCTCAGTCTTAGTTTGGGACCCCCTACATTTCCATGGCACCCCAACTCCCTGATTACCATAAGAGCACGGGTCGGCAACGACCATCAGACGCTCTTTGATTGCTCACCGCGCCTCCGTGACCTGTTTCTCTAAGGTATGTCGAGCGTTTCTGCTTATTTTGCCACTCCGTTCTTGACTCTTCTGCATGATTAGCACTTGGTAGCTGCTGTTATTTACTTTTCATACCATTGCCTTTTAGCTTAAACCAATTCTCTGGCCCTAATATGTAATCCCCTGACGCATTCCGTTGCCAAACGCGCTTTACTAACAACTTATAATTGTGCTTTTTTGAGGTACGCTCGCCTTATACTCAGCGTATCTGCTTATTTTTCCACTCCGTTCTTGACTCTTCCGAACGTTTAGCTCATGGTAGATGCTTTTATGTACTCTTCACACCATCGCCGTGTATGGCTTAAACCAATCCTCCGGCCTTATTCTAAAATAACCCTTGAAGCATTCCATTTCTAAACGCGCTTTACTAGTAATGTTTACTGTCCTTTTTTGTTTTTACGCTCGTCTTACACTCTGTACCGGCGTTGCCTTACCGGCTACACTGTTTTAACTCACCCCTATCCACATTACAAATTTATGGCCGCTCTCATTCTCGGGCTTATTTTGAAGTTCCGTTCTTTGCCCTGGATCTATTACAGAGATTTGATACATTTCATACTGCTTCAGGGATTCTCCACCTGTGCAGTACGGACCTTTTCAAACCTGGTCCTCAGTACTCTGGCACTTCACTGGCCTATTAGTAGCGCTCCGTGACGATATTACACAGCGCCCCTCACTTAATATATCCCTTGGATCGACATTTCTCTACCGTGTGCTTCATCTTCTCTTCTCTGGTTACATATTCTATCCCACCAGGTGCACGTTACAGCCCCGTTTAGGGCTAGTTTTACTATTGGTCTCTAAGCTAAGACTTCAGCTGTGTTTGTCACTGGCTTCAAATATACTATAATACATTGTTTTTCTTTATTGCCTCTGCTCCCTCCATACTGACCCCTCCATTTCACATTTATCTTTCTGACATTTTTTAGGTCTTATCTCTACGGCTTATCAGGGCCTCTCATACCTTTCTTTACCGACGTGCTCAAATACCTAACCAGCCTTCTGTTGCTCAGGCAACCTTACTACTTTGAAATTTCCCCAATCCATAAGGTATTGTTCACAGTGTTTTTCTTCTCTCTCCGTACCTCATGCCTATGGACATGGATCATATTCCCCGACGGGATAGTCATACCTGTTCTTTTCCTTCCTAGATCATCATCACCTATTCCAGCCCACAGATCTAAATAACATTGATCACTCAGGCCGGACGGCCCAGGTATAGATTATGGCTCTAAACTACTTTCTTCTTTTTGTTACTCACCCATTATATTCCACTCCACATCTCCCTTTTAGTGGTCACACTCATCTATTTGCTTGGTCTCTTTTCACCCTGCCCTAGTCTCATATTCACTTCACTTCGTCTCACTGCTTACAATATATGAGCCAACTACTAGAGACAGCTTGGATCTCTTACTCACTGCATGGACGTGTTTAATCACTTTATCTACATTGTGTCTCCTTTCATCATTGGTGTCCCGTTCACATTTTGTTTGTTCGTCATGTTCACTCTAACACGTATCTTCTCAGACTCCCACACTAAGTCACTGGTTTTTGGTTTGGAATCTTTTCTACATGAATCTATTACTGATCCTACACACTTATATATACCAACTGTTGCCTTTATCAATATCTTTTACAGCCTTGATGAAGTCACTTGTGTGACGAAACACGTGTTGGCTGTTTTTCTGCGATTATCATGCTCTTCAACACCTACGAATAAAGGCAATTTCTACTAATCAAGATTCTGGACGTTTTCTTCAACCTCAAACTTTCGCTTACCTTCGACAAACCACCAGGGCTTTTCATCCCTGCAACACTTTTGGACACAACATTCTGTGTGCTCTGACCAATTTTCTTTTTTTCTAGGTTTGGCTGTGGGTACTGTGTTACCCGCTTTGGTGCCTGCTGGGTAGTAGGGCACTCGGCCTGATTGCACCAGACTTTGCTCTTCCATATATATGTGTTAATAATTACTGTGTTACTACCTAGAAGTGCGGCTTCCGTCACCCTTACTACCCTTGTGTTTCTTTCACTCCCAGTTTATAAATAAGATTGAAGACTGGCTCAAATATTTGAGGATATTTCTCACCGCAAAGTCAGAGATATGTGCGTGCCACAACGCTGGAAGGGTCCTTTGGGACTTTCAGGCAGACGTGGCATGGTGAAGAGGCCTACCCCTCACCCCAATGGGACGAGCAGCTATGTTCAAGATGATTACTCTCCCCAAATTCCTTTATGTGCTCTAGAACACGTATTATCCCATTCCCCCTCCATTCTTCACCAAAATCAACAGGGAATTGTAAACCCTGTTCTAGGATGGATGACACCCAAGGGTATCCCTTAAAACACTCCAAAGTAATCAGTACAAGGAGGGGTTGGCACTCCCAGACATAGAAGGGTACTACTGGGTTTCCCATTTAATTACCATAAATGAATGGATCTTTGCCCAGCAAGACCACCCCACATTTAATTTGAAATGAAATTTCCTAACTTCCAAAACTCATTTACACCACCTATATGGGGGAGATCCCAACTACTGCCACCAGGGTAGCCCAAGATGTCTGGCATAAAGCCACGAAGATGACTGGGTGGGACCGTAAGATCACCAGGGAAATGCCACTATGGGCATGTAACTGGCTACGACAATTTACAAAGCTGCAAGGTTTAGAACGTTGGGATGCCATTGTTATTTCAAAAGTAGACAACATTTTGGAACAAAGTGATATCATGTCATTCACCTCCATGCACACAGAATTTCGTATGCATCCAACGCAGTTCCTGCACTATGCCCGACTACAACATGTATGGCTGACATAGGGGCTATATGGGTGGGGGGGAATGCCATCTACCGGACTATGCCTCTCTAGAAGGACGTATACTCATTGAGGGTCTAGGGAAAAGGGCCTTATGCATCACATATAAAACCATCAATACCAATATGTCAGATACTCTGCCAGCTGCGAGAGAAGGGCACCAACACCGGGCTGCATACACTGCAAGACAGACCCAGGGACCTTTATACACAAGATTTGGGAATGCAATTATATAAGATGATACTGGAACATAATTCCCAAGGAACTTTCAGCAATATTGGGGTCCCTCTCCCGACAGAACCCAGGTTTGTTCGGCTGGGGATCCCAAGTGCCATAAACTCCTATTATACTCCCAGGCTTTGTTAGTGGCTAAGAGGGACATAGCCAGGTACTAGGGTGCCAAGGAAGTGCAAACACTGAGGGAACTGGCAACAGGAGATTGACAGTTACATGATGGCAGAAAAGGTGAGGTACAGCAGCAGGGGCTGCCCTCAAACGTTCCAGAGGATATTGGGCTGGTGGAGGGCGCACTATTGGCTAGACTTAATGGAGGGAGAAGCCGCCTCATCCTCCAGTCAGACTCTCAGTTGAGGGGAGGGATACCAACCTCTTACGCCCGCCACCCCATTAACGGTCCTCACGTTTGTGGTGTTTGGATGTTCTACACTATACACTGATGTCTCTGGGTGCTGTGGACAGGAGTGCAAAGCGCTCCAGCGATTAATAACCATGCTGTATAACCGTACTGTATTGGTTGATGTTCATGTTTCCATGAAAACTTCAATAAAAATATTTACGAAAAAAATAAAATGGTGACCACACAGTGAAGCTTCAGGGGTCTATGTCAGGGAGGAGCAGAGCACCAAATGATAGACAACAATACCCAAGAAGAATGAAACAGAGGAACAATTCCGGACTCAAAGGCAAGATGGCGGAATAATGCACACACTTGAATCCAGAAAGATTCACTCTGTAGACGCTTCATAAGACATATTGGTTCAGTTTAGAGGCTTGTATGGATTCCCTTAGCATACTTTTATAGCTGCCTGATTATTGGTCCAGAAGAGGTATTTTTTATGAAACGTGGGTGGACATCAAAGATCTAAAACGGTAACTATAATACTCATGTAATACCACCTTCTCCTAGATACACAGTACATTGTTCACATGCTATCTCAAGAATGAGGACTGTTACAAAATTACATTCAACAAGTTATGAAATGTCAGAAGTAGCTAATGTAGTAGCAATGCAAATAAATAAATAAACACTTTCTCCGCTATTTGGCATGAGTGCCCGTTGAAGGAAAGGCACTAAGACAGAAGAGGAAAACCAAACACCTGCCTGTTAAACAGCTGATGTCCAACTGAACATACCTGTTCTTTAGTTTGTGCCTTCTGGACATAGTCCCGACCGACTTTAATGCGTGGGGTCAGAATTGCTCTGGTAAATTCCATGACATTAATTCCCAGCAGATGACAGAGCTTCTGAGCCGCTAAGGAGGTTAACCAACAAAAGTGTTAGCACTTGAAATATTCACTAGTCTGAAACATTTAAAACACTACACAACTAATTCTGATTCATAAGGAATAAATAACGGACGGAATAAATATAATTTTGTAATCTTTCTGGCACGTCTTTACATTTTATTTTAAATCTTACAGTACACCCATTCTGTTGATTTATGTCAAGGCCAATATGTTTTGCGGGTCCAAGCAAGAAAAAGTGTTGTGTTACTGAGTGAACCCAATAAATCAGCTGATTGGCATCTTGACAAAGAATTATTCAAGCTTAACCATTTGGAAGAAAAGTTAAGCTACCTGTCAAACAAGTTACATATCTTTGGTAACACGCTTTCTGGCGGACACTCAAACAGCAGTTTCCTCACCTTTTGAATCATTCCAGGCGCTAAAATGGACTTTGAATCTGTTCAATACTATCATGGGCCTCCACCTCGTCTCCAGACATGGCAACACAAAGCCACATACTTGTGCCACGTCAGTTTTGTTGCCATAATTTGTGAGCCTTCAAACATGAGTGACTGACAACAGAGGAAAGACAGTGCCAAACCCCGCTAGAGATGTTTTTTGTACAAAAAGTTTACTTCATGGAATGGCTAGGAGGGCAGCAGGAAAGGAATCTGCAGCTAGAGCATCCACCGGAAAAGCAATATTGAAATTAACTTGTTTTTCTGACAGATACTCCTAACCGCAGATTCCTCATCTTAGAACAGATATCAGAAGAGTGAAATTTACTTTAGAAAGTCCTGTATGACCCTCCCTGTGGACCAGAGAACCAATACAGTAGTGCCTGGTATGGGCATGGACAGACATCCATGTAGCAGTCTAGAAGATGTTCAACAATCAACAACCTTTAAGCAGGGCCATAGATGTAGCCTTCAACCTGTAAGGCTCTCAGGAGACTAATTTTCAGCCACAGCATAAGATAGTTTAATAAAGAAGACAATTCACCATGAAAAGATCTGCTTTTGGGTTCCCTACCTTCTTTCGCATTATCAAACTCAACAAAAATGTGATAATCAAGGAAGCATTCTGTAGTCCTACAAATAGAAAAACTAAGACCCCATTGGGAGCCAACTGGTGAAACCACTCCTTTCCCTTAAGTGTTCCCCAACCCCCGGGCCGCGGACCGGTCCGTGGATCAATCGGCACCGGGCCGCCCCACTGTGGCGGGCGGTAAATGTTTGATCATTTTTCTGTGGCCCGCTCGTCACACAATGGGACAAGCGGGCCATGGAAAAATTATCAAACATTTACCGGTCCGCGGCGATAAAAAGGTTGGACAACACTGCCTTAGAGGATGGGGCAGAGAGAAAAAAAAAAAAAGGTGGGGAGTGCCACAGACTTCTCCACATGCAAGAATAACATAACTTTTAGGACAAAAGATGTACATGCTCGAAACATCAATTTGTCAGGAAAGAATGGGGTATACGGAGGCTGAACAGGTAAAGCCTCAAGCTCAATTATAAGTCAAGGAGAAGTAACTGAAATGAGTAAAATGGTCTTAAAAGCCAGCAACCTCAGAGTACAATATGCCTGGCCTCAAAAGCTGTATACATCAAAAAAGTAAGAAACAAATTAAGGTCCCATTAAGGAATAACAACAGACAAAGGGGGAAATATATTTGTTTTTCTAATTTATCAAGCAAACCTATGCTGCCGTTTCATACTACGGGATGGACATAAAAGCATAGCTAATCAAAAAGATGGATTATCACGGTCTTGAAAAAAGGGAGCAGTTGGATAACTAACCGGACTTCACTTAGGGACTTACTCTATTATCTGCCAGTTTTCACTGAGAAAAATCTATCTCTGAAGATCTTAGTGTGAGTTTTTGGGATATCGAAAGTCAACGGGCATTTAAATCATAAAGGTCTAGAAGATAGTTCATATAAAGAAAAATTAGCCTTGAGATACTGTGATGCTACGCCATGGAGAATATGGAGTACTATTACTATGGCCTTGAACAAAAACACATCCTTGTGGACAGCCAGCATAGCTGCCTCAGGATAGGCAAGCTGAGTGGAAAATGTGCAACTGCCAGTTACCAAATGGGGGTAGCATTCTGCAACACCTAAAGCCTTTTCAGGGACTTATGTACTATACCCAGGTAACAAGCATTACTGTAGTCAAGATGACACAGAACTAGTGCTTGAATCACTGGCACAAGTTAGGCGTTATCGACACCAGACAGAATCTATTTGATCAGTTTTAGTTTCGAGAAACATGTTTGGGTAACATGTAACACTTGATCCAAGAATAGCTCTGCATTGAGATGCGCACTATTGGTGAAGTTGGATACAGGTCCCCAACTGCTGACCAAGCAGAATGATCGAGGTTAGAGGCTTAATTTCTGGTGCTAAGAAGCGCAGTCTTTGCCGGGTTTACCTTGAAAAAGCTGACAGACATTACTTGTCAAATCACTATAAGAGTACACACTAGTTGACAATGTGAAGCTGAGGTGGTGGAGGGCAATGCTTTATGAAGGTTAAATTTAAATAGTGTGTCTCGTCCGCATACACATACAATTTCACACTTGTATGTACCACTGCTAGCGGTGCCATATTCCTATAAAAAAAGGAGCAGCAATCCCTGTGGAACCTCGAGGGAATTAGACCTCAGCTCAGTTGTGAATGGTGGCACAAATGAGGCTTGTATACGTGCTGAAAGGAATGAACAGAGCGTGGCACTATGGCTGGCTTTAAAATCAGCAGGTTACATTTAAATAGGTGTGTGTTGTCAGCATATATATACAATTTCACACGTTTATGTACCACTGCTAGCGGTGCCGTATTAACATAAGAAAGGAGCAGCAATCCCCGTAGAATCCCTCAGGAATTAGACTTCAGCTCAGTTGTGAATGGTGGCATGAATTAGGTTTGTATATGTGCTGAAGGGAATGAACAGAGCTTGGCAATATAGCTGGCTCTAAACCCAGCAGGTAAATGATAGAGCAAGAAGGTGGTCTAAAAAAAAACACAAAAAAACGTTTACAGATGTTTAAATAACAATTTCTTGAATACTTTAACCAAAAACAGAAAGAAATTAGATTGGGACACAATAGCACCTTAAGGGGGCAGACGTTTCTTTCATAGAGACTTGATCATTGTGGCCTTCCACTCATTTGGCATCCTTCCCCTTTGTAAAGATGAACTGAAGAGTTATTTCCTCAGCCACTAGCTGAGCTACCGGGTTTATGATATATGCAGGACAGGAGTCAAAGGGAGACCTCTAGTGATTAGACTTTGATACAGAATCTAAGACTTCTTTCTTAGAAAATTGTCTGAAACAAAAACATCTAATGTTGCCTAATATTATACTTTCTTCCCTAGGCATGGCATAGTTAGTCTGGGGATTGATAGAAGAGAGATTCGGACTTAATGGCCTCTTTCTCTTTTGATTTAGGACCATATTAGTAGACCATAAAAAATAAAATAAAAAAAGGAATCATAATGCGGCATCTGAACAACTGCTTATCAGGCAAACACAGAAAGGCTGAAAGGTAACCCTATCCAATGCACATAGCAGAACTTTCCAAGGCTTCGGGAGTACATCAGGGCTCCTTGAGCCCCACACTCTTCAACATCTACATGCCTGCTCGCATCCATCGTCAGGAACCACGCGCTGAACACCGTCTACTACGCCAACGATACCCAGCTGATCATCTCACTGACAGGAAACCCCACAATTGCTAAAAGAATTTCCACAACGGGATGGAAGTCATCATCTCCTGGATGAAGGACAGCTGCCTCAAGCTCAACTCTGACAAGACCGAGATCCTCATCCTGGGACCCTACATATCAGCCTGGGACAACTACTGGTGGCCATCCGTCCTCAGCAACTGCCCCCCCACTCCTAGAAACCACACACAACCTCAGCTTCATCCTGGACTCATCGCTCACCATGACCCGTCAAGTCAACTCAGTTGCATCCTCCTGCTTTCACACACTATGACTTCTCCAGAAGATCTACAAATGGAACCTAAAAGACTGCTGCAGAACCGTAACCCATGCCCTGGTTACCAGCAGACTTGTTTAAGGCTACGCCCTCTAGGCCGGCACCACAACAGAAGAACCTGAAGAAACTACAGCACTGGCTTCCTATCGAGAAAAGAATTAACTTCAATCTCCTTGTCCACGCATATAAGGCCCTCCAGGACCTATGACCCACCTACCTCAGCCACTGCATCACCTACTACTCCCCCTCCAGACTTCTCCGCTAAACAAGCACTAGCCACCGTACCCCACATACGGAAGACCTCTGCGGGTAGAAGATCGTTCACCTACCTCGTGGCAAAGAGCTGGAACTCCCCCTACCTGCACCTCAGGCAGTCACCATCGCTACCTCAATTCAGAAAGGACCATAAAACCTGGCTCTTCCATTGAAGCTCAGAGGGCAAATCACCTCAGCACCTTGAGACCCTTATGGGTGAGTAGTTGTGCTCTATAAAACGTGATTTGGATTTGGTTTGGACAACCCAGCCTGTAAAAAGCTGATTTGCCATGCCAGACACTTTGCCCAAAGGTTTGAATATACAGACTTAGTGGATGGAAGGCAAGCAGTTAAGATCATATCGACATTTTATGGCAGCAAATCAAACCCACTCAGACAGATCCACTCAATCTCCACACATGGAAGTATAGATCATGAAGATCAAGGTACTGGACCCTGCTCTGCTGTTGGGTCTGCCAGAAGAAGAATCCAAAGTAAAGGAATATGTCTATGCTTACCAAGACAGAAGAACAAACCCTCTGGTCAAAAGAGGAAGTGTGCTGCCAACTTAAACAATCTAATGGAACCATTGGTCCTAAATAATGGAGTGCCAGGTGGACAAAAAAAATGAACCCTTGTTCACAACAGGTCACAAGTGGTAATGAGGGGGAACTAACGTGGTTTGGTGGTACTTGCAGCAGGTGAGAATCAAAAGAAGTCCTGCCCTTGTTGCTGGCTAAAACATCTGCTATTGCCCCAGCCACAAACGCTGGGCAGGGTGCTAAACGACTCAAATAGATCTGGAATTTCTTGTCCTGGGAAAACCTGCAAGCAAGGGAAAGTACGCCCAGCAAGCGAGCTATTGTATTGAAGTTCTTGAAGCACTTTAATGAAGAATCCCCAAAAAGGCTGGCTTTGTCAAAGGGCATGTAAAGCAGGGAGACATGGCTGTCAACAGAAAATCAGCTTGCTCGCATCCAGGCATGCCGCTGGATAACATCAGTGGTAACCATGGCACTTGCAGGACACACATTTGCCCAAGGCATCAATTTGCTTGCAGATCCTGTCAGGGGTAACCGAGGGAAAACTATATGGAATGATCTTGCTCGAGGGAATTTATACCACTAGACTTTCCAGGGCAGGATATTTTATCACGAAAGATAGGTCCGCAGGAGTGGTCCCGTGACAACGAGCAATCAGTTTGCTCACCAGACGTCCAGTATATGGCGTAGACCAACTTACTTTAGGGCAATCAGTCATTGTGTCACTGAATGGAAGCAAGGGCTTATAAGCAGAAGGTTCAGGCTGTAAAATCTCCATCAACGGATTGGCCTTAGTGTTACCACTAGGACTTCCATAGCCCTGTGAACCACCAGTGCAAAGGAGGCACTCTCCTCTGTGGCGAGACCCAAAGGAGAGTTAATGTTATTCCCTGGTGAAGTGTCCATGTCACTAGCATTTTGCTAATTCAAATACAGACCTTCATCTATATTAAGAGAGAGGAAAAACTGATCTGCCACATCATCATTCTGGTTCTAGGGAGCCTGAATAAGGCTGTGGTTGGGATCAAAGTAGAAAATGGTCTACAGCCGCTTACAGTATTGCCACTATGCTAAGGGAACTCTCAAGTTAATTGGCCTTGGCCTAACATAAAATACTGTGTTGAATTGTCAACATGGTGGTACAGTTAATTCATGTATTTGTAAATACAAGTTTCCAGTCCAATAGTTAAGTTTGAGTTATTTATTCAATGGTCCCGGCAGCTTGTCAAGTGCATCCAGCCTCCGTCTGTTCCTCCTTTCCCTCTGTCATGGAATGAAATGATGAGTCCATGGAACTCCATAACACTTGGAGTATGCAAGCTCCAATTCTACACATCTCCCTCCTTATCAAGAAACAAAAAACACCAGCTAAGCAAAGTAAGTCAAAAGTTACAGCTACACAGCGATGCAATAGGGCAGCAGAAATGCCCACTAGGCACCAGGGATATATATATTTTTTTATAAGTATGCATAAGTATGCCCATTGGGCAAGGGCTGCTCCCCAGGAGGGCAAAATATTTTTAGACCTTTTCTGCCCCTACCCCCATTCCCCCCCCCTTTCCAGGGGCAGATCAGCCTATTGTAATTAGGCCCATCTGCCCCCGGGGGGGCATGAAACCCTAGACACCGGGGATATTTTTTTGGTTTATATATGAAGAGCGACCCCTTAGGCAAGGTCGTTCCCCTGGGAGGAAAATTGTCTTTAGGCCATTTCTGCCCCCCATGGGGGCATATCGGGCTATTTTTATCAGTCTTGACCAAGAACACAAGCAACCCAAGACTAGTTTTGCCGACTGAGGCTCTTCAATAGGGTGTAGGTTGGTTCCAGTGGCAGTGAGCACAGGAGCTACCCTTGCCACTAAGGGTGGTACATCAAACACAGAAAAGGTGATCACCAATTAGGGCGAACCAGTCTTTGGTTGCTTGTATTTCAAACAGGCAGCCTGATAGAATGAGAGATGTTCTATACCAGAAAGTTCCAGATGCCACACACTCCGGGCCCAATCCTGAGCTACTTAGATGATTCAGAAATGGTCTTCCCTGATCTTCAGGACTCTGGGTAGGAGAGAAAGCAGCAGAAAGGCACAGTGGAGTCCTGTGCTCCACCACTTCATTAGGAATGTTTTTCTGAGGGACAGCTTCGGGAACTCCAATGCACAAAACTGTGGACATTGCTCATTCTCGGCAATGGCAAAAAGAAAGAGTATATTCCTCATTGTTGGAAGACGCCCTGCACCACCTCCAGATATACCTGTAATCTGTGATTGGCCTGGTGTTTAAAGATCTTGCCAGGTAGTGTATGACCAGAGAAATGCCCGGCGATTCAATTAATTGTAGAGGCATAGAGCCTCCTGGCACAGGGCTCATGACCCCACACAGCCCCGGTTGTTGTTGATGGTGTCAATGAGAACCTGCGCACCCTCCCCTTTGAAAGCTGGAAGAAAGGCCTTTAACACTAGCAAACTGCACACAAGTCCAACAAGTTGAAGTGGTTGCGGGTCTCCGCTGGAGACCAGGATCCTCTGCTCTCCTGCTCCCCCAGATGACCACCAAAACCCAGAAGAGAAGAGTTTTTCACCACTGCCAACGCTGGGTGGGAAAGGAAGAGGGGAGAGGCAAGTTTCCAACTGAAGTCGACCGGTCACCACAGTATATCTTCTGCAGTTTCCCCTGACACCTGGATAGAACCTAAGACGTTGCTCTGGTAAAGGGCCCACTGAGCATTCAGATCCCAGTGCAAAGTTTACATGTGTTGTATGAAAGCACCCTTTTTGGCATTGTTAGCCCCCATCTTTTGCCTGGTACCTTATGTGATTTTGACTGGATGTGCACTGGATTCCTGTTAACCAGGTTCCCAGTGCCAGATCTCTTTCCCTAAATTGTACAGTTGTTCTCCCAATTGGCACGACCTTTAGTACACTCTAAGTCCCTAGTAAATGGTACCCCTAGTACCTAGGGCCTGGGGTACTAATGAAGGTCCCAAAGTGCTGCAGCACGAATTGTGCCACCCTCAGGGACATCTCACCAAACACACACAGTGCTGCCATTGCAGACTGAGTGCCTTGGTGAGATAAAAGTGAAAACACGACCTGTCACACCTCTCCATGTGCCAGGATCTCTACCACTGCATGCGATGTTTGTACAGCAGGCCTACAGCCCTAAGACTGGGTGCATTAAATCGCATTTGAGGACATATCTATATTAGCAGATATGACCCTGCTATGTTTTTGTCGATTCTTTTAAGTGGGCAGGGAAGCCATTTTAGATACATGTGCTGGACACTGGTCAATACGAGCTCCCCAACTACATGATGGCTTCTCTGGACATAGGGATTGGTAATAAACATCTCGTATTAATAAACCCTCATGCAGGCACCAACTGATGTTGCAGACGTCCAGGAGGAGATACCCGTGCTCTGGAAGACCAGGACTGTCTCCCCACTGAGTGTGACAACACCAGGACAAACCGGGCTACCAGATACTCTGCACCAAGCCCCAGCAGTGAGCGCCCATTGAGGCCCACTTTGTGAGTCACCCAGCAGTCTTGATTTTGCCCCTGCCAGAAGTTGGCCCCTAACCGCGAGGAGCATCTTTACGCACAGAGCCCAGCCGCCCTATCCACTCTGCATCAGAGTTGCCCAACCCAGATCTTGAAACACAGCTGTGCCCCCTTGCTTGTAAGCCCCTTGCAACACAAGCCCACACTTGGGAGCTCTCAGACCTGTGCCCAAGTCCTCCTTTGCAGCCTGGGTTCAGGTGGCCCCCTTCTCCATAATGCGCCCAGCTACAACATCACCAGCACCCTGCTCCCAGTGGAATTCAGGGAGATCCCAAACAGCCAGTTGTACTTTGGACCTTGGGCCCCTACATCTCTAAACCCAGAAGGTGAACCCTTGAACTTGACAGTACTTACCTTTATGCATTATTGACACTTCCTCTCATAGGATTGCGTTGTGCATAAAGGCGCACAGCACAGGTTTGAACTCTTTACTTACCTGTATGAAATAATAAAGAAAACAGTACTTACTCTTTTACGAAGGTCTTGGTTTCAAAACGTATATAAAAATAAACTTAATTTTTTTAATTGGTCTCAAATGTATTCTTTGAGTGTGTGTTACAGTTATTGCCTCTGTGAGTACAACAGATGATTTGCACTGCCCTCTGATAAGCCTAACTGCTCGCCCACACTACCAAAAACAGAGAGCATTATTATCTACATTTGCCTCTGTCAACCAACCGGGGATCCACTGGACTCTCTGCATGGTGTACTTTTTAGTGCACCCTATACAGAGCCAGTGTCCTACATATAGAGAGCCTGGTGGATCAACGGTGGGTTCTCTAACTTTGCGCCTGCTGATGCCACTTGGTCAATAAGTGACTACACAAGCAAATCAAAAATTGCCTTTAGTTAAAATTGTATTTTTCCCATTGGTCATTTTTCTAAATTCTTAAAAGTAACTGGTAGAGCCGTGGTTAAGTCCCTGTAGTTCTAGAATTTAAAAACGTACTGTAGTTAGAACTTACGTTAAGATTTTTTTAGCCCCAAAGTCCCAACTCTAGTGCAATAATGAGTACCTCAGATTGTAGTTAAGAAGCACGACCTTACGCCTTATCTGGAGCTTAATACCAGAAGTTAAGGACCCTCTGTAAAGGGTACAAGATAAAAAATGGCTCCCATCCTACCACTAAAAAGCTCCAAAACCTGTTGGCAGCATATGAGCTTGTCCATCCTACGGATGAGGTCACCAACATGAGTGAGGAGGAAGCTCCAGATATTCACCCACTCGAAGAAGAGATTAAGGATCCTGTACCCAGCAGACCACACAAAGTGCCCAGGGCACCTGCCTCTAACGAGGATGGATCAGGTTACTCAAAGGGCTGGGATGAAGTCTGTGAGGAGGAGGCTCATCTTGAAAGATTGGCCAGTAGAATAGCTCTGGAAGACAGGATACTGGCCACAGAAAGTGAAAGAGAAGAAATGGGTCTAGCACCCATGAATGGTGGCAGCAACTTAATACATAGGGACAGAGCAGGAACTTTTGACCCTAAAGTCCCCAAAGGGACTGCCCCCAAATATCAACAAGTGGTTCACGGCCTTCAAGAGGGCCTGTATCACAGGAGAAGTAAATAAAAAGTATTGGGGCTCTCTTCTATGGGAACTATTCTCAGGAAAGTGAAGAGGATAGACTCCTGACACTAAATGAGGCTGATGTTGGGTGGCCCTATAAACTCTGACGCCCTGATTGAGGGATCTGGACTCACACCTGAAGAGTACAGAATCAAGGTCAGGAAGACTGGAAAAACCCAGTCAGTGCTAGGTAAATATTGTAGACTTTTCAGTAAGGATAGTGTGGTAACCTTAGAATGGGAAGGGGTTATTGGCCAAAAGAAGGTGGTGGTATATCCTACAATTCCTGTACAATGTCTGCTAGGCAAGCATGGGCTGAGGTCAAAAGAAAGACTCATGCAACTATGATGAGTATACCTCAATACATGTGTGAAAACAGAGGCACAGTGCAGAGTCCAGGTTGAAAAAGTAGAGCTGGAGCCTGGGATAAGGGCCCAAACTACCAAGAGAAAGGGCAAGAAGAAGTCTGTGAAAACAGTTTCTAAGGCTATAACAGATCAAGTCCCCTCTCCTCAGGGAGAAAACCTGTCAGCCCTAGAGGGAACTGAGCCCCAGGAACTTGGGCCTTACAAGGCAGAGCTCTTGGGCCCCGGGGGACCCTCTAGGGAAGATCTGTGCCAGAGGCTGATGACCTGTCCCACTCTTGAAGGACTGATACAGCAAGCTGCTAACTAGGAAAAGGGAGTTGTCAGTAACACTAACAGGACCAACTGGTAGGAGGAACTCCTGTACACTGAGGCCAGCGACCACAAACCTGGTGCCACTAGGAGGGTGGTAGTGCTTAAGCAGCATAGGCAATTTCTCCTCACATTGGCCCATGACATTCCCCTAGCTGGACATCTTGGCCAGGCTAAAATATAGTAGGTTGGTGAACCACTTCTACTGGCCAGGTGTGTCCAAGAAGCTGAAGGAGTTTTTTAACTCTTGTACCACTTGTCAAGTCAGTGGCAAGACAGGTGGCCACCCACAGGCCTCCTTAATTCCACTACTAGTGGTGAGGTTTCCTTTGAAAGGGTAGGGATTGACATTGTTGGTCCACTTGACTCTCCAACTGCATCAGGAAACTGATTTATATTGGTTGTAGTGGATTCATGCAAACAAGTATCCTGAAGCGATTCCCTCGAGGACAACTACTGCCCCTGCAGTAGCTAGGGCCCTCATTGGTATCTTTACCAGAGTGGGCTTTCCAAAGGAGGCGGTGTCAGACAGAGGTACAAACTTCATGTCTGATTACCTGAAATACATGTGGGCTGAATGTGAATGACTTACAAGTTCACTACCCCATATCACCGACAGTCCAATGGCCTTGTTGAAAGGTTCAACAAGACATTGAGAGGTATGATTGGTGGACTCCTTGAAAAATTCAGAAGGAAATGGGATGACATACTTCCATGCATGTTTTTTGCTTACAGGGACGTGTCTCAGAAGGGTGTAGGGTTTTCTCATGTTCAACTTCTGTTTGGGCATCCTGTGAGTGGACAATTGTGTCTTGTGAAGGAAGGATGAGAGAGGCCTCTCAGAGAACCTAAGCAAGGTATTGTGGACTATGTGCTTTGCCTTCGCTCTCTAATGGCTTAGTATATGGAAAAAACATGCAAAAACCTGGAGGCCAGCCAGGAGCTCCAGAAGCTCTGGTATGACCAAAGGCTGCACTGGTGGAGTTCCACCAAAGCAGATGGTAAGGGTTTTGGAGCCTGGGGCTCCTACGACCCTGCAGGACAAATTAAGTGGGATCTACCCTATTCTAGAAAGAAAAGGGGAAGTCACATACCTGGTGGACTTTGGCTCTTGCAGGAACCCCAAGAAGATCATCTGTGTCAATCGCTTTAAACACTATCATGACAGGGCTGAGATGATCATGGTCATGGATGAGGGACAAGAAGCAGAGAGTGAACCTCTCCCCAATCTCCCCTCCAACAACCCTAAAAGATGGATAATGTTGAAGGAGTGGTCTTTTCAGACACCCTCATTGACCAACTGCAGACTGACTGCAGGCAAGTCTTGCATCAGTATGCTGAGAGCTTCTCTTTGACCCATGCTCAGACTACCTGGTATACACATGATGGGGATACTGGGGACAGCCTACTTGTCAAAAATAAAATCTACAGGCAGTCTGATCGTGTCAAAGAAAGCATCAAAGCTGAAGTAACCAAGATGCTGGAAATTGGAGTTATTGAGCACTCTAAGAGCACCTGGGCCAGCCCAGCTATCTTAGTTCCCAAACTTCGCACCAAGGGTGGAAAGAGAGAAATGAGGTTGTGTGTCGACTATAGGGGCCTCAATGCTGTAACCAAAACTGATGCACACCCAATTCCTAGGGCTGACAAATTAATTGACAGATTACGGGGCAGCCAAATATCTCAGTGCTTTCGATCTCACATCAGGGTGCTGGCAGATAGTCTAACCCCTGCAGTGAAAGAGAAATCAAGATGGGCATTATCAGTTTTCTGTTATGCATTTTGGATTAAAGAATGCCCCTGCCACCTTATGAAGGTTGGTGAATTAAGTCCTGGATGGGTTAGAAGACTTTAGTGCAGCGTATATTCTTGATATTCCTGTCTTTAGCTCCACCTGGCAGGATCACCTCTGGAAGGTCCTGGAGGCTCTGAAGAGTGCAGGCCTCACTATCAAGGCATGCAAGTGACAGACATGGCAGAGCATGGTTGTATACTTGGGGCACCTTGTGGGTGAACACCAAGTTCAATCACTAAAACCCAAGATCAAGACAATTCTGGAGTGGGAAGCTCCAACCACCCAGACTCAAGTCAAGGCATTCCTTGGCTTGTCTGGGTACTACAGGAGGTTCGTGAAGGGTCATGGCACCATTGTGGCACACGTCACAGAACCTACCTCAAAGAAGATGTCAAAGAAAGTGAACTGAACACAGAGCTGTCAAAAGGTCTTTGACACTCTGAAGGAAGCAATGTGACCAGCACCAGTTAGCTCCAGGTTATACAAAGCAGTTCATGGTGCGGACAGATGCCTCTAAACCAATGATGATGACCGTGACCAACTGTTGCTTTCATTAGCAGGAGGTTGTTCCTCAGAAAGCAGCGTTGGAGTGCCATAGAGAGGAAAGCCTTTGCTGCAGTCTGGTCCCTGAAGAAGCTGAGGCCATACATTTTGGGCACTCACTTCATTGTTAAAACCAACCACAGGCCTCTCAGATGGCTCATGCAAATTAAAGGTGAAAATCCCAAACTGTTGAGGTGGTCCATCTCCCTACAGGGAATGGACTTCACAGTGGAACACCGACCTGGGACTAACCATGCCAACGCAGATGTCCTTTCCAGGTTCTTCCACTTAGAAGATGAAGACTCTCTATGGAAAGGTTAGTCCCATCCTATTTTGTTGGGGGAGGGGGGGGGGGGGGGTTCCATGTAGGAAAGCACCCTTTTTGCCATGCTTAGCCCCCACTTTTTGCCTGGTATCTGATCTGATTGAGACTGAAAGTGCACGAGGTTCCAGCCAACTGGGTCGCCAGTGCCAGATCGCTCTCCCTAAATTGTACAGTTGTTCTACCAATTTGCACAACCTTTAGTACTCTCTAAGTCCCTAGTAAATGGTACCCCTGGTACCTAGGGCCTGGGGTACTAAGGAAGGTCCCCAAGGGCTGCAGCAGGAATTGAGCCACCCTCAGGGACATCTCACCAAACGCACACAGTGCTGCCATTGCAGGCTGCATGTCTTGGTGCAGACAAAAGTGAAAACACGATCTGTAGCACAGCCACGTGTGCCAGGACTTCTGCCATGTGGTTTTTATAAGACACCACAACTGCAGGCCTACAGCCTTAAGGCAGGGTGCATTATATTGGATGTGAGGACATATATGCATGAGCAGATATGCCCCTGCTATATCTTTGTTGATTCTTAGACATAGTAAGTGGGCAGGGAAGCCATTTTATATACATGTGCTAGGCACTGGTCAATATGAGTTTCCGAACACCATGATGGCTTCTCTGAACACAGGGATGTTTGGTATCAAACATCTCATATTAATAAACGCTCACTCAATCCAGTGATAGATTTGTTAATACATGCTCCCATAGGGCACCATAGAGGCCTTCTGAAAACCTACCCAACTGCTAGTGTGTTGACTGACTGGTCTAAACCAGCACAGCCAACCTAGATAGATTTCTGACCTCCTGAGGTGAGAGCTAGAGGTCTGTGAAGAGAGAAACAAAGCCTGTCCAGGCAGGATGGACATTCCAGGGCGGGAAGCTTCAAAGGACCAGCCACCTTTGTTATGCGACCCCGGTCTCTCCAGAGGGGGGAGAAAACCACCCCTTTTGTCCTAACCCCACTTTTTGGAGGTAAGACAGGCAGGAAAATTAGTTAGATTAGGAGGTGTGTCCACATTATGCCCGTTCCACCCCTAAGGTGGGCCAGCTAAAGTGGACACCACTTTTCAAATTCTTCCATCTTGTTTTGGACGGAGTCAGCCTCCTAGGTTCAGGGTTATGCCCACTTCCCAGCGGAGTATTATGGCCTAGTCACTCTAAACGTAGGTAACCCATTTGCTGCTGACCCTCCCCCTAACACCCTAAATTGAGTATTTAAGTGGCACCCTTGAACCCAAGAACTCAGATTTGATGGATCAAGAGAAGGACGAAGAAGAGTCTCTGCCTGGTGAGAACAGCAGAAGAGTGGTGGACTTTTTTGGTGCGAAACCCTGCCTGGCCGCACCTCTCGACAATCGCGACAGAGTGGCTTGTCTTGCAAAGCTGGGCAACTACCAAAGCCATAGGTAGCCTGCCAGCATCTCGCTCTCCCTTGGGAGTAGAGGAGCTACTTTCCTGCAGTACACAGGCAACAAAAAGCAGAGTCCATTCCACCACCTTGCAGCTATCCGGTCCCGACCGACGCCACAGATGACCAGGAGGAGGTACTCATGCTCTGGAGGACCAGGAATGTCTCCCCACCGAGTGTGATGACACCGAACACCCTGCACTAGGCACCAGCAGTGAGTCCAGACTGGATTCCCACTGCATCAGGACCAAGCAGCCATTAAGGGACATCAGCACCACTGAGACCCACTTCGTGAGTGGCCAAGCAGTCTTGGGTTTGTCCATGCCAGCTGCTGGCCCCAAACCGCAAGGAGCATCTTTGCACACAGAGCCCATCCACCCTATCCTCTCTGCAACCAAGCCAAACCAGCCCAGATCCCTCGTAATCGGCTAGGCCCACTTGGGCTAAGGCCCCTTGCGACCCAAGGTCCCATTTGAGAGTGCTAGGACTAGTCTCCAAATTTCCCCATGCAGCTTGTTTTCACATGGCAACCTCCGCCACCTTCTCTGTAGCGCACCCAGCTACGACCTCACCAGCACCCTGATTCCAGTGGAATTTGGGGTGGTTCTGAGAAACTACTGGTCGTACTTTGTACCATGGGTCCCTATATCTCTAAACCAAGAAGGTGAATCCCTGGACCCGACTGTACTTACCTTTATGCATTATTGACTTTTCGTCCCATAGGATTGCATTGTGTGTAAAGGCGCACAGGTTTGAATTCAGATGCACTGCATACTCCTGCCATCTAGTGTTGGGTACAGATGTGTGCAAGCTGTTTTTCTCCGAAGAAACTTCTAGAGTCACAAGATAGTGACCCCTCCTCTCCGTAATACTGCGCATGGGCAACAACTCCATTGTTAGATTGTTTTTCCACAGTCATGTTAGAATTAATTGTGAGTAAAGTGTTAGAAAGATGTCCATGTCTATGAAATCACAAAGGAATGGGGCAATGGCCACAGGTGTCCGGGGAGGACGACGGCTGCATGTGAATCTACACCACTACATACCACAAACAGATGCTTACAGGGTAAGTAACATAATCCGTTCAATGGCATGTGTGGCTGTAGATCCACATGCTCTACATAGACTGCAAAGCAGTGCCCTTCAGAAAGTGGTGGCTAACCTGTGGGTGTTGCAGTTATTTGAAAAAGGATACGAAGCACTGCCCGTCCTACTTTGCTTGTTGGCGTGCTAATACATCCACACAGTAAAGTTTAGTGAAAGTATATAGAGTTGACCATGTGGCTGCTTTACAAATCTGTATATTGCCCAGAAAAGGTAAGGATGCTCCTATCTTACAAGTTGAGTGTGCTCTAGGAGGGGTGGCCAAAGTTCTTTTAGCTATGGCGTAACAAGTCTGAATGCATTTAATATTCCATCTTGAAACAAACAATTTAGATTGTGAAAAGGGGGTGAAAAGCAACAAAGAGTTGCTTGTTTTTACAGAACCTTTTAGTTCAGTCAATATAGTACATTAAAGCTCTTTTTACATCTGGTGTGTGCAGGGCTCTTTCTGCAACTGAATCAGGCTGCGGAAAGAAAACCGGTAATTCAACTGACTGGTTTAGATGGAAAGTGGAAGCTACCTTTGGAAGGAATTTTGGGTTCATGCGAAGGACTACACTGTGAGTATTTGGAATAAAACATCTTCCAAGCTTAGTGCCTGGACATCATGGACATGTCTTAGTGATGTGATTGCCATTAAAAGGGCTACTTTCCATTATAGGAATTAAGAGGACAGTTGTGCAATGGTTCAAATGGTGGGCCCATAAGTCTGGTAAGTACAATATTGAGATTCCAAGCAGGTGCAGGGGGTACTCTGAGTTGAATTACTATTTAAAGCCCTTCCATGACTGCTTTAACAACTTGTATTGTGAAAAATGATAAGTGTTGTCAGTTTTGCAGGTATGCAGCTACTGCAGCAAGATGGAGACTTATTGAGGTATACTGTAGGCCACAAGTCTGCAGATGAAGTAGTTAGACAATATTTTGAACAGTTACATTTAGTTACATTAAAAGGATCAATATGTGAATAATGTTTTTCACTTAGCAGCATAACACGTTCTGGCTTTACGTGCCTCTTTGAGAATGGTCATGCATTCTGGTGTGTGTGGAAGGGGGGGAGGAATTCAGTATCCAAATTCTATGACTTCGGGAGCCAAATCGCAAGGTTGAGTTTCTATTGGATTTAGATGCCTGACTTCTCCATTGTTCTGAGAGAGAAGATCTGGATGGAGAGGAAGCTTCTTGTGTGGCACTACCGAGAGCTCAAGTAGTGTGGTGGACCATGGTTGTCATGCCCAAGTGGAAGCTACAAGAATAAGGGTGAGAGACGTCTGCCTGAACGTACAAACCACAAACAGAAGTAGAGGAGTGCAGGAAAGTACCCTCATTTTTTGGCACTTCCCCCCCACTTTTTGAGTGCTATCAGTATGCATGGACTGTTTTCACATGGATTCTGCTAACCAGGACCCCAGTGATTGTACTCTCTCCCTCTAAATTTGGTAGCTTAGGACTTTGCACACCTCACAATTGGCAAACTGGTGCCCCCTTAGAAGTCCATAGTAAATGGTACCAAGGGCATTGGGACACCAGGGGTTGCCCATGGGCTGCAACATGCATTATGCCACCCATGGGAGACCATGCAAAATCTGTCTGCAGGCATGCCATTGCTGCCTGTGTGAAAAGGTGCATGCACCCTTTCACCACAGGTCACTGCACCAGGTCACTCACTGTAAGTCACACCTATGGTAGGGCCTCCTAGCCCAAAGGGCAGGGTGCAGGTCCCTGAGTGAGGGCACCGCTGCATAAGCAGAGGTGCCCCTATGAACTCCATTTCCATTGCACTGGACTTCGTAAGTGCGGGGAAGCCATTTTGCCTGTGTACTGGACACAGGACACTACCTGTGTTCAGCTACGTAACGGTAACCCCGAACCTGGGCATGTTTGGTATCAAACATGTTGGAATCATACCCCAATACTGTTGCCAGTATTTGAAGTATGATTCCATGCATTCTGCGGGCTCCTTAAAAGGACCCCCAGCATTGCTCCTACCAGCCTTCTGGAGGCTTTCGGGCAGCACACGCTGCTGCCACCCCACAGACAGGTTTCTACCCTCCTGCTGCTTGACCAGCTCAAGCAGTGGAAGGCAGAACAAAAGATTTCCTGTGGGAAAGGGAGAAAAAACCCCTCCCCTTAGAAACTAGTGTTACATGGCTTGGGAGGGGCAGCCTCATCAAGCCACCTGTATGCTTCGAAGGGCACATTTGGTGCCCTCCTTGCATAAACCACTTTGCACCAGTCCAGGGACCTTTAGTCACTCCCCTGTCCATCACCACCCCAGGGGTGGTGCCCAGAGCTCACTCAGGTGGCCATTTAGTTCTGCCATCTTGAATCCAAGATGTGCGGGCCCATCAGATCATCGGAGTGGCCAGGTCAGGCAGGTGACATCACATCCCACTCCTGATAGGTGGTCACCCTACTAGGTGACAAATCCCCCTTCCTGGGCTACTTGGGGTCTCCCTCTTGGGTGGGTCCTCAGATTTGACATTCAAAATTCCACCAGGACTCCTCTGCATCGTATACTTCATCTTTTAGCCACTGGACCCGCAAGTGGGCTCGTCAGGAACCAACTATCTGCAACACCAGCGACAACTCCGCTTTGCAACATTGTTTCTCTGGTTCCTTCCAGCAACTGCAACATTTCCCCAGCTGTGCATCCTCTGAGGTCGACGACAATCCAGCCTGCACCAAGAAGTAAGAAGGAATCTCCCTTGGAGCGAAGGAGTCACTCCCCTGCATCCGCACGCACCAACTGCATCTATGACCGGAACTGCGTGGATCCTGTATCACAGATGGTGGTCTGGAGTGGTCCCCTTGGTCCTCTCTGCCAGCTGTCCAACTTGGGAGACGGTAAGCCCTTTCCTCTCCTTGCAGGACAGTACCCATGTGCACTGCAACTCTTGCACCTACCAAGACTTGTTTGCTCCTGTTCCAAGGGATCTTCAGGCTCCATGTAGCCCCAGCCCCCAGCACTTCTTTCTGCCAACCACAGTCTTCTTCCTGCTGCTCCAGCAACGTGGGACTCCTCTTCACGTATGCTGAGCGGGCCTCAACGCCACTTGCTGTACCTGCTGCCAGTGGGTTGCCTGTGGGGCTGCCTCCTCTTCTGGTGACTCTCCAGACTGCTGAGGGTCCCCCCCCCAGATGCTCCTCCTTGGGTCAAGTCCCCTGGCCCTTGCTGGTTCGCATCAGCCTTGCAACACTTCTTTTTCTTATTCTGCATTTGCCATGGCTTGTTGGTGGTTTTCCTGCACCACTGACCAACTGCAACCAGACAGCCGACATGGGACACCATCTGCATCAGCTGGTCTTCCTTGTCCCCTGTCGACCTGGTCCTGCATCCATTCTCTAAAGTTTGATCCACCTGGGGACCGAAGAGATGTAGTTGGTTAAAGGGGGGCATTTAAAACTGTCTGCTGTTCTTCTCGCTTAAAACCAGATATGCGTATCCAGGCGTGTCTACGCAATAGTATATTTGTGTTTATGCTCCCAGCAGCTGTGTCTGCTGCATCAAGAGCACATCTGATCGAGTTTTTGCCCTCTTGAACCATTTGATGACCTTTTTTCTTGTACTCCTCAAGGAGATGCTGGAGGACCTCCTCCATTTCATCCCAGTGTGCTCTCTCATATCTTGCCAAAAGCTGATGAGTGTTAGCAATTCGCCCATGTTTGGCTGCTTGTACTGCTACCCCCCTTCCCTTTTACCTGATGCATCAATAAGTTTAGACTCCTTATCTGTTGGAGTGGCATGGGAATTCGTCCTCTTGCGTCTGGAGGGTGGTGACCCCTAATGTAAGAAGGACCCTATGGTGCTGCTTTGTATTTTTTATTTTTTTAATACACCCTTGTTGTAATAATACAGGTGTGTACCGGATCTTTAAAGATCTCATCTGCATGACGGGTCATCTCTTAACATGGGCATGTACTGGCATGCACGAGTGGTGGAAGAAAGTCTCAAAAAGGAAATCATCCTCTACAGGGTCTTTGTGTAAGGGAACCTGATGACATGCAGCTGCCCTAGTTAGGGGTTCCTGGAATTATGTGGCATCATCTGGGGGCGATGGTTTAGCTGGAATACGGCCTGGGTCGGTATCTCCCGGGAATCAATGTCATAAGTCTAGATTATCTCCCCCTTCTTGATCCCCTTAATAAGATTGCGGGGAGCTTTGTGGAGTAACATCAGTAATATAACTGAGTGATTCATGTGGTGAGGGAGGTGGTGAGGAAGGTAGAGGAGCTGATGGACGTGGAGGAGAAGCAGGCAAAGGTGGCTGTTG
Source organism: Pleurodeles waltl (assembly GCF_031143425.1). NCBI lineage: Eukaryota > Metazoa > Chordata > Amphibia > Caudata > Salamandridae > Pleurodeles > Pleurodeles waltl. The sequence goes on from NC_090446.1 coordinate 1,191,026,449, forward strand.
AGGACTGGTGGCAATGTCCATCTTCCTCTTTTTAGGAGGTGCAGGTAAAACAATGGCCTCTCGAGTGAAAGCTGTTGCTACAATGGCATAGGCATCAACTTCACTGCCTTTGCCAGAATTCGACCGGTAGAGGGCTGAATGTGGATTTTCTTTTGCTTCGGATCGAGCCTTTCCGTCAGTCACTAGGATCGGTAATGGAAGCGAAGTGCAATGTTTCAGTGTCAAATTAGATTTTTGTTTTGGCGCCTAAGTGGTTGCAGCCAGATTGCTGGGAGCCGAGGAGCAAATGGTCAGCTCAGCACCGAGAATGATCGGCTCAGTACTGCAGTGGGACGTTTTGGATTGGCTTTCGAGGGCGGGGCATCCTTAGCAAATGGTCGGTGTCTGCCATGGCCTTTTGGCAGTGGTGGCCTGAAAGGCGTACTTTATGTTGGTACTCACTGTCTTTTGTCGGGCTGGACAGGGGCATGTGTACTCACTACGTGCTGTCGTGAAGGAAGATCTTGAATCTACAGGGTGATCTCGGTTTCTGAGTCTGATTCAGAGAGTTCAGTATGGAAAAAGTCTCTTCCTCAGCTGCTGAGGCCTCTTGCAGTTCCTCCTCCTGTACGACATCATGTTGATGGAAGATGTTGGGTGTCTCCTGCAGTTCTTTGCGCTGCATTTCTTTCCGATGTGCCAGATGATCCCACAATGTTTTCTTCACCCAAAAAGACATGCCTCGCAGCTCTCCTCGTCATGGTTGGGAGACAGACACAGGTGACATACCTAATGGAGGTCAATGTGCCGGTATTTCGAGTGGCAGCTTGGGCAGAACTGAAATGGAGTTCAGTCTAATAGCAGCACATTGTCTTTCATATCTGATGAGATGAGAAAGAAAGGCCCAAACAGGCAAGGCCCAAAGCCCGCAAGTGGGAGGCATCAAATTGACAGCTGATGAATGTATGCACATATTTACAATATGTTGTACTACAACAACCACAGGCTTCCGGGGAGGAGGGAGTGCGCATATGAATCTACAGTACTACATGCCACAAACATATGTCCACTGGGTAAGTAACATTTTCTGTTTGATGGCATGTGTAGCTGTAGATACACATGCTTTGCATAGACTGTAAAGCAGTCCCCTCCCAAATAAGAGGTGACTAGCCTGTAGGATTTGAAGTAGCTTGAAAATATGTCCTAAAGGACTGCTTAGCCAACATTTGCTTGTTGACAAGATAGGACATCTACACAGTAGTGCTTAGTAAATGTGTGTTGTAGATCAAGTAGCAGCTTTGCAAATATTTTCTATTGGAATGTTTTCTAAAAAGGTTATTGGGGCACCTTTTTTCCTGGTAGTGTGTGCTTTAGGAGCTACTGGTAGTTGTCTTTTAGCTTTAAGATAACAAGTTTGGATACACTTGACTATCCATTTAGCTAATCCATTCTTAGCAACTGGATTACCCTTGGGAGGCACTGAAAAAGATACTAATAGTTGTTTTTGATTTCCTAAAATCTTTTGTCCTGTCAAAGTAATAAATTAGAGCTTTTTTTAACATCCAGTGTATGGAGAGCTCTTTCAGCCACCGAGTCTGGCTGTGTATGGGAAGAAGACTTGCAATTCCATTGTGATTAATATGAAATGTTGAAACTACATTAGGGAGGAATTTTGGATTTGTTCTAAGTACTATTTTTTCTTTATGTATTTGGAAGAAAGGTTCCTCTAAAGTGAACGCTTGTATTTCACTAACCCCCCTCATAAAGAATTATAGCTACTAAAAAAGCAACCTTCCATGAAAGGAATTGTAAAGCACAGGAGTGCAAGAGTTCACATGGTGGACCTATAAATCTGTTAAGTGCAATGTTAAGGTTCCAAAGAGGAGCTGGGAGAACTCTGGGTGGGATAACTGTCTTAAGTCCTTACATAAATGCCTTAATCAGAGGAATTCAAAATAAAGAATGAAAATGTCACTTACCCAGTGTACATCTGTTCGTGGCATCAGTCGCTGTAGATTCGCATGTTTTGCATAGCTCGCCATCTGGTGTTGGGCCGGAGTGTTACAAGTTGCTTTTCTTCGAAGAAGTCTTTCGAGTCACGGGACCGAGTGACACCTCCTTTTGTCTCCATTGCGCATGGGCGTCGACTCCATCTTCGATTGTTTTTCCCCGCAGAGGGTGAGGTAGGAGTTGAATTGTAGTAATAGTGCCCATGCAATGGAGTGACTAAGTATGTACCTATTTAAGGTTGAGATGATACATATACAAATAGTTGAAGGTAACTTCCAAACTGCTACAGGCTCCCGGGGAGGCGGGTGGGCACATGCGAATCTACAGCGACTGATGCCACGAACAGATGTACACTGGGTAAGTGACATTTTCAGTTTGATGGCATCTGTCGCTGTAGATACGCATGTTTTGCATAGACTAGTAAGCAGTTATCTCCCCAAAAGCGGTGGCTCAGCCTGTAGGAGTGGAAGTAGTTTGAAATAATGTTCTTAATACGGCTTGACCTACTGTGGCTTGTTGTGCGGATAACACATCTACACAGTAGTGCTTTGTGAATGTGTGAGGCGTAGACCATGTGGCTGCCTTACATATTTCTTGCATTGGGATGTTTCCTAGAAAGGCCATGGTAGCACCCTTCTTTCTGGTTGAGTGTGCCCTTGGTGTAATGGGCAGCTGACGTTTAGCTTTAAGGTAGCAGATTTGGATGCATTTAACTATCCATCTGGCTATACCTTGTTTTGATATTGGGTTTCCTGCATGAGGTTTTTGAAATGCAATAAATAGTTGTTTAGTCTTTCTGATGTTCTTTGTTCTGTCAATGTAATACATTAATGCTCTTTTGACATCTAATGTATGTAGTGCCCTTTCAGCTACGGTATCTGGCTGTGGAAAGAACACTGGAAGTTCCACTGTTTGATTTAGATGGAACGGTGAAATAACCTTTGGCAAAAATTTAGGATTAGTCCTTAGGACGACCTTATTCTTGTGTAGTTGTATAAAAGGTTCTTGTATTGTAAACGCCTGAATCTCGCTTACTCTTCTTAGGGAAGTAATGGCGATGAGAAATGCAACCTTCCAGGTTAGGAACTGTATTTCGCAGGAGTGCATGGGTTCAAAAGGTGGACCCATAAGTCTAGTTAGGACAACATTTAGGTTCCATGAAGGAACAGGTGGTGTTCTTGGTGGTATAATTCTCCTAAGGCCCTCCATGAATGCTTTAATGACTGGTATCTTATATAGGGAAGTTGAATAGGTAGTCTGCAGGTATGCAGATATTGCTGCAAGGTGTATTTTAATGGAAGAGAAAGCCAGGTTAGATTTTTGTAAGTGAAGCAAGTAGCCCACTACATGTTCTGGAGTTGTGTGTAAAGGTTGTATTTGATTAATATGGCAGTAGCAAACAAACCTCTTCCATTTACTTGCATAGCAGTGCCTGGTGGATGGCCTTCTGGCTTGCTTTATGACTTCCATACATTCTTGGGTAAGTTGTAAGTGCCCGAATTCTAGGATCTCAGGAGCCAGATTGCTAGATTCAGCGATGCTGGATCTGGGTGTCTGATCTTTTGGTTGTGTTGTGTCAACAGATCTGGCCTGTTGGGCAATTTGATGTAGGGTACTACTGATAGGTCTAGCAGCGTTGTGTACCAGTGTTGCCTTGCCCAAGTTGGTGCTATTAATATGAGTTTGAGTTTGTTTTGACTGAGTTTGTTTACCAGGTAAGGAAGGAGAGGGAGAGGAGGAAAAGCGTAAGCAAATATCCCTGACCAGTTCATCCATAGGGCATTGCCTTGGGACTGTTTGTGTGGGTATCTGGATGCGAAGTTTTGGCATTTTGCGTTCTCCTTCGTCGCAAACAAGTCTATTTGAGGTGTTCCCCAGAGTTTGAAATAGGTGTTCAGAATTTGGGGGTGAATTTCCCATTCGTGGACCTGTTGGTGATCTCGAGAGAGGTTGTCTGCGAGTTGATTTTGGATCCCTGGTATAAATTGTGCTATTGGGCGAATTTGGTTGTGAATTGCCCAACGCCAAATTGTTTGTGCTAGCAGGCTTAACTGCGTGGAGTGTGTCCCCCCTTGCTTGTTTAGATAATACATTGTTGTCATGTTGTCTGTCTTGACGAGAATGTATTTGTGAACTATTATTGGTTGGAAAGCTTTTAGTGCTTGAAAAACTGCTAGAAGTTCTAGGTGATTTATATGCAGTTTTGTTTGATGTACGTTCCATTATCCTTGTATGCTGTGTTGATCGAGGTGTGCTCCCCACCCTGTCATGGAAGCATCTGTTGTTATTACATATTGTGGCACTGGGTCTTGGAAAGGCCGCCCTTTGTTTAAATTTATGTTGTTCCACCACAGAAGCGAGAGGTAAGTTTGGCGGTCTATTAACACCAGATCTAGAAGATGACCCTGTGCTTGAGACCACTGTGATGCTAGGCACTGTTGTAAGGGCCTCATGTGCAGTCTTGCGTTTGGGACAATGGCTATGCATGAAGACATCATGCCTAGGAGTTGTAATATCATCTTTGCTTGTATCTTTTGTGTTGGATACATGCGTTGTATGATGGTGTTGAAATTTTGAATTCTTTGGGGACTTGGAGTGGCTACTCCTTTTGTTGTGTCTATTATGGCTCCTAGGTATTGTTGTACCTTGCACGGCAGAATGTTGGATTTCATGAAGTTGACGGTGAACCCTAGTTTGAAGAGGGTTTGTATGATCTGATTTGTGTGATTTGAGCACTCTATTAACGAATGGGCCTTGATTAGCCAGTCGTCTAGATATGGGAACACATGTATTTGCTGCCTTCTGATGTGTGCAGCGACTACCGCTAGACATTTGGTAAAGACTCTTGGTGCGGTTGTTAATCCGAAAGGCAGTACCTTGAATTGGTAATGTATTCCTTTGAATACAAACCTTAGGTATTTCCTGTGCGATGGGTGTATTGGTATATGGAAATACGCGTCCTTGAGGTCTAAAGTTGACATGTAGTCGTGTAGTTTTAGCAATGGTAATACTTCTTGTAGTGTGACCATGTGAAAGTGGTCTGATTTGATGAATGTGTTCACTATTCTGAGGTCTAGGATTGGTCTCAGCGTTTTGTCCTTCTTTGGTATCAGAAAGTACAGTGAGTAAACTCCTGTGTTTATTTGTGTGTTTGGCACTAATTTGATTGCATTCTTTTGCAATAGTGCCTGCACTTCTATCTCCAGGAGATTGGAATTATGTTTTGTCAAATTTTGTGCTTTTGGTGGTATGTTTGGAGGGAATTGTAGAAATTCTATGCAATAACCATGTTGGATAATTGCTAGAACCCAAGTGTCTGTAGTGATTTCCTCCCATGCTTTGTAATAATGACTTATTCTTCCCCCCACTGGTGTTGTGTGGAGGGGGTGAGTGACATGTGAGTCACTGCTTAGTAGTAGGGGTTTTGGGGCTTTGAAATTTTCCTCTATTCCTAGGGAATTGCCCTCCTCTATATTGTCCCCGAAAACCTCCTCTGTACTGTCCCTGGTAACTGGACGGTGTTGCCTGTGAGGTGCTGGCTTGTGTGCTCTGACCCCGAAACCCCCCTCTAAAGGGTGTTTTACGGAATGTGCTGTAATTCCCTCTGCTCTGCGGGGAGTAGAGTGCGCCCATAGCTTTAGCAGTGTCCGTGTCTTTTTTGAGTTTCTCAATCGCTGTGTCCACTTCTGGACCGAACAGTTCTTTTTCGTTAAAAGGCATATTGAGAACTGCTTGCTGAATCTCTGGTTTAAATCCAGACGTTCGGAGCCATGCATGCCTTCTGATAGTTACAGATGTATTAATTGTCCGTGCAGCTGTATCTGCAGCGTCCATGGAGGAGCGGATTTGGTTGTTGGAAATGGTCTGTCCCTCCTCAACCACTTGTTTTGCCCTATTTTGTAGGTCCTTGGGCAGATGGTCAATGAGATGTTGCATCTCATCCCAATGGGCTCTGTCATAGCGCGCAAGTAGTGCCTGGAAGTTAGCGATGCGCCACTGGTTTGCAGCTTGTGCTGCGACTCTTTTACCAGCTGCATCGAACTTGCGGCTTTCTTTATCTGGGGGTGGTGCATCTCCAGATGTGTGGGAGTTGGCCCTTTTCCTAGCTGCTCCTACAACGACAGAGTCTGGTGGCAGCTGTGTAGTGATGAAAGCCGGGTCTGTAGGAGGCGCCTTATACTTCTTTTCCACTTTTGGTGTGATTGCCCTACTTTTGACCGGCTCCTTAAAGATTTCTTTTGCGTGCCGGAGCATACCAGGGAGCATAGGCAGGCTTTGGTAGGAGCTGTGGGTGGAGGAGAGTGTGTTGAATAAAAAGTCATCCTCGACCTGTTCTGAGTGGAGGCTTACATTGTGAAATTGTGCTGCTCTAGCCACCACTTGAGAATACGCAGTGCTGTCCTCTGGTGGAGATGGCTTCGTAGGGTATGCCTCCGGACTGTTATCTGACACTGGGGCGTCGTATAAGTCCCATGCGTCTTGATCTTGGTCACCCTGGCTCATGGTGGTGTGAGCTGGGGAATGTGATGGAGTTTGTGCTGGTGAGACGTTAATCACAGGTGGAGGAGAGGGTGGTGGGGTAACTTTTTTCACCACTTTTGTTTGTGGTGTTTGTTCAGTTTGGAACTCCAATCTTCTCTTTCTTCTAATAGGGGGAAGGGTGCTTATTTTTCCTGTCCCCTGCTGTATGAAAATACGCTTTTGCGTATGGTCTACATCCGTTGAGTGTAGTTCTTCCTCAAACCTATGCTTTTGCATTTGGGAGGTTAGCGAGTGCTCTTCTGTATAAGAGCCTGAAACTGGGTCGGTTGCAGTTTGTTTTGGCACCGAAACCCTGTCTGCATCTTTTTTCGGCTCCAAGGTGACTTTTTTCTTTTTCGGGGCCGAAACCTCTCGGCGTCGATGTTCTTCGGTGCCGCTGTCTCGGCGTCGAGCCGTGTCTACACCGGTATCTCGGTGTCGATGCTTGTCTCCAGCACTTTCTCGGTCCCGAGAAGGCTGCGTGCCGGTGTCTCGACCGGAGTCGGACGATCTCAGCACTGTTTGGGCCTTTTTCGGTGCCGACGGTCGGTCACCGAATTTATGGGTCGAGCCATGGCCTGGTGGCAGTGGCGTCCCCTGGGCCTTGTAAATCTTCTTCTGAGTGGTTTTCGACGTCCTACTCACGGTTTGTGTATCGTCGAATCCTTCGGAGTCCGATTCTTGGATCGAAAAGGTTCCCTCCTCTTCTTGTTCCTCGAACTCCCGGTGGGCTGTCGGCGCGGACGCCATCTGAAGTCTTCTGGCTCGACGGTCTCGGAGAGTTTTTCGGGACCGGAACGCACGACAGGCCTCGCAGGTGGCTTCACTGTGCTCAGGTGACAGGCACAGGTTGCAGACCAAGTGTTGGTCTGTATAGGGGTATTTATTGTGGCATTTGGGACAGAAACGGAACGGGGTCCGTTCCATCGGCGTTCTTCTGCACGCGGTCGGGCCGACCAGGCCCCGACGGGGGATCGAAAAAATTACCCCGAAGGGCACCGGAGCTCTTCGATCTTAGACGCGGTGTTGAATCTAACTACGCCGACCCCGAACGCAACAATACCGACGAAAATCTTCCGAAATTAGCTATCTTTCCGTTCCGAAACTCGGAGCGACAGGAACACGTCCGAACCCGATGGCGGAAAAAAAACAATCGAAGATGGAGTCGACGCCCATGCGCAATGGAGACAAAAGGAGGAGTCACTCGGTCCCGTGACTCGAAAGACTTCTTCGAAGAAAAACAACTTGTAACACTCCGGCCCAACACCAGATGGCGAGCTATGCAAAACATGCGTATCTACAGCGACAGATGCCATCGAACACATGTTTTCTGTTTTGGAGGTAAGCAGCTATGACTGCTAAATGAAGTCTAATAGAAGAGTATGCTAGATTTGCCTTTTGCAAATGTAGCAAATATCAGACAATATCTTGTACTGAGGGCTCAAGTGGATCAATATTACTAGGGTGACAAGAATATAGAAAACGTTTCCATTTAGCAGCATAACACTGTCTAGTTGTAGGTCTGCGTGCTTCTTGAAGAATGTCTATACATTCAGAAGGAAGTTGCAAGTTGCCAAACTCTATGGCTTCTGCAGCCATATCGCAAGATTGAGTGCTTTGGGGTTTGGACGTCTGGTTTGACCTCTCTTTTGAGTTAAAAGATCTGGTTTGTTTGGAGGTTTGTGGTGTGGAACCACAGATAGGTCCAAAAGCGTTGTTTAGCAAGACTGACATGCCCATGTGGCGGCCACATCATTGGTGAGCGACGTTTGTTTCAATTTGCGTATTAGAAATGGTATTAGTGGGAGAGGTGGAAAAGCGTAAGCATATATCCCTGGCCAATTCATCCATAGAGCATTGCCCTTTGACTGAGGGTGTGGGTATCTGGACGCAAAGTTTTGGCGTTTTGAGTTTTTTGGAAGTATTGGTGAAGAACTTGTGGGTGAATTTCCCATCTGTGGACTTGTTACTGCATCCTGATTAATAGGTCTACTAGCTGATTGTCCATTCCTGGGAGATATTCTGTCAGTAATTGAATGTGAATCACCCACTTCCAAATTGTCTGAGCTAGAAGGGACAATTGAGATGAGTGTGCCCCCCCCAACCAGTTTTTTGCAGATACTACATTGTTGTCATATTGTCTGTACGGACTAACTCTACCTTGTGTGAGATTTGTGTAAGGAATACCATTGAGTGCTAGAAAGACTGCTAGAAGTTCCAGATAATTGATGTGATAAGTCAGTTGAATGGGATCCCATTTCTCTGGTATAGTGAAGTTGTTGAGGTGAGCCTCCCCCACCTCTCTGATGCATCTGTTGTGAGACTGATCTGAGGCACAGGGTCCTGAAATGGCCGACCTTTGGAAAGGTTGGTAGGATTCCACCATTGCAGAGAGCGGGGAGTCTGGTGGTCCAACAACACTAGATCCTGAAGATGACCATGTGTCTGAGACCACTGTTGAGAAAGGCATTGTTGCAATGGAGGTATGTGTAGTCTTGCATGGGGCACTTTGGCAATGCAGGAAGCCAACATTCCAAACAGCTGCATCACTAGCTTCACTGTGTAAGTATGATTCTCCTGTAACGGAGAGATGAGATTTTGAAAAGCTTGAATCCTTATCAGATGTGGATATGCTAATGCTGACTGGATGTTCAGAATTGCTCCCAGATAAGGCTGTATTTGGGAGGGTTGAAGATGTGATTTGAGGTAATTTATTGTGAACCTCAAATTGTGTAGCAGATTTAAGGTGTACTGAGTGTGCTGCTGGCATGTTTGAATAGTATTGGCTTTTATGAGCCAACTGTCTAGAAATGGGAAAACATGTATGTGTTGTCTTCTGAGAATTGCTGCTACTACAACCAAGCATTTTGTGAATAATCTTGGGGCTGCTGTAATGCTTTCCTGCAATGACAAATCTTAGATATTTGCGGTGTGCTGGATGTATAGGAATATGGAAATAAGCGTGTTTGAGATCCAATGCTGTTATGTAACCTCCTTGCTGTAATAGGGGAATAACATCTTGCAGAGGGACCATGTGGAAATGCACTTAAAGTATGTATAGATTGAGAGGCCTGAGAATGAGGAAGTAAAGTGAATACTCCTAACCCTTGTTGGGATGTAGTAGCTGCTTGAGAAGAAAGGACTGTACCTCTTCTTTTAACAGAGTAAGATGGTTGTGAGAGAGTTTGTGGAAACGAGGAGGAATGTTTGGTGGAGTGGAAATTAGTTCTAAGCAATAGCCATGTTGGATAATTGATAGAACTCACTGATCTGTGGTGATGTTGTACCATTGTAGATAAACATTTACCAGTCTTGCTCCCACAGGAAATGTATGCGCTGTGGGGAGTTCTAAAAAGTCACAGTTTTGTTGAGGTGGAGGAAGCTCTAGATGCCTGTTCTACGAACTGCCCTGACCTAACAACACATTTTTCTGTGTACGGTCGACAATGTACCCTTTTGACCTGCAAAGCCAGTAAACAATGTGTACAGCATTAGGTTGAGCACAGGATGAAAAGGTCATGCAAAGAAATGAATAACAGATTCTGCAAGGAAGGACAACTGATAAAAGGAATACAAAACATCTCCACTAAAATGAAGCTTTGCTAAAATAATAAAAGGAATAGAAGCAAAATATATCTATCTAAAAGGGCACAGGCCTCAGGCCCAGAGCTAAATAATGTGCCTGTGTAAATGCTAAAATAACCTCACGTCAGGAGGGGGTGTTACATCTTCTTCCAGGACAGTCATTTGTTCTGGACCTCCTGAGAGAAGAGGTCTCTCACCCTAGGGGTCCAGAACAGTGTCTTGGGAGGCAGGTTGGCAGAAACTGGTCAGCGAGTACACCAGAGGCTGGCAGGGTCTCAGGGGGCACCTCAAAGGTACCATATGGGTGCACGTATTGGTAAATTTAACACTGGCATCAGGGTGAGTTCGCCAGGACAAGATGTTTGATACCAAACATCTTTATCTTCAGTGAAGCTATCATTTAGCTGTGGAACTCGAATTGACCAGTGTCCAGCACATGCATTTAAAATGGCTTCCCTGGTCAGTTACTATGTCTGAAAATAGAAAAAGACATAGCACGGGCATATCTGCTTCTGTAGGCATGCCCTCACATATAATGCACCTGCCTTAGGTCTGTAAGGCCTGCTAGAGGGGTGACTTACATTTTTTGCATGCAGTGTTAGGGGACGTGGCACACAGGCTGTGTGCCATGTCATATTTTCACTTTTGTCTGCACAAGAAATGCAGCCTGCAAGGGCAGCCTGTCATGTGCTTGGTATGGGGTTCTTCAGGGGGCACAATTTGTGCTGCAGCCCTAAGGAACCCTCTTTAGTACCTCAGGGCCTAGGTGCCAGGGGTACTATTTACTAGGGACTTACAGGGGGTGCTAAAGGTTTTGCCAGTTGGGGAAACAACTGGGATATTTTGGGAAACAGATCTGGAACTGGGGACCCGGTTAGCAGAAACCTAGTACACTTTCAGTCGAAACCACTTCAGATACCAGGCAAAAAGTGGGGGCTAACCATGTCCAAAAGAGACCCTTTCCTACAACAGTCCATACAAGGTTTAAACCATATTGTCTTTGGGGGTGACATGTCCATTGTACATTGGAAAATTGTCAGAAGAAGTCATTCACAGAGTGAAGAAGGAACTGATGTCAAGGCACATGGGTGGTACTATTATAATTGACTGCATACAACACTTGCAGAGCAGAACGGAGTAGACAAGAAGTCGCACAATGCCACCTACTGGCATACAGGAGCACTGTTTTTTGAATTTTCTAAATCCAGTCTGGCACCTGGGGATATTCAGAAAGTAACACATCTGTGAGTAGAATTACCCATCAGAAATACCACTGCTCTCTTTCTTACTTTAGTTTCTAATGAAGTGTCTTGGGAAGCATTGTGGTCGTGAATTAAACATATTACAGCAGGAAGACTAATCAAAGTTAGGTTTAAAAAAAAAAAAAAAAAACACCTATATCAGATCTGGCTCGAGAGAGAACCAGAAGGCGATAGGAAGATCTGCTAGTGTTTGTAGGAGTAGAATGCTTGAGATTTGGTTGTAAATAGTGCAGGACACATCTGTGAATGCGATATAGTGTGAGACTGTAAACAAGGGCAGAATAAAATGGCCTGGACTACTGTTGGGATGATGGGCGTAGATAAGGAACAATTCTGCCAAGTGTGCAATATGGAAAAAAATATGATGAAGAAAGTTTAATGATCTGGGTTGATGTGAAAAGAGAAATGCTGAAGTGAAAGAAAAAGGTTGTGGCCTAGACTAGCCAGGACCTGGGGGTGGGCCAATATTTGCTGGCAACAAATCATTTTGCCACACACAGGCCTCTTCACCTATAGTTAGAACCTCATTTTGAAAGGTATTAAATGTTAGTGAACTGCACTCATCTAAAAAATAATGCACGTTGGACACCACTAAAACCAATTCTTGCCAAAGGGAATGACCATCAAGGAATAAAATGAATTGGGTATCAACACCTTAAGTAATAAAAGAGGAATCATAAGACTAACAGTTTCACAAGGGGAGAGTGTAAGGAAATGCCTCTATTGTTGTGGTCACCCCCAAGTTTTAGGACTGATGCTTCTGGTTTTTCAACTTGGAGAGTACTGCTAACCAGACCTCAGTGCCAGTGCCTGGATCCTAAAAAGTCTGTTGAAATAGCTCATATCCAATTATTATAAATTAGCCTACCTATAAGTCCCTAGTACAGGGTACCCATTGAATGTAAATTAGAAGATCTCCCCAGGGATTGCAGCACGGGTTGTGCCACTCTGGGTGTGACAAGTAAAACAATCCTCCCAGTCCGCCACTGCAGACTGGAAGAGCAGTTTTAAATTACTAGCATATCTTTCAAATTTAAAGCAATTGCAAAGCCAACCCTCTCTGCAATATATTTCACGGGCAGAACACGTATTTTACATATTGTGGCAGTACAAATGTGGAACAGTTTTTTTACTGTGGAAAAACTTGGTCACCTCCCTTTCAAGTGCAGGGTTACACGCTGACCCCTCAGCTGTGTTAACTCCAGAACAGTGCAACCATAGTTGATACTCCAAGGTATCAAAACAACTAGTTACATTAAGCCCAACTTGGTTCTCAAGTTGAAATTAATGTTACATGTGCATTGTGAAACTTTTGTTGCTGTTTACTTTCCTGAGCGCTTAACGGTTGCACACGGAGCCTGTCCCCAAGACAGCATTCTACCCTCTTGGGGAGACATCCTAACAACTCCCAGAAATAGAAGCCTACACTGGAGAGAGGCATTTCCTCCCTTCTGCACAAAGCCACATTGGTGTTGGCTCAAAAAGGCAAGCTTCAAAGGAGAAGCTGCTTTTGAAGGGCAAATGGGTAACACTTGGGAGAGTGGCTGCTCCATTGTCTGGGCAGACAGGCTGGCAACTAGGGACAGTGGAGAGTTGCCAAACTGGTATTCAGGGAAATGTAGCCCCCTTGGTCATGTAACAAACATGGGTTGTGCTAAAAGCTCTGGATGCCAAGGGAGGGGTTCTGCCATGTTGAAAGTGGGCAGAATGGTGCATCCTGGGATATCCAGATTCCACACTTCATAGGAAGTGGTCATCAGGAGGGAAGGAACCTAATAGCCCACTGGCAACCAACCGCATCCTACCCTGAGGACATTTTCTGAGCATAAAAGGGCATCCCTGGCACACTGAACTTCGATCTCAACTGGACTGGATCAAAGGACTGTCCTGCTGCACTGTGGAACCAGCAGAGAAGGCCTGCACCACCATGGACTGCACCTTTTGAACCTTGTGGCTAGCAAAGGAGAGGGACTTTGTCTGCTGTGTCCTGCTCGTGAAGAAGCCGTCTCCAGAGCCCAGCTGAAGCAAAAGACACCAATGTTCAGCTGGCTGACCTGTTCGAATCAC